>NC_080623.1:2608491-2931824 GCF_027887145.1 Ammospiza caudacuta
GTAGAAAGAGAAGGGAAAGACGAAGGGAAAGGAAAAGGATAACGAGGAAGGGGAAGAAGAAGGGGAATAGAAGGGAAAAAGAGAAAGGAAAGGGGGAAGGGGAAGAATGGAAAGGGAAAAGGGAAAGGGAAAAAGGAAGCAGAAGGGGAAAAGGGAAAGGAAAAAGGGAAAAGGGGAAAGGAAAAGGGGAAGGGAAAGGGAAGGGAAGAAGGAAGAAGAAGGGGAAGAGAAGGGGAAAGGGGAAGGAAAAAGGGAAAGGGGGAAGGAAAAAGGGAAAGGGAAAAAAGGAAAGGGAAAGGGGAAAGGGGAAGGAAAAGGAGAAAGGGAAAAGGGGAAGAAGGAAAAGGAGAAAGGGAAAAGGGGAAGAAGGGAAAGGGAAGGGAAAATGGAAGAAGAAGGGGGAGAGAAGGGGAAAGGGGAAGGGAAAAAAGGGAATGGAAAAGGGGAATGGGAAGAAGAAGGGGGAAAAGAAGGGGATGAGAAGGGGAAAGGGGAAGGGAAAGAGAAAGGGAAAAGGGAAGGGAAAAGGGGAAAGGGAAAAAAGGAAAGGGGAAGGAAAAAGGGAAAGGAAAAGGAGAAAAGGAAAGGGGAAGGGGAAGGGGAAGAAGGGAAAGGGAAAAGAGAAAGGAAAGGGAAAAAGGAAGAAGAAGGGGAAGAGAAGGGGGAAGGGGAAAAGGGAAAGGAAAAGGGGAAAGGGAAAAAAGGGAAAGGGGAATGGGAAGAAGAAAGGGGAAAAGAAGGGGAAGAGACGGGGAAAAGGGGAAGGGGAAGAGAAGGGGAAGGGGAAAGGGGAAGGGAAAGGGGAAAACAGGAGAAAGAAAGGGAGAAAGGGAGAAAGGGAAATGAAAAAATGAATGGGAAATGGGAAGAAGAAGGGGAAGAAGAGGGGGAAGGGGAAAGGGGAAAGACGAAGGGGAAAAAGAAGGGGAAGGGCCTTACATGCGTGTGTTGCTGGTCTTGTTGATGATCACGGCCTTCCCAGTCTGGTCCACGTTGTGATCCATCCCGAAGTACGCGGCCACGCGGTGCAGCAGCATGCGGTGGTACGAGGTCATCTGGGGGAACTTCTTGAACTGATTGCTGGGGACAGGGACAGGCACAGGGGACAGTCAGTTCCAGCCCTGCCACGTCAGGGTGCACAGCAGAACATCCCCATCCTGCTCCCCTGGCAACCCAAATTTCTAATTTTCAAATTCCCAAATCTCCCTTGGGAATGCACAGGAGAACATCCCCACCCTGCTCCCCTGGCAGCCCAAATTGCTCATTTTCAAATTCCCAAATTCCTCAATCTCCGCTCCAAACTTCCTTTGCTGGGCACAAGGACAGGGACAGGGACAGGGACAGGGGACAGTCAGTTCCAGCCCTGCCATGTCAGGGTGCACAGGAGAACATGCCCACCCTGCTCCCCTGGCAGCCCAAATTGCTGATTTTCAAATTCCCAAATCTCCCTTGGGAATGCACAGCAGAACATCCCCATCCTGCTCCCCTGGCAGCCCACATTGCTCATTTTCAAATTCCCAAATTCCCAAATCTCCCTTGGGAATGCACAGCAGAACATCCCCACCCTGCTCCCCTGGCAACCCAAATTTCTAATTTTCAAATTCCCAAATTCCCAAATGTCAATTCCAAACTTCCTCTGCTGGGCACAAGGACAGGCACAGGGGACAGTCAGTTCCAGCCCTGCCACGTCAGGGTGCACAGCAGAACATCCCACCCCTGTTCCCCTGGCAGCCCAAATTGCTAATTTTCAAATTCCCAAATTCCCAAATCTCCCTTGGGAATGCACAGGAGAACATCCCCACCCTGCTCCCCTGGCAGCCCACATTGCTCATTTTCAAATTCCCAAATTCCCAAATCTCTGTTGGGAATGCACAGGAGAACATCCCCATCCTGCTCCCCTGGCAACCCAAATTTCTAATTTTCAAATTCCCAAATTCCCAAATCTCCCTTGGGAATGCACAGGAGAACATCCCCACCCTGCTCCCCTGGCAGCCCACATTGCTCATTTTCAAATTCCCAAATTCCCAAATGTCAATTCCAAACTTCCTCTGCTGGGCACAGCCCCGGGGGTCACTCACTTGTTATCGCTGATGAACTCCAGAATCTCCTGTTCCAACTTGAGCAGCATCATTCTGTCCCTGCCAGGACAAAAATAAAGATTAAAAAGTCACTTTAGGGACAGGGAACTGCCTCCCCTGCTGTCCTGTAGAAGAAAAATTCACAGGAGGAAGTGAGAGCTGATTTTACACAGAAATGAGCTAAAAAACTTCTTGTTTGTCAAATATATTAAATTAAACAGCAGATTTTTTCCAGTTTAAGGTTGTTTTGTTAGTAATTCTTGGCTTTGGAAAGCCTGAATCTCTGCTGGAAGCTCCAACTTTGCCATTCCCTTTCCTCAGTCCCACTGATTATTCCCTTCACAGGCTGGCACTTGAAAACCATTTATAGAAAAGGTTTTAAAGCAATTAAAATTATTTCTTTGCATTCAAACAAATTATTTGTCCTTCCCTCTACACATCACACACAATTCCACATTTGGAATTAAACAGGATATAAAATTACAGGGAGTTGTTTTATTGACCATGACCTACCTTGGGTTTTTTTTCAGTGTATTTACTAAAAATTCATGCAAATCTATTCCAGTGGAGTCTGTATATTCCTGGCTGGAATCTGAAAAAAAAAATATAACAATGGCAGGAAAAAAAATTAATAAATTTATTTTATTGGGAGAGCACAGAGGGAAGGAAAAAAAGGGGGGAAAAGGAAGAAAGGGGGGAAGGAAAAAATGGGGGAAAGGGAAAAAAGAGGAAAAGGAAAAAAGGGGGGAAAGGGAAAAAAGAGGGGAAGGGAAAAATGGGAAAAAAGGGGGAGAAAATAAAAAAAGGGAGAGAAAAGAAAAAAAGGGGGAAAAGGGAAAAAGGGGGGAAAGAAAAAAGGGGGAAAGGGGAAAAAGGAGGAAAAGGAAAAAAGGGAGGGAAAGGAAAAAAGGGGGAAAAGGAAAAAAAGGGAAAAGGAAAAAAGGGGGGAAGGAAAAAAGGGGGAAAAGGAAAAAAGGGAGGGAAAGGAAAAAAGGGGGAAAAGGAAAAAAGGGAAAAGGAAAAAAACAGGGAAAGGAAAAAAGGGGGAAAGGCAAAAAAAAGGGGGAAGGAAGGAAAAAAAAGGGAAGGGGAAAAAAGGGAAAAAAGGAAAAAGGGGAAAGAAAAAAAGAGGGAAAAGGAAAAAAGGGGAAAGAAAAAAGGGAGGAAAAGGAAAAAAGGGGAAAAGGAAAAAAGGGGAAAGGAAAAAACAGGGAAAGGGAAAAAGAGGAAAAGGAAAAAAGGGGGAAAAGCAATAAAAGGGGGAAGGAAGGAAAAAAGGGGGAAAAGGAAAAAAAGGGAAGGGGAAAAAAGGGAAAAAAGGGAAAAGGAAAAAAGGGGAAAAGGAAAAAAAGGGAAAAGGAAAAAAGGGGAAAGAAAAAAGGGGAAAAGGAAAAAAGGGGAAAGAAAAAAGGGAGGAAAAGGAAAAAAAGGGAAAAGGAAAAAAACATGGAAAGGAAAAAAGGGGAAAAGGAAAAAAAGGGAAAAGGAAAAAAAGGGGGAAGGAAGGAAGGAAAAAAAGGGGAAGGGGAAAAAAGGGAAAAAAGGAAAAAGGGGAAAGAAAAAAAGAGGGAAAAGGAAAAAAGGGGGGTGGGAAAATGGGGAAAAAGGAAAAAAGGGAAAAGGAAAAAAGGGGGGAAAGAAAAAAAGGGGAAAAGGAAAAAGGGGAAAAGAAAAAAGGGAAGAGTGTGGGTGAACCTGGAGAAGAGAAGAATCCAGGCAAACCCCGGAGCCCTCTCCAGAGCCTCATTTTTTACACTAACAAACACTTTACCTATTAAATAAACAATTTTTTCCCACTTTTCCCCCTCCAAAAAAATATTTTCTCCACACCCGTTTTAAAAAACCCACTTAAATTTCCTTTGCTTAAAAAAAAAAACAAAAAAAAAAAAAAAAACCTTTTAAATTTTTTTCTCCCAAAATCACCAAAAAACCCAAACCTGCCCAACTTCCAGAAGGTTCCAAGAGCAGCACCTGACCTCGAGAGAGCATCCTCCTTGGTGTTTTCTCTTTATTTTTCTCTTTTTCTTCTTTTTCCA
Source organism: Ammospiza caudacuta (assembly GCF_027887145.1). NCBI lineage: Eukaryota > Metazoa > Chordata > Aves > Passeriformes > Passerellidae > Ammospiza > Ammospiza caudacuta. The sequence goes on from NC_080623.1 coordinate 2,612,606, forward strand.
CCCCATCTTTTGTGGATTTTTCCTCTTCCTTGTCAGAGGGGCAGCTCACGTGCAGCTGGATGATGTCCTGAAGTGGGAATAAAAAAAGGAGTTTCAGACATTTCCTGAGCAGAAAAGCAGCCCAGGAAGGTCTCAAAAAGCTCTTGGAGGAATTTTTTTGGCTCCTCAAGGCACACAAGAGCAAGAGCTGGATAATTTCTGATTTTTTGGGCTTCCAAATTCCCAGATTTGTCTGATTTTAGGCGTACCTGAGACTCCAGCAGCCCATCCACGAAGGGGCCTGAGGATTCCTCACACACAGCCAAGCTCCTGACCAGTTTCAGCTTCGAGTTAGACTGAAAAAGGTAAAAAAAAAAATAAATTTAAAAAAAGGGGAATGGTTAAAACACCTCAGGTAAAACTCATACTTGAACTGATGCAGCTGCATTCCCAAGGCACCTGTGCAGCCATTCCCAATTAAATCCCAATTAAATCCCAATTAATCTGCCCAATAAGAGGAATGTTTCCCCTTAATATACAGACATAAAATTATAAAATTATTTAGAATTATTTAGAATATATATTATTATTATTTAGAATATATATATTCTAAAATTATTTAGAATATATAAAATTATTTAGAATCCCTGAATAATCAGTTATTTCATTCCTTCAGCCTTTAAAGCATAAAATTCCCAATTAACCTGCCCAATATTCCCCTCAATATACAGACACAGAATTATTTAGAATCTCTGAATAATCAGTTATTTTACTCCTTTTATTAATTGAAGCATAAAATTCCCAATTAAGTGCCCAATAAGAGGGATATTCCCCTCAATACACAGATATAAAATGACTTGGAATCCCTGAATAATCAGTTATTTTAATAAGAGGAATATTCCCCTCAATATACAGATACACAATGACTTAGAATCCCTGAATAAATCAGTTATTTTATTACTTTTATTAATTGAAGCACAAAATTCACAATTAATCTGCGCAATAAGCGGAATATTCCCCTCAATATACAAATATAAAATTATTTGGAATCCCTGAATAATCAGTTATTTTAATAAGAGGAATATTCCCCTCAATATACAGATATAGAATGACCTGGAATCCCTGAATAATCATTTACTTTTATCATCTGAAGCATGAAATTCCCAATTAATCTGCCCAATAAGAGAAATATTCCCCTCAATATTCAGATACAAAATTATTTGCAATCCATGAATAATCAGTTATCTTATTCCTTTTATTTATTAAAGCATAAAATTCCCAATTAAACTCCCCAATAAGAGGAATATTCCCCTCAATATACAGATACAAAATTGTTTAGAATCCCTGAATAAATCAGTTATTTTATTCCTTTTATTTACTGAAGCATAAAATTCCCAATTAAGTGCCCAATAAGAGGAATATTCCCCTCAATACACAGATATAAAATTATTTGGAATCCCTGAATAATCAGTTATTTTAATAAAGGAATATTCCCCTCGATATACAGATATAGAATGACTTGGAATCCCTGAATAATCAGTTATTTTAATAAGAGGAATATTCCCCTCAATATACAAATATAAAATTATTTGGAATCCCTGAATAATCAGTTATTTTAATAAGAGGAATATTCCCCTCAATATACAGATATAGAATGACCTGGAATCCCTGAATAATCATTTACTTTTATCATCTGAAGCATGAAATTCCCAATTAATCTGCCCAATAAGAGAAATATTCCCCTCAATATTCAGATACAAAATTATTTGCAATCCATGAATAATCAGTTATCTTATTCCTTTTATTTATTAAAGCATAAAATTCCCAATTAAACTCCCCAATAAGAGGAATATTCCCCTCAATATACAGATACAAAATTGTTTAGAATCCCTGAATAAATCAGTTATTTTATTCCTTTTATTTACTGAAGCATAAAATTCCCAATTAAGTGCCCAATAAGAGGAATATTCCCCTCAATACACAGATATAAAATTATTTGGAATCCCTGAATAATCAGTTATTTTAATAAAGGAATATTCCCCTCGATATACAGATATAGAATGACTTGGAATCCCTGAATAATCAGTTATTTTAATAAGAGGAATATTCCCCTCAATATACAAATATAAAATTATTTGGAATCCCTGAATAATCAGTTATTTTAATAAGAGGAATATTCCCCTCAATATACAGATATAGAATGACCTGGAATCCCTGAATAATCATTTACTTTTATCATCTGAAGCATGAAATTCCCAATTAATCTGCCCAATAAGAGAAATATTCCTCTCAATATGCAGATATAGAATGACTTGGAATCCCTGAATAATCAGTTATTTTAATAAAGGGATATTCCCCTCAAGATACAGATATAGAATGATTTAGAATCCCTGAATAATCAGTTATTTTATTACTTTTATTAATTGAAGCACAAAACTCCCAATGAACCTGCCCCGTAAGAGGAACACTGGGGTGGCAGCAGAGCTCCTACCTTGGCTCTTTTCCTGGCGTGGCCGTGACTCGACGTTCGCTTCTGTGGAGAGAGGAAAAGGCAAAAACTCAACCTGGGAATTCCCTGCCCTTGCTGGGACACAAGAAGGGATCGGGACAGAGATGGGGCTGGGGCTGCAGCTGGCTCAGAAGCGTTTGAGGAGCTGTCCTGGCCTGCAGGACAAAGCGTGTTTTATTTTTAGTTTTATTTGTCAGAGGTTGGGCAGTTACAGTTTTCTTCGTCTCTTCCACAAATCCTCCCTCCAGGAGATATCTCCGGTTAATTGGCCATTAATTATTAATTATCTTCTGTTACTGGGCCATTAATTAGTAATTGTCTACTTCTCATGGGCCGGTGAGTGTCAGTGCATGGCTGATAAAATTCCATCATCCCATTGGGAGATGTGAGCCCAGAGGGAGGAGCCAAACATTCCTGCCTGGATACAATCTGAGATTTCAAACATTCCTGCCTGGATACAATCTGAGATTTCAAACATTCCTGCCTGGATACAATCTGAGATTTCAAACATTCCTGCCCAGATATGATCTGAGATTTCAAACATTCCTACCTGGATACAATCCGAGATTTCAAACATTCCTCCCCGGATATAATCTGAGATTTCAAACATTCCTACCTGGATATAATCTGAGATTTCAAACATTCCTACCTGGATACAATCTGAGATTTCAAACATTCCTCCCCGGATATAATCTGAGATTTCAAACATTCCTACCTGGATATAATCTGAGATTTCAAACATTCCTACCCGGATACAATCTGAGATTTCAAACATTCCTGCCTGGACACAATCTGAGATTTCAAACATTCCTGCCTGGCAGGGCAGTGGAATAACTGCATTATTGTTTTGAAATAGTATATTGAAATATAAATATTTTATTGAAATATAACATCGAAATTGAAATATAATACTGAAATTGAAATATTGTATTGAAATATAATATTACAATATAATCTTGAAATAGAAACATTATATTGAAATATTATAGTGAAATTGAAATATAATACTGAAATTGAAATATTATATTGAAATTGAAATATAATACTGAAATTGAAATAATATATTGAAATTGAAATAATATATTGAAATTGAAATATAATACTGAAATTGAAATATTTCAACCCCTCTGGCCAGGAGAGCCTGAGTGAGGAGGAAGGGATCAGCCTGCCCAGCCTGGGGTCACTGAGGGGCTCTGGATGCTTTGGGAAGAGATGGGAAGCTGCAGGTGAGGCCCAGGTGAGGGACAGGTGAGGGACAGGTGAGGGACAGGTGAGGGACAGGTGAGGGACAGGTGAGGGACAGGTGAGGCTCAGGTGAGGGACAGGTGAGGGACAGGTGAGGGACAGGTGAGGGACAGGTGAGGCTCAGGTGAGGGACAGGTGAGGGACAGGTGAGGGACAGGTGAGGCTCAGGTGAGGCTCAGGTGAGGGACAGGTGAGGGACAGGTGAGGCTCAGGTGAGGGACAGGTGAGGGACAGGTGAGGCTGCAGGTGAGGCTCAGGTGAGGGACAGGTGAGGGACAGGTGAGGCTGCAGGTGAGGCCCAGGTGAGGCTGCAGGTAAGGGCCAGGTGAGGCCCAGGTGAGGGACAGGTGAGGCTCAGGTGAGGGACAGGTGAGGCTGCAAGTGAGGCCCAGGTGAGGCCCAGGTGAGGCTGCAGGTGAGGCTCAGGTGAGGCTCAGGTGAGGCCCAGGTGAGGCCCAGGTGAGGCCCAGGTGAGGCTGCAGGTGAGGCTCAGGTGAGGCTCAGGTGAGGCCCAGGTGAGGCCCAGGTGAGGCCCAGCTCCCCCGCCCACGCTCACCTGAGACTCCTGGCGCACGCCGACCTCCTCGCCCCCATCCTTCTCCACCTCCTCCTTGCTGGGTGACCTGGACACGAATTTGGTTTTGTTCACAGATTCCTCCACCACCTTCTTTTCCGATTCCTTCATAATTTCCAGGGACTCCTGTGCCGTGTTGCTGTTGGACATCTTCAGAGCCCTGCGACGCAGCGACGGGCACCTGCAGGAACAGGGGACAGCTCGGGGACAGCTCGGGGACACGGGACAGCCCGGGGACAGACCAGGGACAGCTTGGGGACAGCTCGGGGACACGGGACAGCCCAGGGACAGCTCGGGGACAGCTCAGGACAGCTCAGAGACACGGGACAGCTCGGGGACAGCTCAGGGACAGCTCAGGACAGCTCAGAGACACGGGACAGCTTGGGGACAGCTCGGGGACACGGGACAGCTTGGGGACAGCTCAGGGACACGGGACACGGGACAGCTCGGGGACACGGGACAGCCCAAGGACAGCTCGGGGACACGGGACAGCCTGGGGACAGCTCAGGACAGCCCGGGGACAGCTCAGGACAGCTCAGGGACAGCTCGGGGACAGCCCAGGGACAGCTTGTGGACAGCCCAGGGACACGGGACAGCTCGGGGACAGCTCGGGGACAGCTCAGGACAGCTCAGGGACAGCTCGGGGACAGCTCAGGACAGCTCGGGGACAGCTCAGGACAGCTCAGGACAGCTCAGGGACAGCTCAGGTACACGGGACAGCCCGGGGACAGCTCAGGGACAACTCAGGACAGCTTGGGGACAGCTTGGGGACACCCCAAGGACAGCTCAGGAACGGCCCAGGGACAACTCAGGACAGCTCGGGGGCTTTGCTCTGCACAAAAACCCTCCCAGAGCCAGGCTGGAATTTCCTTGGAGCCCCCCCCGTGCACAGATCCCAAACCAAACCCTCAGAGTGTGACGGACAAAAACTCCCTAATGGTTTAAAATTAGAAATAGGATGGTTATGGTGGGATTGTTCCCAAAACCACACTGCAATTCACAGGTGATTACAGAGTCCTTTTATCTCTACAAGTATTGAATACCCAAAATACAAAATATAGATTGATAACTTTGGCACATTCCATTCCCAATATGGATATTGATCAAGTGCCAATATCCAAAAATTCCCTAACAGTTTAAAATTAGAAAGTGGATGTTTATTGTGGGATAATTCCCAAAACACACTGCAATTTACAGGTGATTACAGAGTCCTTTTATCTATACAAGTATTGAATACCCAAAATACAAATTGATAACTTTGGTACATCCCAGTCCCAATATGGATATTGATCACTGGATTTTGATATCCAAAACCTATGGATTTTGATATCCATAGATATCAATTCAATACAAGTATTGAATACCCAAAATACAAATACATATTGATAACTTTGGTAAATCAAATTCCCAATATGGATATTGATCTGGTACCAATATCCAAAAACTCTCTAACAGTTTAGTTAGAAAGTGGATGTTTATTGTGGGATAATTCCCAAAAATACCCTGCAATTTACAGGTGATTACAAATCTATATCTATATCTTTTCTATATCTATATAATATATAATATATAATCTATATCTTTTATCTATACAAGTATTGAATACCCAAAATACAAAATATGTTGATAACTTTGGTACATCCCATTCCCAATATGGATATTGATCTGGTACCAATATCCAAAAACTCTCTAACAGTTTGGAGTTACAAAGTGGATGTTTATTGTGGGATAACTCCCAAACACACACTGCAATTTACAGGTGATTACAAATCTATATCTATATAATATATAATCTATATCTTTTATCTATACAAGTATTGAATACCCAAAATACAAAATATATATTGATAACTTTGGTGCATCCCATTCCCAACACGGATATTGATCTATGGCTTTTGATATCCATAGACATCAATTCAATATAAGTATTGAATACCCAAAATACAAATACATATTGATAATTTTGGTAAATCAAATTCCCAATATGGATATTGATCTGGTACCAATATCCAAAAACTCTCTAACTGTTTAGAGTTAGAAAGTGGATGTTTATTGTGGGATAACTCCCAAATAACTTTGGTACATCCCATTCCCTGTTTCCCATGGTAATTAATCCAAAAGCAATTAGGCATGCACGGTTTGTTCCTTGAAATGGGGTCCCTTTCATGGGGAGGGGACCCAAAATGAGGAAGTAAATGAAGTCTTCCTCCTTCTGACCTTTCTACCTTTTCAATGCAAATGTGACAAATGAACCTTTGGTAGAACTCCCATTCCTCATCTTCAATTTGTTTCAGAGCAGAGGAGCCCTACAATTGTCTTATGTTCCTAAAAACAATTGTCTTATGTTCCTAAAAACAATTGTCTTATGTTCCTAAAAACAATTGTCTTATCTTCCTAAAAACAACTGTCTTATCTTCCTAAAAGCCATTTATCAGTTTCTATATTCTTCATTATTAACCCAGTTAACCAAATATTGTGCTGACAAGCAATCAATTATTAGTTAACTACTAACTTCATCAAGGCCTACCCATTTATTTTAATTAACTCAAATAAAGCTTATCTCTAACTGAAATCTTAAATCCTTTAAAATCTCTAAATTCCTTCAAGTTTATGTCTCAAAATCAAACCTGCCCAGCCTGGGTGCAGCCCCAGCTCGAGGGCTGGAGCTCAGTGGTTCTCACCAAGGATTTTGGAGGTAAAACCAAAATTTGGTTCTCCCCAAGGATTCTGGAGGTAAATCTGGTGGTTGTCACCAGGATTTTTGGAGGACAAAGTCCCTGAGGTAGAACAGAGGTGCTGAGGCAGGTGAGGGATGGAGACAGAGACACTGAGGGCAGTTCTAAACCAGCAAACATCACACAGGAGAAATAAATTCCACCCACCACAGCTGTGCTCTGCCCCAGGGCCAAACCAGCACCAAAAATTGTGAATTTCCCCAAATCCCAGCCCAGTTCTTCTTGTAATCACTCAAATCTTTTGTGATCACTCAAATCTTGAGTGAGAAAATAGCCTTGAGCTCCAAACAGGCTCTGTGTGATAAGACAACCCTGATATCTCCTTCTGGGCAGGACAAGTGGGACTCAAATTGCACATTAAGACAAAAATCCCTGATAAAGTTGCATTTAAAGTTCCCAACCCAAACCAGTGCAGGATTTCATGATTCTGAGTCTAAACAAGGATTAACCCAGCTCCACGTGGCTGTGAAGGGATGTGGCACCAGCAAACACCTCTGGAAAAGACAAATTTCCAAAAAATAAAAGGGGAGATGTCCTGGTTTGAATTTTTTAGGAGCCTAAATCAGAGCAAGGCTCAAACAAAACCCCTCGTGGCAGAAAACAACTGTGGAAAAACTGATTTTTAATTCCTTTGAATTAAAAATGTGGCTGAAACAGAGTCAGAACTCGCAGACATTTATCAACCCCTGCCTCTGATATTCCTGGAGAATTCCCCTTTAATTTGTGGAGCTGCTGAACACAAAATGTGCATTTGACATTTATGAAGTTGCAGGAATTGGTTCCAGGCAGAGAAAGCAGGAAAATGCAGTGAGCTGCCTCCATTCCATGGATTCTTACATGGAATTTTAATAAATGTGTTAAAGACATGGAGGGGAGGAGGGAAAATGCCAGATCCAGAGGGAAAATGGGACAGGAGTGATACAGGGAGGGAAATATCCCAGAAAATTCATGGGGAAAAGGAAATATCCCAGAAAATTCATGGGGAAATGGAAATATCCCAGAAAATTCATGGGGAAAAGGTGCAGGGAGGGAAATATCCCAAAAAATTCATGGGGAAAAGGAAATATCCCAGAAAATTCATGGGGAAATGGAAATATCCCAGAAAATTCATGGGGAAAAGGTGCAGGGAGGGAAAATATCCCAGAAAATTCATGGGGAAAAGGAAATATCCCAGAAAAATCATGGGGAGGCAGAAATTTTCCAGAAAATTCACTGGGAAAAGGACATATCCCTGAAAATTTATGGGGAAAGGAAATATCCCATAAAATTCATGGGGAAAAGGAAATACCCCAGAAAATCCATGTAAAAAAAGTTGTAGGGAGGGAAATATCCTAGAAAATTCATGGGGGAAAAAAAATATCCCAGAAAATTCATGGGGAAATGGAAATATCCCAGAAAATTCACAGGGAAAAGGAAATATCCCAGAAAATTCATAGGGATAAGGTGCAGGGAGGGAAATATCCCAAAAAATTCATGGGGAAAAGGAAATATCCCAAAAAATTCATGGGGAAAAGGAAATATCCCAGAAAATTCATAGGGATAAGGTGCAGGGAGGGAAATATGCAGGAAAATTCATGGGAAAAATGAAATATCGCAGAGAATTCAAGGGATAAAGGTGCAGGGAGAGAAATATCCCAGAAAATTCCCCTCATGAGGGAATCCCACGCTGCTCCAAATACCCCAGAAAATCCATGTAAAAAAGTTGCAGGGAGGGAAATATCCCAGAAAATTCATGGGGAAAAGGAAATGTCCCTGAAAATTCATGAGGAAAAGGAAATACCCCAGAAAATTCCATGTAAAAAAGTTGCAGGGAGGGAAATATCCTAGAAAATTCATGGGGGAAAAAAAATATCCCAGAAAATTCATGGGGAAATGGAAATATCCCAGAAAATTCATAGGGATAAGGTGCAGGGAGGGAAATATCCCAAAAAATTCACGGGGAAAAGGAAATATCCCAGAAAATTCATAGGGAAAAGGTGCAGGGAGGGAAATATCCCAAAAAAATTCATGGGGAAAAGGAAATATCCCAGAAAATTCATGGGGAAAAGGTGCAGGGAGGGAAATATCCCAAAAAATTCACGGGGAAAAGGAAATATCCCAGAAAATTCATAGGGATAAGGTGCAGGGAGGGAAATATGCAGGAAAATTCATGGGAAAAATGAAATATCGCAGAGAATTCAAGGGATAAAGGTGCAGGGAGAGAAATATCCCAGAAAATTCCCCTCATGAGGGAATCCCACGCTGCTCCAAATACCCCAGAAAATCCATGTAAAAAAGTTGCAGGGAGGGAAATATCCTAGAAAATTCATGGGGGAAAAAAAATATCCCAGAAAATTCGTGGGGAAATGGAAATATCCCAGAAAATTCATGGGGAAAAGGAAATATCCCAGAAAATTCATAGGGATAAGGTGCAGGGAGGGAAATATCCCAAAAAATTCACGGGGAAAAGGAAATATCCCAGAAAATTCATAGGGATAAGGTGCAGGGAGGGAAATATGCAGGAAAATTCATGGGAAAAATGAAATATCGCAGAGAATTCAAGGGATAAAGGTGCAGGGAGAGAAATATCCCAGAAAATTCCCCTCATGAGGGAATCCCACGCTGCTCCAACAGGAATTAGGTCAGGAAGGGAAAAGGGAACGCTCTGCCTGATTTGTGGGATGATTTTTGCAGGGGGTGAAGGTGGCAAACTCTGCCTCCTCCCACCCCAAAATATTCCAACCTGCTCCAGGCTCGGGGTGTAAATATTCCAAGAGGATCTGGAGCAGATTTTGGGGAAGGGAAGGGAAGGGAAGGGAGGAGGCAGCACCGGATCTGCACTGAAATAAATTCGTACAGCTCATTCCCTTTTGCACCACCCACCCTCTAACAAGTTTCCCCCCCCCCAAGCCAAACACCTCAGCCAAATTTAAGAATGATAACAGGATTTTTTTTTTCCTGTCGTGCTGGCAACGTAACTTCAGCATCATGCTGATCAGATTTCCCAGAAAAGACAAACTCAGAGGCACAAAAATGACATTTATCAGCTGCCCCCTCCTGTTCCAGCTCCCATCCCCAGCAGGCAGCCTCCAGGACGTGCAGAAATCAGGGGAAATTTTTGTTTTCCAGAGGAGGATTCCTTGCAGGATGAATGAATCAGCCCCAGCTCCCTGGGGCAGCCGTGGGATGCAGTGAGGGGGTGGCAGACACAGAGTGACGGTGACAGACGGGGTTTGGTGGAGAAATTTCAAGTTCAGAGCACTCAGGGAGGGTGGGTGGGACTGAGCTGGGCTTTAGCAGAGAGAGAGCAAAAAAAAAAAAAAAAAAATGACCCAGATGCAGCAAAAAATGTGTGTCAGGAATAAAAAAATGAGTAAAGGTGGAAGGGAGGAATGGGAGGATGCAGACTGGAAAATGGCAGCAGGGACTGAGGAAAATGGGAATATTTTCTGGGATATTTCCTGCCCTAAAAGGGTCAGGGAGCATTGAAATCCTCCTCCTCCCTGCAGAAATGAACGTGGAATTCCACCTCTGCTGCCTTTTTGCCACCTGCACTTTGCAGCTGCGAGCTCCCGCTTGGGGAGGGAATTAAAGCAAGGAAAGTTCTGAATTTCCAGCTCAGATGGATCTGGCAGCAGATCTGGGAAAGGCAGGAAGCTCCTGCTAAATAAACTCCTGTTCCTGGCCTTGCTTCTCAGGGAACAGAGCAAAAAGTGAGGGTGGCAAAGGAGACACATGGCTGCAGCTGCCCACACACAGAGCTGGGGATGGAGGGGGCAGAAAATGGGGATTGAGGGGGGATGGAGGGGGGATTGAGGGGTCACAAATGGGGATTGAGGGGTCACAAATGGGGATTGAGGGGTCACAAATGGGGATTGAGGGGTCTGAGGGGGGATTGAGGGGTCACAAATGGGGATTGAGGGGTTTGAGGGGATATGGAGGGGTCTGAGGGGGGATTGAGGGGTCAGAAACGGGAATTGAGGGGTCTGAGGGGGCATTGAGGGGTCACAAATGGGGATTGAGGGGTTTGGGGTGGGGATGGAGGGGTTTGAGGGGGTCTGAGGGGGGTATTGAGGGGTTTGAGGGGGTCTGAGGTGGGGATGGAGGGGTTTGAGGGGGTCTGAGGGGGGGATTGAGGGGTTTGAGGGGGTCTGAGATGGGGAATGAGGGGTTTGAGGTGGGGATGGAGGGGCCTGAGGGGATATGGAGGGGCCTGAGAGGGGGATGGAGGGGTCAGAAATGGGGATTGAGGAGTTTGAGGGGAGATGGAGGGGTCTGAGGAGGGGAGGGAGGGGTTTGAAGTGAGGATGGAGGGGTCTGAAATGGGGATTGAGGGGTCTAAGGTGGGATGGAGGGGTTTGAGGTAGAGATAGAGGGGGGTGGAGGGGTCTGAGGTGGGGATTGAGTGGTCTGAGGGGGAGATGGAGGGGTCAGAAATGGGGACTGAAGGGTTTGAGATGGGGATTGAGGGCTCTGAAATGGGGATTGAGGGGTTTGAGGGGAGATGGAGGGGTCAGAAATGGGGATTGAGGGGTTTGAGGGGAGATGGAGGGGTCTGAGGGGGGCATAGGGGGGACGAGAGCAGATGGAAGGGTCTGAAATGGGGATTGAGGGGAGATGGAGGGGTTTGAGGGGGTCTGAGAGGGGGATGGAGGGCTCTGAAATGGGGATTGAAGGGTCAGAAATAGGGATTGAGGAGTTTGAGGTGGGGATTGAGGGGTTTATGGGGATATGGAGGGGTCAGAAATAGGGATTGAGGAGTTTGAGGGGGGGATTGAGGGGCCTGAAATGGGGATGGAGGGGTCTGAGATGGGGATGGAGGGGTTTGAAGGGGGGATTGAGGGGTTTAAGGGGATATGGAGGGGTTTGAGGTGGGGATTGAGAGGTTTGAGAAGGGATGGAGGGAACAAAAATGGGGATTGAGGGGTTTGAGGTGGGGATTGAGTGGTCTGAAAAGGGAATTGAGGGGTTTGAGGGAGGATGGAGGCATCTGAGGGGGGCATTGAGGGGTCAGAAATGGGAATTGAGGGGTCTGAGGGGAGTTTGAGGGGGGGATTGAGAGGTTTGAGAAGGGATGGAGGGGTCAAAAATGGGGATTGAGGGCTCTGAAATGGGGATTGAGGGGTTTGACGTGGGGATTGAGGGGTCTGAGGCGGGGATTGATGGGTTTGAAGTGAGGATGGAGGGGTCTGACAGGGAGATTGAGGGGTCTGAGATGGGGATGGAGGGGTTTGAAGAGGGGATTGAGGGGTTTAAGGGGATATGGAGGGGTTTGAGGTGGGGATTGAGGGGTCAGAAATGGGAATTGAGGGGACTGAGGGGGTCTGAGGAGAGATGGAGGGGTTTGAGGGGGGGATTGAGAGGTTTGAGAAGGGATGGAGGGATCAAAAATGGGGATTGAGGGGTTTAAGGGGATATGGAGGGGTCTGAGGGGGGGATTGAGGGGTCTGAAAAGGGAATTGAGGGGTTTGAGGGAGGATGGAGGCATCTGAGGGGGGCATTGAGGGGTCAGAAATGAGATTTGAGGGGTCTGAGGGGGTCTGAGGGGAGTTTGAGGGGGGGATTGAGAGGTTTGAGAAGGGATGGAGGGGTCAAAAATGGGGATTGAGGGGTCTGAAATGGGGATTGAGGGGTTTGAGGGGGGGATGGAGGGGTCTGAGATGGGGATGGAGGGGTTTGAAGAGGGGATTGAGGGGTTAAAGGGGATATGGAGGGGTCTGAGGGGGGGCATTGAGGGGTCAGAAATGGAAATTGAGGGGTCTGAGAGGAGATGGAGGGGTTTGAGGGGGGCATTGAGAGGTTTGAGAAGGTATGGAGGGGTCAAAAATGGGGATTGTGGGGTCTGAAAAGGGGATTGAGGGGTTTGACATGGGGATTGAGAGGTTTGAGAAGGGATGGAGGGGTCAAAAATGGGGATTGAGGGGTTTGAGGTGGGGATTGAGTGGTCTAAAATGGGAATTGAGGGGTCTGAGAGGGTCTGAGGGGAGATGGATTGAGGGGTTTAAGGGGATATGGAGGGGTTTGAGGGGGGGATTGAGAGGTTTGAGAAGGGATGGAGGGGTCAAAAATGGGGATTGAGGGGTTTGAGGTGGGGATTGAGGGGTCTGAAAAGGGAATTGAGTGATCTAAAATGGGGATTGAGGGGTCTGAGGGAGGATGGAGGGGTCTGAGGGGGGCATTGAGGGGTCAGAAATGGGAATTGAGGGGACTGAGGGGGTCTGAGGGGAGATGGAGGGGTTTGAGGTGGGGATTGAGGGGTCTGAAAAGGGGATTGAGGGGTCTGAGGGAGGATGGAGGGGTCAGAAATGGGAATTGAGGGGTTTGAGGTGGGGACTGAGGGGTTTGAGGGGATATGGAGGGGTCTGAGGTGGGGATTGAGGGCAATAACGAAAACTCGCGACTCTTTCCAGAGTCACATTTCAGTCTCCATTTTATAACACTACATTATATTCAGTATTATATCATTTTATAGTACTGTATTATTTTATAATACTATATTATATTCAAGAATACTACACTCAACTCTTCTAAAGAATACAACTCACACCAGAAACCAAATGAAACAATCACCTGTGGGTAAACAATCCCCAATTCCAAAGCAGCAAAAAAGAGGAGCAGCAAATGAGATAATTATTGTTTTCATTTTTCATTTGTTTTCAATTTTTTTTTCATTTTTTATTTTTTTTTCCAATTGTTTTCATTTTTTTAAGTTTTTTTTTTTTTCTTTTTTTTTTTTTTTTTTCAGTTATTTTCGTTTTCCTCTGAGGCTCCTCAGCTCCTCAGGAGAACAATCCTGGCCAAGGGGTTTTTCAGACAATGTGAATTTTGGGACACCATCCTGAGGACACCTGCCCTTCCAGACAGAAGCTCAGACTAACTAACTAAAGAATACAGAAATTACACTTACAGAAGGCTAAAAAGATAAAAATGAAAACTTGTGACTCTCTCCAGAATCCCAACACAGTTTGGCCCTGACTGGTCAAAGAGTCAAAACAATTCACACCAGAATCCAACGAAACAATCTCCAAACACATCCCAAAGCAGCAAAACACAGGAGAAGCAATCAGATAATTATTGCTTTCATTTTTCATTTGTTTTCAATTTTTTTTCATTTCTTTCAATTTTTTTTCTTTTTTTTATTTCAATAATTTTCATTTTCCTCTGAGGCTCCTCAGCTCCCACAGGAGAACAATCTCCAAACACATCCCAAAGCAGCAAAACACAGGAGAAGCAAATGAGATAATTATTGCTTTCATTTTCCATTTGTTTTCAGGTTTTTTTTTTTTTTTTCTTTTTTTTTCTTTTTTTTTTCTTTTTCTTTTTTAGTTATTTTCATTTTCCTCTGAGGCTCCTCATCCCCCCAGGAGAACACTCTCCAAACACATTCCAAAGCAGCAAAACAGAGGAGAAGCAATCAGATAATTATTGCTTTCATTTTTCATTTGTTTTCAATTTTTTTTTTCATTTTTTTCAATTTTTTTTTTAGTTATTTTCATTTTCCTCTGAGGCTCCTCATCCCCCCAAGGAGAACAATCTCCAAACACATCCCAAAGCAGCAAAACACAGGAGAAGCAATCAGATAATTATTGCTTTAATTTTTCATTTGTTTTCAGGGTTTTTTTTTCATTTTTTTCTTTTTTTTTTAGTTATTTTCATTTTCCTCTGAGCCTCCTCATCCCCCCAGGAGAACAATCTCCAAACACATCCCAAAGCAGCAAAACACAGGAGAAGCAATCAGATAATTATTGCTTTCATTTTTCATTGGTTTTCAGGTTTTTCTTTTCATTTTCCTCAAATTTTTTTCTTTTTTTTTCAATAATTTTCATTTTCCTCTGAGGCTCCTCATCCCCCCTAGGAGAACAATCTCCAAACACATCCCAAAGCAGCAAAACACAGGAGAAGCAAATGAGATAATTATTTCTTTCATTTTTCATTTGTTTTCAGAGTGTTTTTTTCATTTTTTTTTCTTTTTTTTTTCACTTATTTTCATTTTCCTCTGAGGCTCCTCATCGCCCCAGGAGAACAATCTCCAAACACATCCCAAAGCAGCAAAACAGAGGAGAAGCAATCAGATAATTATTGCTTTCATTTTCCATTTGTTTTCAATTTTTTTTTTCATTTTTTTCAATATTTTTTTTAGTTATTTTCATTTTCCTCTGAGGCTCCTCATCCCCCCAAGGAGAACAATCTCCAAACACATCCCAAAGCAGCAAAACAGAGGAGAAGCAATCAGATAATTATTGCTTTCATTTTCCATTTGTTTTCAATTTTTTTTTTCATTTTTTTCAATATTTTTTTTAGTTATTTTCATTTTCCTCTGAGGCTCCTCATCCCCCCAAGGAGAACAATCTCCAAACACATCCCAAAGCAGCAAAACACAGGAGAAGCAATCAGATAATTATTGCTTTCATTTTCCATTGGTTTTCAGGGGTTTTTTTTCATTTTTTTCTTTTTTTTTTAGTTATTTTCATTTTCCTCTGAGGCTCCTCATCCCCCCAAGGAGAACAATCTCCAAACACATCCCAAAGCAGCAAAACACAGGAGAAGCAATCAGATAATTATTGCTTTCATTTTCCATTTGTTTTCAGGGGGGTTTTTTCCATTTGTTTTCAATAATTTTCATTTTCCTCTGAGGCTCCTCATCCCCCCAGGAGAACAACCCTGGCCAGGGGATTTTCAGACACAGCGACAGCGACACCCTCACCATCCTCGCTGCCCTCCCTGGCCTCGCCCAAGCCGGGTCCATCCCATAATTTCCCCATTTTGCCCGGTTTGGGGGCAGCATCACCCAGCACCCATCGCCTCCCATCCCCCCCCCCCGCCGGGCACCAGTGACGCTCCGGCCAGCAATTCCCTGATTGGCTGCCCGGCAGCCAATGGGAGGCCGAGCTCCTTGGCAACGGAGCGGTGTTGCCAGGGGCAACGGGGCGGGGGTGACTCAGGGAGAGGGAAATGGGGGCGGGGGGGCTGGGGGGGGGAGGGGCTGGAATGAGGGATGGGGGCACCAGGCTGCTCTGAAAATTCAATTTATTGTAGGGAAATGGGATTTATTGTATAGGAAATGGGATTTATTGTATGGGAAATGGGACTTATTGTAGGGAAATGGGATTTATTGTAGGGAAATGGGATTTATTGTACGGAAATGGGATTGATTGTATGGGAAATGGGATTTATTGGATGGGAAATGGGATTTATTGTATAGGAAATGGGATTTATTGTATAGGAAATGGGATTTATTGTAGGGAAATGGGATTTATTGTACGGAAATGGGATTTATTGGATGGGAAATGGGATTTATTGTAGGGAAATGGGATTTATTGTACGGAAATGGGATTGATTGTATGGGAAATGGGATTTATTGGATGGGAAATGGGATTTATTGTATAGGAAATGGGATTTATTGTAGGGAAATGGGATTTATTGTATAGGAAATGGGATTTATTGTAGGGAAATGGGATTTATTGTATGGGAAATGGGATTTATTGTAGGGAAATGGGATTTATTGGATGGGAAATGGGATTTATTGTAGGGAAATGGGATTTATTGGATGGGAAATGGGATTTATTGTAGGGAAATGGGATTTATTGTATAGGAAATGGGATTTATTGTAGGGAAATGGGATTTATTGTACGGAAATGGGATTTATTGGATGGGAAATGGGATTTATTGTAGGGAAATGGGATTTATTGTAGGGAAATGGGATTTATTGTATGGGAAATGGAATTTATTGTAGGGAAATGGGATTTATTGTATGGAAATGGAATTTATTGTATGGGAAATGGGATTTATTGTATGGGAAATGGGATTTATTGTACGGAAATGGGATTTATTGTATGGGAAATGGGATTTATTGTATAGGAAATGGGATTTATTGTATGGGAAATGGGATTTATTGTAGGGAAATAGGATTTATTGTATGGGAAATGGAATTTATTGTAGGGAAATGGGATTTATTGTAGGGAAATGGGATTTATTGGATGGGAAATGGGATTTATTGGATGGGAAATGGGATTTATTGGATGGGAAATGCGATTTATTGTATGGAAATGGAATTTATTGTATGGGAAATGCGATTTATTGTATAGGAAATGGGATTTATTGTATGGGAAATGGGATTTATTGTATGGGAAATGGGATTTATTGTAGGGAAATGGGATTTATTGTAGGGAAATGGGATTGATTGTATACAATAACTTATTGTATGCAAAATGCAATTTATTGTATGGAAAATGTAATTTATTGTATAGGAAATGGGATTTATTGTATGCAATAACTTATTGTATGCAAAATGCAGTTTATTGCATACAAAATGCAATTTATTGTATGGGAAATGGGATTTATTGTATGGAAAATGTAATTTATTGTATGGGAAATGGGATTTATTGTGTGGGAAATGGGATTTATTGTATGGGAAATTCAGTTTATTGTATGGAAAATGGGATTTATTGTATGCAATAACTTATTGTATGCAAAATGCAGTTTATTGCATACAAAATGCACTTTATTGTATGGAAAATGTAATTTATTGTATGGGAAATGGGATTTATTGTATGGAAATGGGATTGATTGTATGGGAAATGTAATTTATTGTATGGAAAATTCAGTTTATTGTATGGGAAATGGGATTTATTGTATAGGAAATGGGATTTATTGTATGGAAATGGGATTTATTGTAGGGAAATGGGATTTATTGTATGGGAAATGGGATTTATTGTATGCAATAACTTATTGTATGCAAAACGCAGTTTATTGCATACAAAATGCAATTTATTGTATGGAAAATGCAATTTATTGTATGGGAAATGGGATTTATTGTATACAATAACTTACTGTATGCAAAATGCAGTTTATTGCATACAAAATGCAATTTATTGTATGGAAAATTCAGTTTATTGTATGGGAAATGCAGTTTGCTGTATACAATAACTTATTGTAAGCAAAATGCAACTCAATGTACAGAAATCGTCATTTATTCTATACAAAATGCTATTTATTGTATAGGAAATGCAGATTTTGTATACAAAATGCCATTTATTGTATACAAAATGCAGTTTTTTGCATACAAAATGCCATTTATTGTATACAATAACTTATTGTATAGGAAATGCAGTTTATTGTATACAAAATGTCATTTATTGAATACAATAATTGACTGTATAGAAAATGCAACTTGTTGCATAAAATAATTTACTGTATCCAAAATGCCATTTATTGTATCCAAAATGTCATTTATTGTATACAAAGTGCAGTTGATTGTATACAATAACTTATTGTATAAGAAAAGCCATTTATTGTATACAAAATGCCGTTTATTGCACACAAAATGCTGATTATTGTATAGGAAATGAATTTATTGTATCCAAAATGTCATTTATTGTATCCAAAATGTCATTTATTGTATCCAAAATGCCATTTATTGTATACAAAGTGCAGTTTATTGTATACAATAACTTATTGTATAAGAAAAGCCATTTATTGTATCCAAAATGTAATTTATTGTATCCAAAGTGCAGTTGATTGTATACAAACTGCAGTTTGTTGTATACAATAACTTATTGTATAAGAAAAGCCATTTATTGTATACAAAATGCAGTTTATTGTATACAAAATGCAGTTTATTGTATATAAAATGCAGTTTATTGTATACACAGAGTCAAGTTTCTCATCCAGGGAATTCCACAGGAAGCAGTTTTTAGAGTGATAAAAATGTCCTGAAATGGCTCCATCAGGTAAAAAACCTTTAGAGCTCCTTCCCCTCCCAGCTCCCACCAGAACAACCCAAAAACCCCAAAAAATCCCAAAATTCATCAACCTCAAAGCCACCTCTCCTCAATTCTCTCATTATTATCCACAACAAAAGAAATTAATTCTTCACAGCTCCTTTAATTTCATTTCAGGCTCAGCAAGAACCTCCTCACCCCTCATTTCCCAAAATCTGGGGGAGGAAAAACCCAAATTCAACAGGAAAATAAAAAAAAACCAAAAAAATAAAAAACCTTTAGAGCTCCTTCCCCTCCCAGCTCCCACCAGGACAAACAACCCAAAAACCCCAAAAATCCCAAAATTCATCAACCTCAAAGCCACTTCTCCTAAATTCTCTCATTATCAACAACAGAATAAATTAATTCATTAATTCCTCACAGCTCCTTTAATTTCATTTCAGGCTCAGCAAGAACCTCCTCACCCCTCATTTCCCAAAATCTGGGGGAGGAAAAAACCCAAATTCAACAGGAAAAAACCCCAAAAAACAGCAAAAAATAATTCCCCCCAAGAGGCTGGAGGTGCCTGCAGTGCCTGTGCTGAGTCACTGCTTGAAATCCTCATTTCCACCCCCTCATGACATCAAAATCTGAAATAATGATGCGGATGGAAGGGTTGGACTCCAATAAAAAGAATTAAAAACTTTTTATGAACATGCAGAGAGGAAATGCAGCTGAGTCCAAGGGAATGCTGGGGAATCAGGAGGTTTCCTTGTGGAAAACACCTCAAAGTAAAGATAATTTAATGGGGAATTAAATATTCTGGTATTTTGTTACCTCCCTCCATCAAGATTAAAGTCAAGAGAGCTGAAAACTGGTTCTCACTTTATTCCAAAAGTGTGGCCTGGGCTGTCAAAATAATTTCCATGTGATGCACAGGAATCACATAGAGGTGGATAAAAGTTTTATGCTTATATTTTATATAAATAATTTTATAGAAATATTTTCTATTTTCTAGAAATATTTTCTATTTTCTAGAAATTTTGTATCTTATACAAATATTTTTATAATTTATACAACTATTTTTATATTTTATATAAATAACTTTATCAAAATATTTTCTATTTTCTAGAAATATTTTTCTATTTTATAAAAATACTTTTCTATTTTAGACAAATATTTTCCTATTTTACAGAAATAATTTGATATTTTATAGAAGTGTTTTTATATTTTATAGTAGTAATTTTATATTTCATAGGAACTTTTTTATGGGATTAAACTGTTTTAAACAGGCCTGAGGAACACTTCCCTAAGAAAAATGGGATTAAACTGTTTTAAACAGGCCTAAGGAACCCTTCCCTGAGAAAAATAGGATTAAATTGTTTTAATTTCAAGTTTTCCAAGCCTGGAGCTCTCAGCAGCAAGGGCCACTCTCAGTCCTGCTGCTGAACAAAAAATAAAATTATTGATTTGATGTTGAAAAGAAAGAAATGCTGATCCTGCTGCTCCTTTTTCATTTCAGTTTTGGGATCTGCTTTAAAACCTTCTCACCCTTCCTTTCTCTGTGAGGAAAAAAACCCAAATTCAACAGCAAAAAATTCAAGCCCAAAAGAGACAAAAAGTGAAGGATGATCCCAGACATTGAGAGAAAAGAATCAACTGCACAAACAGGCCAGGAATTAAACAGGAATTAAAAATTCCCTGAGAAAAATGGGATTAAACTGTTTTAAACAGGCCTGAAGAACATTTCCCTGAGAAAAATGGCATTAAACTGTTTTAAACAGGCCTGAGGAACACCTCCCTAAGAAAAACAGGATTAAACTGTTTTAAACAGGCCTGAAGAACATTTCCCTGAGAAAAATGGGATTAAATTGTTTTAATTTCAAGTTTTCCAAGCCTGGAGCTCTCAGCAGCAAGGGCCACTCTCAGTCCTGCTGCGGAACAAAAAGTTCTCTGTCCTGCTAATCCCTCATGTAGGAAAAGTGAAATTATTGATTTGATATTGAAAAGAAAGGAAATTATGATCCTGCTGCTCCTTTTTTCCTTTCATTTTTGAGACGTGCTTCAAAACCTTCTCACCCTTCCTTTCCAAAATCTCTGTGAGGAAAAAATCCTAAATTCAACAGCAAAAAATCCAACCCCAAAAGAGTCAAAAAGTGCAGGATGATCAATGCCCCAGCCCTGGAGAATAAAGGAAAGGCTCCCAGCGCAGCACCAGAGCTTTGTGGACAGATCCTGCGCAGAATTTCTGGCACGGAGGGGAGGAATTCAGGCTGAGAATTCCCTGTCAGAGCTCCCAGCTCCATTTCACAGCATTTCCCACGTCCTCAGCCCGAGCTATTCCTGTCCCCACCATCCCCAGAGCGGGGAAACCGAGCAGGAAAATGGAAACGCTGCCCTGACGTCAAAGCAGTTTCCCAGCAACGCTGAATGAACCAGGGCTGTCCACCACAGGGGTTTCCTGAAAAGCCAGGGATTTATCCACCTGCTTCCCTCAGGGCCAGGATGCTAAAGGGCCTGTCTAAAACTGTTTAATCCCATTTTTCTTAGGGAACTGTTCCTGAGGCCTGTCTAAAACTGTTTAATCCCATTTTTCTTAGGGAACTGTTCCTGAGGCTTGTCTAAAACTGTTTAATCCCATTTTTCTCAGGGAACTGTTCCTGAGGCCTGTTTAAAACTGTTTAATCCCATTTTTCTCAGGGAACTGTTCCTGAGGCCTGTTTAAAACTGTTTAATCCCATTTTTCTTAGGGAAGTGTTCCTTAGACCTGTTTAAAACTGCAGAAATCCCATTTTTCTTAGGGAAGTGTTCCTCAGGCCTGTTTAAAACTGTTTAATCCCATTTTTCCTAGAGAAGTGTTCCTCAGGCCTGTTTAAAACTGTTTAATCCCATTTTTCTCAGGGAAGTGTTCCTCAGGCCTGTTTAAAACTGTTTAATCCCATTTTTCTCAGGGAACTGTTCCTGAGGCCTTTCTAAAACTGTTTAATCCCATTTTTCTTAGGGAAGGGCTCCTCAGGCCTGTTTAAAACTGTTTAATCCCATTTTTCTTAGGGAAGCGTTCCTCAGGCCTGTCTAAAACTGTTTAACCCCATTTTTCTTAGGGAACTGTTCCTGAGGCCTCTCTAAAACTGTTTAATCCAATTTTTCTTAGGGAAGTGTTCCTGAGGCCTGTCTAAAACTGTTTAATCCCATTTTTCTCAGGGAAGTGTTCCTGAGGCCTGTCTAAAACTGTTTAATCCCATTTTTCTTAGGGAAGTGTTCCTTAGGCCTGTCTAAAACTGTTTAATCCCATTTTTCTCAGGGAAGTGTTCCTTAGGCCTGTCTAAAACTGTTTAATCCCATTTTTCTCAGGGAAGTGCTCCTCAGGCCTGTTTAAAACTGTTTAATCCCATTTTTCTCAGGGAAGTGTTCCTGAGACCTGTCTAAAACTGTTTAATCCCATTTTTCTTAGGGAACTGTTCCTGAGGCCTGTCTAAAACTGTTTAATCACATTTTTCTTAGGGAAGTGTTCCTAAAGCCTGTTCAAAACTGTTTAATCCCATTTTTTAGGGAAGTGTTCCTGAGACCTGTTTAAAACTGCAGAAATCCCTCCACTGATTTTTTAGAGAAACTCGAGCAGAATTCCTTCTACCTGCAGCAGAGGTACCAACCAGGACAACCAAGCAGGAGAACATGGAAAACTAACAAGGAAAACCAAGCAGGAAAACATGGAAAACCAATCAGGGAAACAAGGAAAATCAACCTGGAAAACCAACCAGAAAAACAAGGGGAACCAAGAAGGAAAACATGGAAAACCGAGCAGGAAAATGGAAACGCTGCCCTGACGTCAAAGCAGTTTCCCAGCAACGCTGAATGAACCAGGGCTGTCCACCACAGGGGTTTCCTGAAAAGCCAGGGATTTATCCACCTGCTTCGCTCAGCGCCAGGATGCTAAAGGGCCTGTCTAGAACTGTTTAATCCCATTTTTCTTAGGGAACTGTTCCTGAGGCCTGTCTAAAACTGTTTAATCCCATTTTTCTTAGGGAACTGTTCCTGAGGCCTGTCTAAAACTGTTTAATCCCATTTTTCTCAGGGAACTGTTCCTGAGGCCTGTTTAAAACTGTTTAATCCCATTTTTCTCAGGGAACTGTTCCTGAGGCCTGTTTAAAACTGTTTAATCCCATTTTTCTTAGGGAAGTGTTCCTTAGACCTGTTTAAAACTGTTTAATCCCATTTTTCTCAGGGAAGTGTTCCTCAGGCCTGTTTAAAACTGTTTAATCCCATTTTTCTCAGGGAACTGTTCCTGAGGCCTTTCTAAAACTGTTTAATCCCATTTTTCTTAGGGAAGGGCTCCTCAGGCCTGTTTAAAACTGTTTAATCCCATTTTTCTTAGGGAAGCGTTCCTCAGGCCTGTCTAAAACTGTTTAACCCCATTTTTCTTAGGGAACTGTTCCTGAGGCCTCTCTAAAACTGTTTAATCCAATTTTTCTTAGGGAAGTGTTCCTGAGGCCTCTCTAAAACTGTTTAACCCCATTTTTTTATGGAAGTGTTCCTGAGGCCTGTCTAAAACTGTTTAATCCCATTTTTCTCAGGGAAGTGTTCCTGAGGCCTGTCTAAAACTGTTTAATCCCATTTTTCTCAGGGAAGTGTTCCTGAGGCCTGTCTAAAACTGTTTAATCCCATTTTTCTTAGGGAAGTGTTCCTAAGGCCTGTTCAAAACTGTTTAATCCCATTTTTTTAGGGAAGTGTTCCTGAGACCTGTTTAAAACTGCAGAAATCCCTCCACTGATTTTTTAGAGAAACTCGAGCAGAATTCCTTCTACCTGCAGCAGAGGTACCAACCAGGACAACCAAGCAGGGAAACACGGAAAACCAAGCAGGAAAAAATGGAAAACCAAGCAGGAAAAAATGGAAAACCAACCAGGAAAATCAACCTGGACAGCATGGAAAACTAACCAGCAAAACCAACCAGGAAAACTAACCAGGAGAACATGGAAAACTAACCAGGAAAATGTGGAAAACCAAGCAGGAAAACAAGGAAAACCAAGCAGGAGAACATGGAAAACTAACCAGGAAAACAAGGAAAATTAACCAGGAAAACAAGGAAAATTAACCAGGAAATCCTGGGAAACCAGCCAGGAAAAAAATGGAAAACCAAGCAGGAAAACCAAGCAGGAAGACATGGAAAACTAACCAGGAGAACATGGAAAACCAACTAGGACAAAATGGAAAATCAACCAGGAAAACATGGAAAACTAACCAGGAAAACCAATCAGGGAAACAAGGAAAATCAATGAGGAGAACATGGAAAACCAACCAGAAAAACAAGGAAAGACAACCTGGAAAACCAATCAGGAAAAAATGGAAAATCAACGAGGAGAACATGGAAAACCCAACCAGGAAAACATGGGAAAACTAATCAGGAAAACCAACCAGGAGAACAGGGAAAACCAAGCAGGGAAACCTGGAAAACTAACCAGGAAAACCTGGAAAGTCAAGCAGGAAAACCAAGCACGAAAACAAGGAAAACCAAGCACGGAAACTTGGAAAACTAACCAGGAAAATCAACCAGGAAAACATGGAAAACTAACCAGGAAAACCGAGCAGGAAAAAAATGGAAATCCAAGCAGGAAAAAATGGAAATCCAAGCAGGAAAACCAACCAGGAAAAAATGGAAAACCAAGCAGGACAACGTGGAAAACTAACCAGGAGAACATGGAAAACCAACTAGGACAAAATGGAAAATCAACCAGGAAAACATGGAAAACTAACCAGGAAAACCGAGCAGGAAAAAAATGGAAATCCAAGCAGGAAAAAATGGAAATCCAAGCAGGAAAACCAACCAGGAAAAAATGGAAAACCAAGCAGGACAACGTGGAAAACCAAGCAGGAAAACGTGGAAAACTCTCCTCCTGCTGGCACCTGCTCCTGTGCCCAGCCTGTGCCAGGCAGGAGCAGCAGCACTGAAAATCTGGATGAGGGAACAAGGAATTCCCTGCCCTTGCCCAGCTGGCAAACACAAAGTTTGTCCAGCAGCTCCCAGAAAAGCTCCAGAGGAGAAAAGGAAAAGGCAGGAAGGTTATGGGGATCCCTCCTCCTGCTTTTCCCCACACTCATCCCATGGCAGACTCTGGGTGTTCTCCAGGTGAGACCCAGAAATGGATTAAACAGAGAAAGAAAAAAAAAAAAAAAAAGGGAAAATAATGATTCAAAGAAAAAAATTAATTTTATTTGTTGGCTGCCAGCAGAAGTTGGGATGGAGTGGGGAGTGTGAGGAGCAGGCAGAGAGATCCCGAGATCCCAAAGTGCAATAACCACACCTCAATCCTAAAATAATCCAGCTCCCAGCACTAAATCTGGGATGAGGAGAGCAGAACAACTTCCAGGGTAAACTGCATGATGGACATTCCACTAAACTCAGCTCAGTGAGGGGTTTAAATTAATTTACATTAACTTAAAAATGAGGTTAATGGATCAGTGAACACAAGCACCATCCTACAGAACACCAAATTGCATAAGCCACCCCAAAAACATCACAGGGCACGGTGCCAAGCCGGTAACCAACATTCCCCATCAATTAAAAACCTCCAAACACATAAATCCACTAAAAAATAACCCAGAAAGGAGCAGGGAAGGTTCTGTCTCTGCAGAACGAGGGGAAGTACCCAGGAGAAGCTGCAGAAGTTGGGATGGAGTGTGAGGAGCAGGCAGAGAGATCCCGAGATCCCAAAGTGCAATAACCACACCTCAATCCTAAAAAATCCAGCTCCCAGCCGGGATGAGGAGAGCAGAACTTCTTCTAGGCAAAACTGGATAATGGACATTCCACTAAACTCAGCTCAGTGAGGGGTTTAAATTAATTTAAATTCATTTAAAAATGGGGTTAATGTATCAGTGAACACAAGCACCATCCTACAGAACACCAAATTGCATAAGCCACCCCAAAAACGTCACAGGGCACGGTGCCAAGCCGGTAACCAACATTCCCCACCAACTAACCAGATCCAAACACATAAATCCTCTTAAAAATTAAGCCAGAAAAGGAGCAGGGAAGGTTCTGTCTGTGCAGAACGAGGGGAAGTACCCAGCTGCAGACGTCGGAGCACAAGGAGATTCCATGATGCTGTCAGGGGAACTCCTTAATGACACGGCAGAGCACAGGGGATTCCCTCTCTCCCTCTCTCCGGAGGTGAATCCCCGGCAGAATCACAAAAGGAACAAGAGCAGAGCTCATCTCACCCTCCCAAACCCCCTCAGAGCCACATTTTTATTTAGTCCAGCTCCATTTTACACTAACAGCAGCAGAAATCCTGGCGTTTACCAAGGGGAGAGCCACACTGAAATATTCACCCACATTTACACCGCGTTTGCACCGGGGAAAAAAGAAAAGTCTGACCAATTTTTTTTTTTTTTTTTTTTCCTCTCAAATAATTAAAACCTCTTTCTAAAAATAAACTCACCCTGGTGGTTCTGCACTCTGAGCACGTCAGCTGTTTGCTGATTTCAGCGGAGACTCCATGGCCACGAGCAGTTCAAGAGGAATTCTGCCAGGATAATCCGGCTCCCGGGGAGCCCCCGCCAGCTCTCCCGAATAAAAAATACCCAAAAAACCCCCCCAAAAACCTGATTTCTGCTGCTGCTGGGGGCTCTGACAAGCAGCTCAGCAGCTCCTAGAGATGTCAGCACAGCTCTGCCAATAGCCACATCCACACAGCCCCCTCCTGCTCTCCTGCAAATCTTCAATGGAGCTGCTGCCTCCGCGCAGCCGGAGCCGCGTTAAAGACGCAGCATCCGTCCCCCAGCAGCCCTGGAGAAACACGGGGAGGATCTGGGGGTCCTGAGGGGGGCTCAGAGCTCCTACAGCCAGGGCAGAGTGTTCAGGAGATCTGTGTGCTGCAGGGCTGGGCTCAGGTGTGCCCAGGTGGGACATGTGGGCTGGAAAGGGGAGGAAGGTGAAGAAAGGATCTGAAAATGGAATCGTGGAATGGTTTGGGTCCATCTCATTCCACCCCCTTGCTGTATTTAAGAGTGTCAGAGTATTTAAGAGATTTGTGTACTCAGAAGTGCTGAAGGACAGCTGGGGCTGTGGCTCAGGTGTGCCCAGGTGGGACATGAGGGCTTGAAAGGGGAGGAAGGTGAAGAAAGGATCTGAAAACGGAACCATGGAATGGTTTGGGTCCGCCTCATTCCACCCCCTTGCTGTATTTAAGAGATATAAAACTATCAGACATAAAATACCATCAGAGATATAATACTATGAGTATTTAAGAGATTTGTGTGCTGGAGGGCTGGGCCCAGGTGTGCCCAGGTGGGACATGAGGGCTGGAAAGGGAGGAAGGTGAAGAAAGGATCTGAAAATGGAACTATGGAATGGTTTGGGACCACCTCATTCCACCCCCTTGCTGTATTTAAGATATAAAACTATCAGAGATATAATTTATCAGAGATATAATACTATCAGAGATATAATACTATCAGAGTATTTAAGAGATTTCCGTGCTGGAGGGCAGCAGAGAACACCTGGGGCTGTGGCTCAGGTGTGCCCAGGTGGGACATGAGGGCTGGAAAGGGGAGGAAGGTGAAGAAAGGATCTGAAAATGGAACCATGGAATGGTTTGGGTCCATCTCATTCCACCCCCTTGCTGTATTTAAGATATAAAACTATCAGAGATATAATATATCAGAGAGATAATACTATCAGAGTATTTAAGAGATTTGTGTACTCAGAAGTGCTGAAGGACAGCTGGGGCTGTGGCTCAGGTGTGCCCAGGTGAGACATGAGGGCTTGAAAGGGGAGGAAGGTGAAGAAAGGATCTGAAAACGGAACCATGGAATGGTTTGGGTGGAAAGGGACCTCAAACTCATCTCATTCCACCCCCTTGCTGTATTTAAGATATAAAACTATCAGAGATATAATATATCAGACTATTTAAGATATTTGTGTACCATATATTTTTTAATATATGATAGTATTATAAAGTTATAAATGAACCTTTCAAAAACACGGAGTCAGACCCACCATTCCTCCCGGCCACAGGGGTCCAGGACATGAACATCAGACACCAGCCAGCCCCTCAAGTATCTGACTCTATGACAGAATATTTAATATATCATAGACTCTGTGATAGTATATTTAATATATGATACTCTGACTCTATGGCAGTATATTTAACAGTTTGACTCTATGGTAGTATATATTTAATATATGATAGTATATATTTAATATATGATAGTCTACCTCTATGATAGCATATTTAATATATCATAAACTCTATGGCTGTATATTTAATATACGATAATCTGACTCTATGATAGTATATTTAATATATGATAGTCTGACTGTGATAGACTATCATATATTAAATATACAATCATAGTCAGACTATCATATATTAAATATACTGACTATGATAGTATATTTAATGTATGATAGTATATATTTAATATGTGATAGTATATATTTAATATATGATCGTCTGACTCTACGGTAGCATATTTAATATATCATAAATCTATTACAGTATATTTAATATATCATAGACTCTATGATAGTGTATTTAATATAGTCTGACTCTGTGATGGACTATCATATATTAAATATACAGCCATAGAGTCAGCCTATCATATATTAAATATATACTATCATATATTGCATACACTATCATAGAGTCAGTATATTTAATATATGATAGTCTGACTCTATGATAGCATATTTAATATATCATAAACTCTATGACAGTATATTTAATATATGATAATCTGGCTCTATGATAGTGTATTTAATATATGATTTACTCTATGACAGTATATTTAATATATGACAGTCTGACTCTGTGACAGTATATTTAATACATGATTGACTCTATGGCAGTATATTTAATATATCATAGACTCTATGACAGTATATTTAATATATCACAGACTCTGTGACAGTATATTTAATATATCATAGACTCTATGACAGTATATTTAATATATCAGACAGTGTATTTAATATATGATAGTCTGACTCCATGACAGTATATTTAATACATGATTGACTCTGACAGTATATTTAATATATCATAGACTCTATGACAGTACATTTAATATATGATTGACTCTATGACAGTATATTTAGTATATCATAGACTGTATGACAGTATATTTAATAGATCAGATAGTATATTTAATATATGATGGTCTGACTCCATGACAGTATATTTAATATATGATTGACTCTGTGACAGTATATTTAATATATCAGACTCTGTGACAGTATATTTAATATATGATTGACTCTATGATAGTATATTTAATATATAATAGTCTAACTCAATGAATGTATATTTAATACATCAGATAGTATATATTTAATATATCATAGACTCTATGACAGTATATTTAATAGATCAGATAGTATATTTAATATATGATAGTCTGACTCTATGACAGTATATTTAATACATGATTGACTCTATGACAGTATATTTAATATATTATAGACTCTATGACAGTATATTTAATATATGATTGACTGTATGATAGTATATTTAATATATAATAGTCTGACTCAATGAATGTATATTTAACATAGCAGATAGTGTATTTAATATGTGATAATCTGACTCTATGGCAGTATATTTAATACACCACAGACTCTCTGACGGTACATTTAATCTGTGCTGGTCTCTGAGCCACCCAGGGCAGGCAGAGCAATGTCCCGGGTGTCCCCACAGCTCTGCCACCCATGAACCCGCAGCGCCAATGGCTCGGGACAGCCGCGGGCAGGGCGGGCTCCACTCAGCCCCAGCCCTGATGAATGAATAATTCAGCAGCAGGAATGGCGCAGTACAGAGCGAGCCCGGCGAGGATCAAACACAAACCCGGAGCTGCTCCGTGGGGCGGAGGGAGGGAGGAGAGGGGCAGCACACAAACCCGGAGCTGCTCCGTGGGATGGAGGAGAGGGGCAGCACACAAACCCGGAGCTGCTCCATGGGATGGAGGAGAGGGGCAGCACACAAACCCGGAGCTGCTCCGTGGGATGGAGGAGAGGGGCAGCACACAAACCCGGAGCTGCTCCGTGGGATGAGGGAGGGAGGGAGGAGAGGGGCAGCACATAAACCCGGAGCTGGGATGGGATGGAGGGAGGGAGAAGGGGCAGCACACAAACCCGGAGCTGCTCCGTGGGATGAGATGGAGGAGAGGGGAAGCACACAAACCCGGAGCTGCTCCATGGGATGGAGGAGAGGGGCAGCACACAAACCCGGAGCTGCTACGTGGGATGAGAGAGGGAGG
Source organism: Ammospiza caudacuta (assembly GCF_027887145.1). Taxonomy (NCBI): domain Eukaryota; kingdom Metazoa; phylum Chordata; class Aves; order Passeriformes; family Passerellidae; genus Ammospiza; species Ammospiza caudacuta. The sequence continues at coordinate 2,642,582 of NC_080623.1, forward strand.
AGAGGGGCAGCACACAAACCCGGAGCTGCTCCGTGGGATGGAGGAGAGGGAGGAGAGGGGGCAGCACACAAACCCGGATCTGGGATGGGATGGAGGAGAGGGGGCAGCACACAAACCCGGAGCTGCTCCATGGGATGGAGGAGAGGGGGCAGCACACAAACCCGGAGCCGGGATGGGATGGAGGAGAGGGGCAGCACACAAACCCGGAGCTGCTCCATGGGATGGAGGAGAGGGGCAGCACACAAACCCGGAGCTGCTCCATGGGATGAGGGAGGGAGGGAGGAGAGGGGCAGCACATAAACCCGGAGCTGGGATGGGATGGAGGAGAGGGGCAGCACACAAACCCGGAGCCGGGATGGGATGGGATGGGATGGGATGGAGGAGAAGGGGCAGCACGGTGGGGGCAGCACGGGGGGTCCCAGCTGCACCCCCAGCCCAGCGCACCCCTCTGCAATGGGATTTCACCCGTTCTGCTCAGGCAGCCGCGCAGCTCCGGGCGGGTCCTGGCGCCTTTTCCCTCTGGATCGGTCCCAGAAAAGGAAAAGCAGCCCCAGAGGAGGGGGTGGAGGTGGGCGAGACCCCAAATTCAGCACCCAGAACTGTCCCAATATTCTACCGAAAATTCCAGCTAAATATAGATAAGTATGTATAGTAAGTATACATACTATACATACATATATATAAGTATACTTATATAGTAAGTATATAAGTATAGATAAGTATGAGATATATTTTAAATATATGTGAATATGCAAACCATATATACATATATAAATTAAAATATAAAAATTAAAATATAAAAGAATATAAATATAAAATACATAAGATATATATAAAAATATTTAAATTATCTAAATATATAAAATAAAAATATAAAAACAATATAAATATAATATATATTATAATATATAAACATATAAATATAGAAATATATATTTATATAAATATATAAAGATATAAAGATATAAATATAAAAATATAAATATAAAATATGAATATTAAAATATATCATATATAAAATATATTAATATATAATAAAAGTATAAAAATTAAAAGAAATATATAAATATAATTAAAATAGGAAAATATATATAATATATATAAACATATTAAAATAAAAATGTAAATATTAAAAATGAAATATTGAAATAACCGCTATGTCTATATTTATAAAATGTTAATATATAAATAAAATGGAAATTAATATTGAAATATAAAAATAGCATAAACATTAAATGTATTTAATAAATGTATTAAATATGGAAATATAAATACATGAAATATAAATATAAAAAATTAAATAGAAAAATTATATAAATATATTAAATGTATGTAAATATAATAATAAATACATAAAATAAAAACTAAATTATGAACCCTGGAGGTGCCACCTGCATTTTCCTGCTGGGAATTCCAACACAGAAAACACGTGGGAAGCTCATCCTCCTTCCACCTGCACCAACCAATCCCTTAATTATTAATTATTAATAATTAATTATTAATTAGCCTCCGGCAGAGGCACAGCCCCTTTATCCCAGTTTGCCACTGAAGGAAAAAATGGAATTTCCAGGTTTTGCAGGAAGATTTGGGCAGATGGTTGAGTTCTCCCCTCCTCTCCCAGCTTCAAAAATAGCTCAGAAAATCAGATTTTCCCTCCTTCCTCGTGAGCAACAATTCTGGTTTCCCAGGGACTTGTGAGAGGGGAAATTGCCATTAATGAGAAAATACAGAGTGAGTTTTAATAAAGAAAAATAAAATTTAAAATCTACAAACTCTGGATTTAGAGGTTTTCCATAAATATTTTTGGGTTTTCCAAAAAAACGTGAAATTAAATCCTGGTTTCCCAGGGACTTGTGAGAGAGGAAATTGCCATTAATTAGAAAATACAGAGTGAGTTTTAATAAAGAAAAATAAAATTTAAAACCTATTAACTCCAGACTTAGAGGTTTTACAGAATTATTTTTGGGGTTTCTCAACAAATATTAAAATAAATCCTGGATTCCCTGAGAGAGGAAATTGCCATTAATGAGAAAACACAGAGTGAGTTTTTATAAAGAGAAATAAAATTTAAAATCTATTAACTCCAGACTTAAAGGTTTTACAGAATTATTTTTGAACTTTTCCAAAAAAACATTCAAATAAATCCTGGATTCTCTGAGAGAGGAAATTGCCATTAATGAGAAAATACAGAGTGAGTTTTTATAAAGAGAAATAAAATTGTATAGAAAATACACAGCGAGTTTTAATAAGGAAAAATAAAATTTAAAATCTACAAACTCTGGATTTAGAGGTTTTCCATAAATATTTTTGGGTTTTCCAAAAATACATTAAATTAAATCCTGGTTTCCCAGGGACTTCTGAGAGAGGAAATTGCCATTAATTAGAAAATACAGAGTGAGTTTTAATAAAGAAAAATAAAATTTAAAACCTATTAACTCCAGACTTAAAGGTTTTACAGAATTATTTTTGAATTTTCCCAATAAACATTCAAATAAATCCTGGATTCCCTGAGAGAGGAAATTGCCATTAATGAGAAAATACAGAGTGAGTTTTTATAAAGAGAAATAAAATTGTATAGAAAATACACAGCGAGTTTTAATAAGGAAAAATAAAATTTAAAATCTACAAACTCTGGATTTAGAGGTTTTCCATAAATATTTTTGGGTTTTCCAAAAAAACGTGAAATTAAATCCTGGTTTCCCAGGGACTTCTGAGAGAGGAAATTGCCATTAATTAGAAAATACAGAGTGAGTTTTAATAAAGAAAAATAAAATTTAAAATCTATTAACTCCAGACTTAAAGGTTTTACAGAATTATTTTTGAATTTTCCCAATAAACATTCAAATAAATCCTGGATTCCCTGAGAGAGGAAATTGCCATTAATGAGAAAATACAGAGTGAGTTTTAATAAAGAAAAATAAAATTTAAAACCTATTAACTCCAGACTTAAAGGTTTTACAGAATTATTTTTGAATTTTCCCAAAAAACATTAAAATAAATCCTGGATTCCCAAGGATTTATGAGAGGGGAAAGTGCCACTAATGAGATGAGCTTTAAGGTCCCTCCCAAACCAAAATTGGGATTTTTTGGAATCCTGGGATTCCAAAATTCCCAGGTAAAAGGGAATTTTTGCTTTCTCCCTGGTGGGAATTTGGGGTTTTTCCTCGTTTTGGGAAGCTCAGAGAGGGGCTCAGGTCACAGGAGAACAAATTCTGCCATAAATTTCATGTCTGAAACCAAGCTGGGGGAGAAAAAACCCCAAAATTTTGCCATTTTTGGGTCAAATCCCAACAGGATTGGGCTCAAAGCTCCTGGTCCTTTGAACAAAATCCCATTTCCTCAAGGAATTTCCTGCCTAATTTTAGGATAACACCTTCCCAAACAAAGTGAATTTTGTGTCTAAACTCAGCTCAGGAAGAATTAATTCCTGAAAGAAAAAAAAAATGTCAAAGCAAGAGCAAAAAAAATGGAAAAAAAATCATTAAAAAAAAAAAAAAAAGAAAAAAGAAATTGAAGGGAGTTGCTGTGCTGAGCGGGATGGGCCTGCCCACACTCAATGAAACCCAAAATTGTGAATTTTTCTGGGAAAAAGGAGCAGCAGCGACTCAGCCTGCAGCACACGCAGCTCCTGCTCCTGTGGGATTGGGGTCCTGTGGGATTGGGGTCCTGTGGGATTTGGGGCTCCTGTGGGATTTGGGGCTCCTGTGGGATTTGGGGCTCCTGCTCCCATGGGATTGGGGCTCCTGTGGGATTTGGGGCTCCTGTGGGATTTGGGGCTCCTGCTCCCATGGGATTGGGGTCCTGTGGGATTTGGGGCTCCTGTGGGATTTGGGGCTCCTGTGGGATTTGGGGCTCCTGTTCCTGTGGGATTGGGGCTCCTACAGAATTTGGGGCTCCTGTTCCTGTGGGATTTGGGCTCCTGCGGGATTGGGGCTTCTGCAGAATTTGGGGCTCCTGTGGGATTTGGGGCTCCTGAGGGATTGGGGTCCTGCTCCCATGGGATTGGGGCTCCTGTTCCTGTGGGATTGGGGCTCCTGTGGGATTGGGGTCCTGTGGGATTGGGGCTCCTGTGGGATTTGGGGCTCCTGTTCCTGTGGGATTGGGGTCCTGCTCCCATGGGATTGGGGCTCCTGTGGGATTGGGGTCCTGCTCCTGTGGGATTGGGGCTCCTGCAGAATTTGGGGCTCCTGTGGGATTTGGGGCTCCTGTTCCTGCGGGATTGGGGCTCCTGCAGAATTTGGGGCTTCTGTTCCTGTGGGATTTGGGGCTCCTGCAGAATTTGGGGCTCCTGCAGAATTTGGGGCTCCTGTTCCTGTGGGATTTGGGGCTCCTGTTCCTGTGGGGTTTGGGGCTCCTGTGGGACTGGGGCTCCTGCAGAATTTGGGGCTCCTGTGGGATTGGGGCTCCTGTTCCTGTGGGATTTGGGGCTCCTGGATCCGCAGCCCCAGGGGATGTTGGTGCTCAGGGCACCAGGGATGTGCCCACAGCCCCAGCTGGGCTGGCAGGGGTGGGGCAGGGATGGACGGAGCCCCTTCTTCTTCTTCCTCTTCCTCATCCCCTTTCCCTTCTTCTTCCCCATTCTCTTTCCCCTTCTTCTTCCTTTCCTTCCTCCCCTTCTCTTCTCCTTCCCCTTCCTCTCCCTTCTTCTTCCCTTTCCCTTCCTCTTCCCCTTTCCCGTCTTCTTCCCTTCATTTTTCCTTTTCTTCTACTTCTTCTTCCCCTTCTTTCCTTTTCCTTGCCCTTCTTTTCCCCCTTCCTCTTCTTTTTCCTTTTCCTTCCTCTTCTCCCTATTTCCCTTCCCCTTCTTCTTCCTTTTCTTCTTTCCCTTCTCCCCTTTCTCTTTCCCCTTCCTCCTCTTCTTTTTCCTGCCCTTTCCTCTTTCCCCTTTTTTCCTTTTCCTTCCCCTTCTTTTTCCCCTTCCCCTCTTTCCTTTCCCTTTTTCTTCCCCTTCTTCTTCCCTTTCTTCTTGCTTTTCTTCTTTCCCTTCTCCCCTTCCTCTTTCCCCTTCCTCTTCTCCTTTTCCTTTTTCCCTTTCCTTTCTCATCCCCTTTCCCTTTTTCCTGCCCCTTCCTCTTTCCCTTTCCCTTTTTCCTGCCCCTTTTTCCTTTCCCTTTCCCTGCCCCTTTTTCCTTTCCCTTTCCCTTTTTCCTGCCCCTTCCTCTTTCCCTTTTTTCCTTTTCCTTCCCCTTCTTTTTCCCCTTCCCCTTTTCCCTTTTCCTTCCCCTTTTTCCTTTCCCTTTTTCTTCCCCTTCTTTTCCCCCTTCTTCTTCCCTTTCTTCTTTCCCTTCTCTTTCCCCTTCCTCTTCTCCTTCTTCTTTTTCCCTTTTCCTTCCTCTTTCCCTTTCCCTTTTTCTTTTTCCTGCCCCTTCCTCTTTCCCTCTTTTCCTTTTCCTTCCTCTTCTTTTTCCCCTTCCCCATTTCCCTTTTCCTTCCCCTTCTTTTCCTCCTTCTTCTTCCCTTTCTTCTTTCCCTTCTCTTTCCCCTTCCTCTTCTCCTTTTTCCCTTTCCCTTTTTCCTTTCCCTTTCCCTTTTTCCTGCCCCTTCCTCTTTCCCTTTTTTCCTTTTCCTTCCCCTTTTCCCCTTCCCCTCCTTCCTTTTCCCCTCGCTGATCCCCCACATCTCCCTCCAAATTTTCCAGCCCCTTTTCCTTTTCCTGCCGCTCCCGCCCTTCCCTGTCCCCCTCCTCACATCTGCAGCTCTCTGACCTCTCCAAACAAACAAACAAAAAAAAAAAAAAACAACACAGGTTTGGGCTCAGGAACCCAAATGGAAGGCAAAAATTTTAAATTAATTTTAATTAAGAGGGAGGGAGGTGGAGCCCAGATTTGAGTCAGGAAATCCAAGTGGAAGGCAAAAAAAATAAATTAATTTAAATTAAGAGAGAGGGAGATGGAGCTCAGGTTTGAGCCAGGAAATCCAAATGGAAGGCAAAAATTTTAAATTAATTTAAATTAAGAGAGAGGGAAGTAGAAACCAGGTCAGGTTTGAGCCAGGAAAGCCAAATGGAAGGCAGGAATTTTAAATTTTTAAAATTAATTTTTTAATTAATTTAAATTAAGAGGGAGGGAAGTGGAGGCCAGATTTGAGTCAGAAAACTCACATGGAAGGCAGGAATTTTAAATTAATTTAAATTAAGAGGGAGGGAGATGGAGCTCAGATTTGAGTCAGGAAATCCAAGTGGAAGGCAAAAATTTTAAATTAATTTAAATTAAATTGTTCAGGAAGGAGCACCAAGGATTTTGGTGATGTTTCTTCTCAGCAGAAGCTGAAGCACAAATTTCTACCAGCACATTTCAGACCGTCCCAAGGATGTTTTAATTAACAATTTAATTACCACGTTAATTACCAGGGGACAACTCTGACCCTCAGCCCAAACTCCTGCAGGTACCAAAACCAGAATTCCTGTGAGGATTTACAGAATTTAAACCAAAATAACCCCAAAAAATCTGCACAAATTTCTACCAGCACATTTCAAATTGACCCAAGGATGCTTTAATTAACACTTTAATTAATACTTTAATTAATACTTTAATTACCATGAGTTCCTGCCAGGGACAGAAACAACCCTGACCCTCAGCCCAAATTTTGCAGGTGCCAAAATCAGAATTCCTGTGAGGATTTCAAGGATTTAAACCCCAAAAAAACCTCAAAAATCTGCACAAACTTCCACCAGCACATTTCAGACAGTCCCAAGGATGTTTTAATTAACAATTTAATTAACACTTTAATTACCAGGGGATCAACCCTGACCCTCAGCCCAAACTCCTGCAGGTGCCAAAATCAGAATTCCTGTGAGGATTTCAAGGATTTAAACCGAAATAAAACCTCAAATTTCCACCAGCACATATCAAACAGACCCAGGGATTCCTCAATTAACACTTTAATTACCAGATTAATTACCAGGGGACAACCCTGACCCTCAGCCCAAATTATGCAGGTACCAAAACCAGAATTCCTGTGAGGATTTCAAGGATTTAAACCCAAAAACTCCAAAAAATGCTCAAAAACTTCTACCAGCACATTTCAAATGGACCCAAGGATACTTTAATTAACACTTTAATTACCACTTTAATTACCAGGGGACAACCCTGACCCTCAGCCCAAATTCCTGCAGGTGCCAAAATCAGAATTCCTGGGAGGATTTCAAGGATTTAAACTGAAATAAAACCTCAAATTTCCACCAGCACATATCAAACAGACCCAGGGATTCTTTAATTAACACTTTAATTACCAGATTAATTACCAGGGGACAACTCTGACCCTCAGCCCAAATTTTGCAGGTGCCAAAACCAGAATTCCTGTGAGGATTTACAGGATTTAAACCAAAAAAAAACCACAAAAAACTGACACAAATTTCTACCAGCACATTTCAAATTGACCCAAGGATGCTTTAATTAACACTTTAATTAATACTTTAATTAATACTTTAATTACCATGAGTTCCTGCCAGGGACAGAAACAACCCTGACCCTCAGCCCAAATTTTGCAGGTGCCAAAATCAGAATTCCTGTGAGGATTTCAAGGATTTATACCAAAAAAACCCCAAAAAACTCACACAAATTTCTACCAGCACATTTCAAATGGACCCAAGGATACTTTAATTAACACTTTAATTACCACTTTAATTACCAGGGGACAACCCTGACCCTCAGCCCAAACTCCTGCAGGTGCCAAAATCAGAATTCCTGCGAGGATTTCAAGGATTTAAACCCAAAAAAACCCAAAAAAATCTGCACAAACTTCCACCAGCACATTTCAGACAGTCCCAAGGATGTTTTAATTAACACTTTAATTAACACTTTAATTACCAGGGGATCAACCCTGACCCTCAGCCCAAACTCCTGCAGGTGCCAAAATCAGAATTCCTGGGAGGATTTACAAAATTTAAACCAAAATAAAACCTCAAATTTCCACCAGCACATATCAAACAGACCCAGGGATTCTTTAATTAACACTTTAATTACCACTTTAATTACCAGGGGACAACTCTGACCCTCAGCCCAAATTTTGCAGGTACCAAAAGCAGAATTCCTGCGAGGATTTCCAGGATTTAAACCAAAAAAAACACCCAAAAAACTGACACAAATTTCTACTAGCACATTTCAAATTGACCCAAGGATGCTTTAATTAACACTTTAATTAATACTCTAATTGCCATCAGTTCCTGCCAGGGACAGAAACAACTCTGACCCTCAGCCCAAACTCCTGCAGGTGCCAAAATCAGAATTCCTGTGAGGATTTACAGGATTTAAACCCAAAAAACCCCAAAAAATGCTCAAAAACTTCTACCAGCACATTTCAAATGGACCCAATGATGCTTTAATTAACACTTTAATTAACACTTTAATTACCATGAGTTCCTGCCAGGGACAGAAACAACTCTGACCCTCAGCCCAAATTTTGCAGGTGCCAAAATCAGAATTCCTGTGAGGATTTCAAGGATTTAAACCCAAAAACCCCAAAAAATGCTCAAAAACTTCTACCAGCACATTTCAAATGGACCCAAGGATACTTTAATTAACACTTTAATTACCACTTTAATTACCAGGGGATCAACCCTGACCCTCAGCCCAAATTCCTGCAGGTGCCAAAATCAGAATTCCTGTGAGGATTTCCAGGATTTAAACCAAAATAAAACCTCAAATTTCCACCAGCACCTTTCAAACAGACCCAGGGATTCTTTAAATAACACTTTAATTACCAGATTAATTACCAGGGGACAACTCTGACCCTCAGCCCAAATTATGCAGGTGCCAAAATCAGAATTCCTGTGAGGATTTCAAGGATTTAAACCAAAATAAAACCCAAAACAAAACAAAACACTCAGGAATTTCCACTAGCACATTTCAAACAGACCTGAGGATGCTTTAATTAACACTTCAATTACCACTTTAATTACCAGGGGACAACCCTGACCCTCAGCCCAAATTTTGCAGGTACCAAAAGCAGAATCCCTGGGAGGATTTAAAAGATTTAAACCCAAAAAAAAACCCCAAAAAAATCACATTTTAATGGATCCCATCAGCACAGACCCCTCCAAAGCAGCACTTCCCAGCTGCTGCGAGATCCCAGGTTGGGAATAATTCCCTGGAAAAGGGAAAATATCTCCAGGAAAAGGGGAAATATCTCTGGGAAAAAGGGAATTACATCCAGGAAAAGGGGAATCGCCTCATGGAAAAGGGGAAACACATCCAGGAAAAGGGGAAACATATTCAGGAAAAGGGGAATCACATTGAGGAAAAGGGGAAAAACATTGAGGGAAAGGGGAAACACATCCAGGAAAATGGGAAACATCTCCAGGAAAGGGGAAATCACATTCAGGAAAAGGGGAATCACATCCAGAAAAAGGAGAAACACATGCAGGAAAGGGGAAATATCTCCGGGAAAGGGGAAATCACATTCAGGAAAAGGGGAAATGTCTCTGGGAAAAGGGGAATCACCTCATGGAAAAGGGGAAACATCTCTGGGAAAAGGGGAAACAAATCCAGGAAAAGGGGAATCCCCTCATGGAAAAGGGGAAACACATTCAGGAAAAGTGGAAATGCTTCTAGGAAAAGGGGAAACATCTCCAGGAAAAGGGGAATCACATTTGGGAAAAGGGGAATTGCATCCAGGAAAAGGGGAAACGCATTTGGGAAAACAGGAAACCCCACTAGGAAAAGGGGAATCACATCCAGGAAAAGGGGAATCACACCCAGGAAAAGGGGAAACATCTACAGGAAAGGAAAAGGGGAAACATCTCCAGGAAAAGGGAAATCACATCCAGGAAATTTGAGGTTTTCTTTTGGTTTAAATCACCTCCAGCAAAAGGGGAAACATCTACAGGGAACGGGGAAACATCTACAGGGAACGGGGAATCACCTCATGGAAATGGGGAAACAACTGCAGGAGAAGGAGAATCACATCCAGGAAAAGGGGAAACACATCCAGGAAAAGGGGAAATAACTCCAGGAAAAGAAGAAATAACTCCAGGAAAAGGGGAATCACATTGAGGAAAAGGGGAAATGTCTCAGGGAAAAGGGGAAAAACATTCAGGAAAAGGGGAATCGCCTCATGGAAAAGGGGAAACACATTTGGGAAAAGGAGAATCACATCCAGGAAAATGGGAAACATCTCCAGGAAAGGGGAAATCACATTCAGGAAAAGGGGAATCACATCCAGAAAAAGGAGAAACACATGCAGGAAAGGGGAAATATCTCCGGGAAAGGGGAAATCACATTCAGGAAAAGGGGAAAGGTCTCAGGGAAAAGGGGAAACAAATCCAGGAAAAGGGGAATCACACCCAGGAAAAGGGGAATCACACCCAGGAAAATTGGAAACATCTCCAGGAAAGGGGAAATCACATTCAGGAAAAGGGGAAATGTCTCTGGGAAAAGGGGAATCACCTCATGGAAAAGGGGAAACATCTCTGGGAAAAGGGGAAACAAATCCAGGAAAAGGGGAATCACATTGAGGAAAAGGGGAAATGTCTCAGGGAAAAGGGGAATCACCTCATGGAAAAGGGGAAAAACATTCAGGAAAAGGGGAAACATATTCAGGAAAATGGGAAACATCTCCAGGAAAGGGGAAATCACATTCAGGAAAAGGGGAAATGTCTCTGGGAAAAGGGGAATCACATCCAGGAAAAGGGGAATCACATTTGGGAAAAGAGGAAACAAATCCAGGCAAAGGGGAAATCACATCCAGAAAAAGGAGAAACACATGCAGGAAACGGGAAATATCTCCAGGAAAAGGAGAAACACATTCAGGAAAAGGGGAAACACTTCAGGGAAAAGGGGAAACACTTCAGGGAAAAGGGGAAACATCTCTGGGAAAAGGGGAATCACCTCATGGAAAAGGGGAAACATATTCAGGAAAAGGGGAAACACATTGAGGAAAAAGGGAATCACATTTGGGAAAAGGGGAAACATATTCAGGAAAAGGGGAAACCCTTCTGGGAAAACGGGAATCACATTCGGGAAAAGGGGAAACACATTTGAGAAAAGGGGAATCGCCTCATGGAAAAGGGGAAACACATCCAGGAAAAGGGGAAATAACTCCAGGAAAAGGGGAAACACATTTGGGAAAAGAGGAATCGCATCCAGGAAAAGGGGAAATGTCTCTGGGAAAACAGGAATCACATTGAGGAAAAAGGGAATCACATTTGGGAAAAGGGGAAACATATTCAGGAAAAGGGGAAACGCTTCTGGGAAAAGGGGAATCACATTTGGGAAAAGGGGAATCACACCCAGGAAAAGGAGAATCACACTCAGGAAAATGGGAAACATCTCCAGGAAAGGGGAAATCACATTCAGGAAAAGGGGAAATGTCTCTGGGAAAAGGGGAATCACACCCAGGAAAAGGGGAAACTTCTCCAGGAAAAGGGGAATCACATGCAGAAAAAGGAGAAGCACATGCAGGAAAGGGGAAATATCTCCAGGAAAAGGAGAAACACATTCAGGAAAAGGGGAAACAAATCCAGGAAAAGGGGAAACATTCAGGAAAAGGGGAAACACTTCAGGGAAAAGGGGAAACGTCTCTGGGAAAAGGGGAATCACCTCATGGAAAAGGGGAAACCCCTCCAGGAGAAGGGGGAATCCCACCCAGGAGAGCATTTCAGAGCAGCCACGCCGTCCCTGAGGGCACCGCAGCACCGCCCCTGCCCCCGGTACCGGCGGCTCTCGGGCTCCACGTGCTCCGCTCACGGGCCCGGGGCGGCGGCTCCGGGAGAGCCCCCGGGAACCGCCGGGAGCGAGCGGAGACAGCGGCGGAGAGCGGGCACCGAGAGGGGCACGGCGGGAACCGGTACCGAGAGAGGAGACCGGGAACCGGACCCGGAGATGGGACGAAACCGGACCCCGAGAGCGGCGGGACAGGAACCGGGGCCGGACCCCGAGACGGGCACGGCGGGAAGCGGGTACCGAGAGAGGAGACCGGGAACCGGACCCCGAGAGAGGCCGGGAAGGAAGCCGGAGATGGGACGGAGCCGGAGCCCGAGAGCGGCGGGACGGGAACCGGAGGCCGAGAGGGGAGACCGGGAACCGGAGCCGGACGGAGCCCGCACCGAGCGACCCCGAGAGGGGCAGGAACCATCCCCGGGAACCATTCCCGGGCCGCGAACCCCGTCCAGGAACCAGCCCCGGGACCCATCGCGGGAACCATCCCGGAACCATCCCCGAACCGAAAACCATCCCCGGGCCGGGAACCTTCCCCGGGCACCATCCCCGGAGCAGCCCCGGGCCGAGAACCCCCCCCCCCCCACACGTGCCCGGTGCCCCCAGCCCCGCTCCCCCCCGCCCCCGCCGCACTTACCGGGACCGGGCCGCGCCGCGCCGGGCCCTGCGCCGCGGGGCCGCCGCCGCCACCCCGGGCCGGGCCGGGGCTGGGCCAGCCCTGCGGGGTGGGGCGGGATGGGGATGGGGAGGGGGGGGGAAGGGGGGGGGTGAGCGGAACGGGGAAAAACGGGAAAGAAACGGGAAAAAAAAAAAAGGGAAAGAGGAGGCGGCCCCTCCCCCGCGGCGTGCGCGCTGCGTCAACGCGCCGTGCGCGCTGCGTCATCATCGTGCGCCCGCTGCGCCCGCGTTGCCGTGGCAACCGGAGGGACGCTACGCGGGAGGGGCGGGGGCGCCCCCTGGCGGCGCGGAGGGAGCGGGGGCGCGTTTTATGGAAAGGGGCGGGGCTGTGGGCGGGGTTTTCGCCAGGCTCCGCCCATCAAGTGTGGCTCCGCCCCCTCGGGGGTCCCGCATGGGCCGGGGTTCTCCGAGCGCGGGGGTCCCGAATTCCCCAGGGGTCTCACATGTGCCCAGTGACCCCAAATTTCCGTCCCCTGGGATCCCAAATTCCCCAGGGGTCCCAGATCTCCCCGGGGGTCCCAAATTCCCCAGGGATCCCACAGCCCCCAGGATCCTCCATCCCCAGGGATCCCAAATTCCCCAGGGGTCCCACATCTCCCCGGCAGCCCCAAATTCCCCAGAGGTCCCACATGTGCCCAGGGATCCCAAATTCCCCAGGGGTCCCACATCTCCCCGGCAGCCCCAGATTCCCCAGGGATCCCACAGCCCCCAGGATCCTCCATCCCCAGGGATCCCAAATTCCCCAGGGGTCCCACATGTGCCCAGTGACCCCAAATTCTCCAGGGATCCCACATCTCCCCGGGGGTCCCAAATTCCCCAGGGGTCCCACGTTTCTCCGGGGGTCCCACATCACCAGGGGTCCCACATTCCTCCGGATCCCCCGTCCCCCGAAATTCCAAATTCCCCAGGGATCCCACATGTCCCCAAGGCTCCCGCTTCTCTCCAGGAATCCCGAATTCCCCGGGGGTCCCCCACCTCTCCTGGGGTCTCACATCACCAGAGATCCCACATCCTGTAAGATCCCACATCACCAGGGACCCCAAATTCCGCCGGGATCCCACATTTCCCCGAGGATCTCGCATCACCAGGAATGCCGGAGCCCCTAGGACCCTCCATCCCCAGGATCCCAAATTCCCCAGGGGTCCCAAATTTTCCAGGGATCCCACATTTCCCCGGGGGTCCCACATCCCCAGGACCCCAAATTCCCCGGGGATTCTCCATCCCCGGGAACCCCACATGTCTGGACACCCCTCATCCCCCCATGGATCCCTCATCCCCCAGGGAACCCCGATCCACCTGGGATTCCCTTTCTCCGAGGATCCCCCATTGGTTGGGATCTCCCATCTCCACCTCCAACCACCCCTCGACCCCCCCAAATCCCCTTCTCTGGGGATCCCCGATCTCCAGAGATCCCCAAAGACCCCTTGACCCCCCAAAATCCCCCTTCCCTGACCTCCAGAGATCCCCCTACCCTCAGGGACTCCCCCATTGGTGAGGATCTCCCATTTTCAGGTTTCTCCACGTCCAACGAACCCCTCGACCCCCAAATCCCCCTTCTCTGGGGATCCTCAATCTCCAGAGATCCTCCTAACCTCGGGGACCCTCCATTGATCGGGATCTCCCATCTCAAACAAACCCTCGACCCCCCCAAATCCCCTTCTCTGAGGATCCCCGACCTCCAGAGATCCCCCATTGGTGGGGATCTCCCCTTTTCAGGTATTTCCACCTCCAACCACCCCTTGACGCCCCAAAATCCCTCTTCCCCGACCTCCAGAGATTTCTCCACCCTCGGGGATCCCCCATTGGAGGGGATCTCCCATTTTCAGATTTCTCCACCTCCAACGACCCCTCGACCCCCCAAAATCCCCTTCCCTGACCTCCAGGGATCCCCCCACCCTCGGGGACCCCCCAACTCCGTGTCCCTCCAGGATCCTCCCGGTGTCCCTGGGAGTCCTCGCCGCGTCTCTGCCGGTGCACCGGGCCAGGATGGCACCGGGATGGCACCGAGGTGACACCGGGGTGTCCCCAGTGTCCCCCCCGAGCAGCCCCAGCCCCACCGGCCCCGCTCCACCTTAACGGGAGCGGCGGCCCCGCTGTGCCCGGGCGGCTCCGGCGGAGCTCGGGGGCGTTGATCTCGCCCGGGATCAGCCAATGTTTGCGGCCACGTCAGGAGAACGAGCCCGGTGCTCCCGGCTCAGCCCCGCTCCTCTCCGTGCTCCCGTTCTGCTGCTCGGACGCCGCCGGGAGCCGCTCCCGTTGTCACCTCCCGCCACCGGGGATGTCGCTGACCGTGGTTCTCCTCCTGCTGAGCCTCCCGCGGGTGGCCGGTGCCAAGGGCGGCTGGTGCCCGGTCTGCGGGGTGGCCTCGCTGGCCCCCGGGGCTCAGCGGGACGCGCTCCTGGCTCTGGCCAAGCAGAGCATCCTGGCCAAGCTCCGCTTACCGGGCAGGCCCAGCGGGCCGCGGCCGCCGTCCCGGGGCTCGCTGCTCACCGCGCTCCGTGCCGTGCTGCGGGACGGGGCTGCCACCCCCGGGATGCCCCGCGATGCCACCCCCGGGGTGCTCCAGGATGGATCTGACACCCCCGGGATGGTCCGGGATGGATCTGACACCCCCGGGATGGTCCGGGACGGGGCTGCAACCCCCGGGATGATCCGGGATGACAGCCCCGGAGTGCTCCGGGATGGATCTGACACCCCCGGGATGCCCCGCGATGCCACACCCGGGATGATCCGGGATGCCAGCCCTAGGATGCCCCGGGATGGATCCGGCACCCCCGGGATGCCCCGGGATGGAGCCGCCAGCCCCGGGATGCTCCGGGACGGGGATGCCAGCCCCAGGATGATCCGCGATGCCACCCCCGAGACGATCCGGGATGGATCCGCCACCCTCGGGATGATCCAGGATGCCACCCCCGGGATGCCCCGGGATGGATCCGGCACCCCCGGGATGCTCCGCGATGCCACCCCCGGGATGATCCAGGATGTCACCGACACCCCCGGGATGCTCCGGGATGGATCCGACACCCTCGGGATGCCCCGGGATGGATCCGGCACCCCCGGGATGATCCAGGATGTCACCGACACCCTCGGGATGCTCCGGGATAGATTCGGCACCCCCGGGATGCCCCGGGATGGATCCGGCACCCCCGGGACGCCCCGGGACGGCGGCGGGACGGCGCTGCAGGAGTACGAGCTGCTGAGCTTTGCTGAGCCCGGTGAGGGCGGGTCCTGCGGGTTTGGGGCACCGAGGGGAGGAAGGGGAGGGAAGGAGGGAAGGAGGGAAGGAGGGAAGGAGGGAAGGAGGGAGGAGGGAAGGAGGGAGGGGGAAGGAGGGAGGTGCGGGGCAGGGCCGGGATGCGGGGACGCCGCTGCTGGAAGGGGGGACACCTCCCGAAGCTGCCCGGATGGGAGGGTGGCACATGTGCTGCTCCGTCGTGTCACCTGTTGGCACTTGGGCTGAAGCCTCCCCCTTGAGCTGGAGGTGAAGGGGTGGCATGGCCACGTTTTCCTAAAATGGGATTTTTTAGCCTCAATTTTTCTGTCGGCTCATTGCGAGTGGATGGAGCTGCACAGCTCGCTGTGCCTCCACGTCCCGCCCAGAGCACTGGGTGCCTCATTTCACTCCAGAATCTGCTGCTTCTGCAAGGAGAAAACTCCCCAAAACACACTCAGGGCTCCTGAAAAGAAAAATAAATATCACCACTGGGAAAAAAGTATTCAATTTCTCACAGACAGCTTTCCTTGGAGACCCCATCTCACAGCGTATCCTGAAGTGTCACAGACACATTTTCTGAAAAATCCCTTTGCCAGGATTTTTCTCCTGAGAAGCTGAGAGGCCTCAGAAATGAAATATAAACAATATTATGAAATATAAACAAAAATATAAATAATGATTATCTGCTGCTGTGGAATGCAACAGGTGCATCTGCGATTGGTCCCGTGTGGTTGTTTTTAATTAATGGCCAATCACAGTCAGCTGTGTCAGACTCTCTGTCACCAGTTTTTATTCTGATTCTTGTCCGGCCTTCTGATGGCTCCTTTCTCTTTCTTTAGTATAGTTTTAATATATCATTTTCTTATAATATAATATGACATTATATGATGATATGATATGATGTTATATGATATTATATGATAAATAAATTATAATGTAATGTAATTTGTATAATATAATACAATATGATTGATATGATATGATATATGTATTACATTACATTACATTATATTATATGTATTATATTACATTGTATATAATACGATCTAATATAATGTAATATAATATAATATAATATAATGTAATGTAATATAATGTAATGTAATATAATATAATGCAATGTAATATAATGTAATATAATATAATGTAATATTATGTAATGTAATATAATGTAATATAATATAATGTAATATAATATAATATAATATAATATAATATAATATAATATAATATAATGTAATATTATATTATATTATGTAATGTAATGTAATATAATGTAATATAATATAATATAATATAATATAATATAATATAATATAATATAATATAATGTAATATAATACAATGTAATGTAATGTAATGTAATGTAATGTAATGTAATATAATGTAATGTAATGTAATGTAATGTAATATAATGTAATGTAATGTAATATAATATAATGTAATGTAATGTAATATAATATAATGTAATATAATGTAATGTAATATAATATAATATAATATAATATAATATAATATAATATAATACAATGTAATCTAATCTAATGTAATATAATGTAATGTAATATAATATAATGTAATATAAGGTAATATAATGTAATGTAATGTAATATAATGTAATGTAATATAATATAATGTAATATAATGTAATATAAGGTAATATAATGTAATGTAATGTAATATAATGTAATGTAATGTAATATAATGTAATATAATATAATATAATGTAATATTATATTATATTATATTATATTATATTATATTATATTATATTATATTATATTATATTATATTACATTATATTATATTACATTATATTACATTACATTATATTATATTATATTATATTATATTATATTATATTATATTATATTATATTATATTATATCGTATTATATCGTATTATATCGTATCAGCCTTCTGAGACCTTGGAGTCCATTCTCACCTCCCACCTCACCTTGGGGTCCCTCTCAGCACCACAGCAGGGCTGGGCCAGGATTTCCCTTCACTCTTGACCCCGCTCTTTCTCCTCTGCGCAGGACCCTCCACTTCCCGCAGCGTCCCCCTCCATTTCCGCTTCTCCCCGGAGGTGTCCCGGAGCACCGAGGTGCAGCAGGCCACGCTGTACCTGTTCTGGCCATCCCCTGGGAGCCACCGTGTCACCGTCCGGCTGCTCCAGCCGGACCCAGCAGCTCCAAACCTGACCGTGGCCAGCGAGACCCGGCTGCAGGTGCAGCGACCCGGCTGGACCACGTTGGATATTGGAGCAGCCGTGCAGAACCTCTTCACCCAGGACAGCCCGCGGCTCACCGTGCACCTGGAGCTGCCGGAGGGCTGGGGATCCCCTCTCGCATCCCACCGCGGCGATTCCCACCGGCCGTTCGTGGTGGCCAAAGCCCGTTCCAGGACTGCCCACCGCGTCCGGCGGCGCGGCGTCGGCTGCGGCGCGGAGCCGCGGATGTGCTGCCGCCGGGAGTTCTTCGTGGATTTCAAGGAGATCGGCTGGGAGGATTGGATCATCCAGCCCGAGGGGTAGGTCTTGCGGAGATAATCAAAATTTCACAACTTTTGTGAAGTTCTGTGGAGATAAAACTCCACAATTTTTTTTGTGGAAGTTGTAAAACCGGTGTGTTTATGACAGCGCTGGACGCATGTGGGAATCGTTCCTTTAAAATGACATGCGTACTTCTGGGGACTTCAGGTCCTTTTTTATCCCCTTCTCAAATGCATGGTACCTGTGTTTTGCGGAGATAATCAAAATTCCACATCTTTTTTGTGAAAGCTGTAAAGCCGGTATGTTTATTACAACGCTGGATGCATGTGGGAATCATTCTTTTAAAATTACACGTGTTCTTCTGGGGACTTCAGGTCCTTTTTTATCCCCTTCTCAAATGCATGGGACCTGTGTTTTGCGGAGATAATCAAAATTGCACACCTTTTTTGTGAAGTTTTGCGGAGATGAACAAAACTCCACAATTTTGGTGAAAGTTGTAAAGCCGGTATATTTATTACAGCGCTGGACGCATGTGGGAATCGTTCTTTTGAAATGACATGCGTACTTCTGGGGACTTCAGGTCCCTTTTTATCTCCTCCTCAAATACATGGTACCTGTGTTTTGTGGAGTCAAACAAAATTCCACAACTTTTGTGAAGTTTTGCGGAGATTAACAAAACTCCACAACTTTTTTGTGAAAGTTGTAAAGCCGGTATGTTTATTACAGCATGTGGGAATCATTCTTTTAAAATGACATGTGTATGTCTGGGGATTTCAGGTCCCTTTTTATCCCCTTCTCAAATACATGGGACCTGTGTTTTGCAGAGTCAACAAAACTCCACAACTTTTGTGAAGTTTTGCGGAGATTAACAAAACTCCACAACTTTTTTGTGGAAGTTGTAAAGCCAGTGTGTTTATTACAGCATGTGGGAATCATTCTTTTAAAATGACACGTGTACTTCTGGGGACTTCAGGTCCCTTTTTATCCCCTTCTCAAATACATGTGCACACAATTTCACAATAGGTTGTGAAAGGGACAAGATGGGCACCACGATGCTGGTACCTGTGTTTTGTGGAGTCAAACAAAACTCCACAACTTTTTTGTGAAAGTTGTAAGGTCGGTGTGTTTATTACAGCGCTGGACTCATGTGAGAATCGTTCTTTTAAAATGACACGCGTACCTCTGGGGACTTCAGGTCCCTTTTTATCTCCTCCTCAAATACATGGTACCTGTGTTTTGCGGAGTCAACAAAACTCCACAACTTTTGTGAAGTTTTGCGGAGATTAACAAAACTCCACAACTTTTTTGTGAAAGTTGTAAAGCCGGTATGTTTATTACAGCATGTGGGAATCATTCTTTTAAAATGACACATGTATGTCTGGGGATTTCAGGTCCCTTTTTATCCCCTTCTCAAATACATGGGACCTGTGTTTTGCAGAGTCAACAAAACTCCACAACTTTTGTGAAGTTTTGCGGAGATTAACAAAACTCCACAACTTTTTTGTGGAAGTTGTAAAGCCGGTGTGTTTATTGCAGCTTGTGGGAATCGTTCCTTTAAAATGACACACGTACCTCTGGGGACTTCAGGTCCCTTTTTATCCTTCTCAAATACATGGTACCTGTGTTTTGTGGAGTCAAACAAAATTCCACAACTTTTGTGAAGTTTTGTGGAGATTAACAAAACTCCACAACTTTTTTGTGGAAGTTGTAAAGCCGGTGTGTTTATTACAGCATGTGGGAATCATTCTTTTAAAATGACACGTGTACTTCTGGGGACTTCAGGTCCCTTTTTATCCCCTTCTCAAATACATGGGACCTGTGTTTTACGGAGTCAACAAAACTCCACAACTTGTGTGAAAGATGTAAGGCCAGTATGCTCATTACAGCATGTGGGAATAATTCTTTTAAAATTACATGTGTACTTCTGGGGACTTCAGGTCCCTTTTTATCTCCTTCTCAAATTTCACAATAGGTTGTGAAAGGGACAAGATGGGCACCACGGTGCTGGTACCTGTCTTTTGTGGAGTCAAACAAAACTCCACAATTTTGGTGAAAGTTCTAAAGTCGGTGTATTTATTACAGCGCTGGACTCGTGGGAATCGTTCCTTTAAAATGACATGCGTATCTCTGGGGACCTCAGGTTCCTTTTTATCCCCATCTCAAATACACATGCACACCATTTCACAATAGGTTCATACATGTTCATTTTTACGAATTTTGCGTGACATTTGCTGCTAGTTTTTCTTCATCAGAAAGAATTCTTTCACAAAAGTTGTCTGTGACAGCCGTGGACAGCGCGCCAGGAGAATGAGTTGGGTATGTTCCCTTTGATGGTCATGGGAGCCACCTCAGTCTCCGTGGGTGTGTGTGTGCAGTGTCCCCGATAACAAAGTTCTCACTGTCCAATCTTGTCCGATCTTTTGTCACGTTCTGTGAGTCCTCTGGTAGGCCCACTCCAATGACCATCCACTGAGCAGACCTGAAAACAAAAGCTTTGGTGGCCACAAGCTTGAAAGGCTTGTGAGGCTGAGACAGAGTCGAAATTCTCCAGAGCAGAAATCCATTTTGATTTGGGTGAAATGTGCATTTTAAGTCTGTGTAGCCCGACTGCAAGGCCTAGGCTCAGGGGAAACTGAGTAGAAATTCTCCAGAGCAGAAATCCATTTTGATTTGGGTGAAATGTGCATCTTTAAGTCTGTGTAGCCCGACTGCAAGGCCCAGGCTCAAGGGAAACTGAGCAGAAATTCTCCAGAGTAGAAATACATTTTGATTTGGGTGAAATGTGCATCTTTATGTCTGTGTAATGTGACTGCAAGGCCTAGGCTCAAGGGAAACTGAGTAGAAATTCTCCAGAGTAGAAATCCATTTTGATTTGGGTGAAATGTGCATTTTAAGTCTGTGTAGCCCGACTGCAAGGCCTAGGCTCAGGGGAAACTGAGTAGAAATTCTCCAGAGCAGAAATCCATTTTGATTTGGGTGAAATGTGCATTTTAAGTCTGTGTAGCCCGACTGCAAGGCCCAGGCTCAAGGGAAACTGAGCAGAAATTCTCCAGAGTAGAAATACATTTTGATTTGGGTGAAATGTGCATCTTTATGTCTGTGTAATGTGACTGCAAGGCCTAGGCTCAAGGGAAACTGAGTAGAAATTCTCCAGAGCAGAAATCCATTTTGATTTGGGTGAAATGTGCATTTTAAGTCTGTGTAGCCTGACTGCAAGGCCTAGGCTCAAGGGAAACTGAGTAGAAATTCTCCAGAGCAGAAATCCATTTTGATTTGGGTGAAATGTGCATTTTAAGTCTGTGTAGCCTGACTGCAAGGCCTAGGCTCAAGGGAAACTGAGTAGAAATTCTCCAGAGCAGAAATCCATTTTGATTTGGGTGAAATGTGCATTTTAAGTCTGTGTAGCCTGACTGCAAGGCCTAGACTCAAGGGAAACTGAGCAGAAATTCTCCAGAGTAGAAATACATTTTGATTTGGGTGAAATGTGCATCTTTATGTCTGTGTAACGTGACTGCAAGGCCTAGGCTCAAGGGAAACTGAGTAGAAATTCTCCAGAGCAGAAATCCATTTTGATTTGGGTGAAATGTGCATTTTAAGTCTGTGTAATGTGACTGCAAGGCCCAGGCTCAAGGGAAACTGAGTAGAAATTCTACAGAGTAGAAATCCATTTTGATTTGGGTGAAATGTGCATTTTAAGTCTGTGTAACGTGACTGCAAGGCCTAGGCTCAAGGGAAACTGAGTAGAAATTCTCCAGAGCAGAAATCCATTTTGATTTGGGTGAAATGTGCATTTTAAGTCTGTGTAGCCCGACTGCAAGGCCTAGGCTCAAGGGAAACTGAGTAGAAATTCTCCAGAGCAGAAATCCATTTTGATTTGGGTGAAATGTGCATTTTAAGTCTGTGTAACGTGACTGCAAGGCCTAGGCTCAAGGGAAACTGAGTAGAAATTCTCCAGAGCAGAAATCCATTTTGATTTGGGTGAAATGTGCATTTTAAGTCTGTGTAGCCTGACTGCAAGGCCTAGGCTCAAGGGAAACTGAGTAGAAATTCTCCAGAGCAGAAATCCATTTTGATTTGGGTGAAATGTGCATTTTAAGTCTGTGTAGCCTGACTGCAAGGCCTAGGCTCAAGGGAAACTGCTTCAATGAAGGACAGAGATAAGGGGGGGAGACAGAGGGTGACAGAGAGAGACAGAGACTGCTGTGGAAGCAGGTCAGCCTGGCCTAGGAATTCTTTCTGATAAAGAAGAACTAGCAGCAAATGTCACGCGGAATTCATAAAAATGAATATGTGAGAACCTATTGTGAAACTGTATGCACATGTATTTGAGAGGGGGATAAAAAGGGACCTGAAGTTCCCAGAGGCACACATGCCTTTTAAGGAGAGCAATCTCCGCATGCGTCCGGCGCTGTAATAATAAACATACATGTTTTATTTTCCAGCATCAGTCCCATTACGTGGTTATGACAATGGGAAGATGCCAGCAGCTCACATTCCAGGCAGCAGACAAAGAACTTAATGTTACAACTCACTTTATAACTTTTTTTGACCAATCACACACAGCAAAAAGCACATTGACAGTAGTTCTATCCAATCACCATAAACAATGTACCTTTGGTTAAAACAATGCTGCTTATTTCCAATACAATACCTGCTTGTGAGTCTTAAAACACAACGCACAGAGCTCCATTATTAAGCTTTAACTTTCCTAATATCTTGCTAGATAAACTTTTCTGTAGCTTAGAGAGCGTTAATACACAGGCCATTGTTCTATTTGCCTTTGCTTTTCTACAGTTTAAATAATTTTTCTGCTGACCTATCTCATGGCTGCTGCATAGCTCTGCTGTCATCTTGCAGCTTTCCCAAAACCCTCAAATTTTGTAGATTCCCAGCCATGTTTTCCAACCACAGAGACTCGACTCAAAAAAATGTACATTTCGCTTAAATCAAAACGGATTTCCACCCTGTAAAATTTCTCCTGTGCCTCAGGTACCACATGAATTACTGCTCGGGGCTGTGCCCGCTGCACATGGCCGGCGTCCCCGGCCTGGCCGCCTCCTTCCACACGGCCGTGCTGAACCGCGTCAAGGCGGCGAGCGCGGCGGCGGCCGTGGATTCCTGCTGCGTGCCCACGCGGCGCCGCCCGCTCTCGCTGCTCTACTACGACCGCGACGGAAACATCGTCAAGACCGACATCCCCGACATGATCGTGGATGCTTGTGGCTGCACCTGAGCGGGGATGGAGCGGGATGGGATGGGATGGGATGGGATGGGATGGGATGGGATGGGATGGATGGGTGGGATGGATGGGATGGATGGGATGGGATGGGATGGATGGGTGGGATGGGATGGGATGGGATGGGGTGGGATGGGATGGGATGGGATGGGATGGGATGGGATGGGATGGGATGGGGTGGGGTGGGATGGGATGGATGGGTGGGATGGGATGGGATGGGATGGGGTGGGATGGGATGGGATGGGATGGGATGGGATGGGATGGGATGGGATGGGATGGGATGGGATGGGATGGGATGGGGTGGGGTGGGATGGGATGGGGTGGGATGGGATGGGATGGGATGGGATGGGATGGGATGGGATGGGATGGGATGGGGTGGGATGGGGTGGGATGGGATGGGGGTGCGCCTTCCCGGCCCCTCCCGGCTGGACGGACTGACAGACTGAGGGGCTGAGGGACTGACGGACTGAGGGGCTGACAGATGGACAGACTGAGGGGCTGAGGGACTGACGGACTGAGGAGCTGACAGATGGACAGACTGAGGGACTGATGGACTGACGGACTGAATGACTGATGGATTTATGGACTGATGGACTTCTCCTGACAGACTGGCGGACTGAGGGACTTATGGACTGATGGACTGACGGACTGATGGACTTCTCCTGATGGACTGAGGGACTGACGGACTTCTTCTGGATGCTGCAGAACCCATATCAGGACAGTCCCTCTGTCTGTCTGCTCCATCAGTCCCACCCAGTGCTGCTGGGACTGGTGAGGACACAGAGCAGGGGTCACCCCACGGTCCCACCCGGGTGACAGGAGGCTGAGGAAGGAGAGAAAAACGAAATCAACCCCGGGGGAGGAATTGTCTCCCTCTCCAGGCACCCCAGTGTTCAATAGAGACTCCCAGTGGTGTGTGCACAGGTGCCCTGTCATTCCCTGGCACATCCTCAGTGCTCCTGGCACGGGACAGACCCGGTATGGCGCAGGACAGACTCAGGGTGGCACAGGACAGACCCAGGATGGCACAGGACAGACCCAGGGTGGCACAGGACAGACTCGGGATGGCACAGACAGGCCCGGGATGGCGCAGGACAGACCCAGGATGGCACAGGACAGCCCTGGGATGGCACAGGACAGACCCAGGGTGGCACAAGACGGATCTGGGATGACACAGGACAGACCCAGGATGGCACAGGACAGACCCAGGATGGCACAGGACGGACCCGGGGTGGCACAGGACGGATCTGGGATGGCACAGGACAGACCCAGGATGGCACAGGACAGACCCAGGGTGGCACAGGACGGATCTGGGATGGCACAGGACAGACCCAGGATGGCACAGACAGACCCAGGATGACACGGGACAGACCCAGGGTGGCACAGGACGGACTCAGGATGGCACAGACAGACCCAGGATGGCACAGACAGACCCAGGGTGGCACAGGACAGACCCAGGGTGGCACAGGACGGATCTGGGATGGCACGGGACAGACTCGGGATGGCACAGACAGGCCCGGGATGGCACAGGACAGACTCAGGATGGCACAGGACAGACCCAATCTGTGGGGCTGGACCCTTCCAAAGCCCCCCCTCCCCGCCCTCTGCCCCTCAGCTGCCATTCCCAGGGGGTGCAGAACCCCAAATTCATCCCAGCCACATCCAGGGACCCCCCTGGGCACAGGTGCTCTGTGACAGCCACGTCTTACGGAAAATCCTTTCATTAGGATTTGTGTCCCAGGCATATTTTCTGAAAAATTCCTTTCCTTGGGATTTTTTATCCTGAGAAGCTGAGAGGCCTCAGGAACAAAATGGAAACAATGATTATCTGCTGCTGTGGAGTGCAACAGGGCAATCTGTGATTGGCTCATGTGGTTGTTTTTAATTAATGGCCAATCACAGTCAGCTGGCTCAAATTCTCTGGTCAGTCACAGGATTTTATTATCATTCCATTTTTTCCTTTCCTTGCCAGGCTTCTGATGAAATAATTTCTTCTATTCTTTTAGTATAGTTTTAATATCATATATATAATAAAATAATAAAACAGCCTTCTGAAACTGATGAAATCCTGTCTTCTATTCTTTTAGTATAGATATAATATAATATAATATAATATAATATAATATAATATAATATAATATAATATAATATAATATATATAATAAAATAATAAAACAGCCTTCTGAAACTGATGAAATCCTTTCTTCTATTCTTTTAGTACAGTTTTAATATAATGTAATATAATATAATATAATATAATATAATATAATATAACATAACATAACATAACATAACATCATATAGTATCATATATATAATAAAATAATAAAACAACATTCTGAAACTGATGAAATCCTTTCTCCTATTCTTTTAGTACAGTTTTAATATAATGTAATATATATAATAAAATAATAAACCAAGCCTTCTGGCACTTGGAGTCAACATTCTCATCTCTTCCCTCATGCTGTGACACCACCACAGTGGTCTGTGATCCCCACCAGGAAAGGGCAATTCCCTTGCTGGGACCAAATCCCCCATTCCACCAAAACCACCTGAATTTGGCCATCCCTGCCCCAAATCAGGACAGAACTGAGAAATTAATTTTTTTCCTTTTGGAGCGGACGGATTTAGGGGCAGCCTCAGCCCCCAGAGCATCCCCTGGGCCCATCCCTGGCCCTGTGCCCCTCGCCAGCGTGGTGACACCAAAGTGGGACATGGGACACGTCAGGGCCGTGAGAGCAGGGGACAAAGGGCGGCTCTGACACTTCTGCCCCGTTACGTAACCGGGTTTGGGTTTCTCCACCGCTCCCCACCTGTCCCCCGTGTGCCAGGACTGGCAAAAAGGGGAGATCTCGGGGTTTAGCTGCTCTGAGTGACCCCAAGATGTGTCAGAAAATCTCTTTTCCCAGCCTGGTGGTCGAAGAAGGAGGCAGAATTCTTCTATTCTCATTCCCAGGGTTATTTATTGTTTCTTATCTATAAAATTCTTTCTTTTGTCCAGCTGAGGTCTGCTCAGCGAGACAGACAGAGGCGCTCTGCCTGCCCCCAGGGGGGTGTTGTTTTTTTTTATACTAAAAACTACATGTACAACATTTACAATTACTTCCCAATACCTATCACCTGTGTTAGACAGTGAGTTTCTACTCTAAACCAACCCAAAAGTGGCACCATCACAGCAGAAGATGGAGGCCAAGAAGAAGGAGAAAGGCTGGACATGCCCACATTCCTCCATCTTGCCTCCTGAACCCCCATTCTAAAAGCCCCAAAAATTCTACATTTTCACCCCGTGATTAATTCACTGTCATTCTACTCAAACTCTTGTGGTTTGTAACTCCTCACACAAAGCTGGCGATTGTTTTCAGCCCTTGGGGTGGTGTTAGGTTTTTGTTCTAAAAACTACCTGTACTTTATTTACCATAATTTTCCAATACCTATCACCTATGTCAGACAGTGAGCTTCTACTCTAAACCAACCCGAAAGTGCCACCACCACTGCAGAAGATGGAGGCCAAGAAGAAGGAGGAGAAAGGCTGGACATGCCCAAATTCCTCCATCTTGTCCCCATAACCTCCATACCAGAAATCCTTAAAATCTACGTTTTCACTTTTTATACTACAAGCTACGTATAACATATTTACACTTAATTCCCAATACCTATCACCTGTGTTAGACAGTGCACTTCTACTCTAAACCAATCCCAAAGTGCCAAAATCCCTGCAGAAAATGGAGGCCAAGAAGGAGGAGAAAGACTGGACATGCCCAGATTCCTCCATCTTGCCTCCTGAACCCCCATTCTAAAAACCCCCAAAAATCCATTTTTTCACCAGGCGGGGAGAGGCTCAGAAGAGTGAGGAGATGCTCTGGGACCTTCTCCCCATCCAGCTTCACATCCTGTCCCTGCTCCAGGAGCAGCGAGGCACCAGCCACGAGCAGCCCTGCTGGAGCAGGGTCATCCTGGAGGACTGGTGGCACTGGAGAAGGGATAGAAGACATGGAAGGGACACAAACCCGTGGCAGTTTGTCACACATCCTCCAGCAGCCCACCTGGAGCAGGGATGGGTCATTCTGGAGGGCCTGGTGACACTGGAGAAAGGATGGAAGGGACACAAGCAGTTTGTCACACGTCCTCCACCGGCCACGCTGGAGCAGGGGCGGGTTGTCCTGGAGGGCTGGAGAAGGGATGGAAGTGATGGAAGGGACACAAACCTGTGGCAGTTTGTCACACATCCTCCCAGCTGGAGCAGGGATGGGTTGTTCTGGAGGACTGGTGACACTGGAGAAAGGATGGAAGGGACACAAGCAGTTTGTCACACGTCCTCCACCGGCCACGCTGGAGCAGGGGTGGGTTGTCCTGGAGGGCTGGAGAAGGGATGGAAGTGATGGAAGGGACGCAAACGTGTGGCAGTTTGTCACACATCCTCCCAGAAGCCCTGGCTGGAGCAGGGATGGGCTGTCCTGGAGGACTGGTGACACTGGGGAAGGGATAGAAGAGATGGAAGGGACACAAACGTGTGGCAGTTTGTCACACATCCTCCCAGCTGGAGCAGGGTTGGATTGTCCTGGAGGGCTGGTGACACTGGAGCAGGGATGGAAGGGCCACAGGTGTGTGACAGTTTGTCACAGATCCTCCCACCTGCTGTGCTGGAGCAGGGATGGGTTTTCCTGGAGGGCTGGTGACACTGGAGAAGGGATGGAAGGGCCACAGACCTGTGGCAGTTTGTCACACATCCTCCCAGCTGGAGCAGGGATGGATTGTTCTGGAGGACTGGTGACACTGGAGAAGGGATGGAAGGGCCATAAGCAGTTTGTCACACAACCTCCAGCAGCCCACCTGGAGCAGGGATGGGATGTCCTGGAGGGCTTGAGAAGGGATGGAAGGGACACAAACCTGTGGCAGCATCTCACACATCCTCCCAGCTGGAGCAGGGATGGTTTGTCCTGGAGGGCTGGTGACACTGGAGAAGGGATGGAAGGGACGCAAACGTGTGGCAGTTTGTCACACATCCTCCCAGCTGGAGCAGGGATGGAAGGGCCACAAATTTGACAGCTTGTCACACAACCTCCCAGCAGCCCACCTGGAGCAGGGATGGGTTGTCCTGGAGATCTGGAGAAGGGATGGAAGGGATGGAAAGGATGGAAGGGATGGAAGGGACACAAACATGCGGCAGTTTGTCACACATCCTCCCAGCTGGAGCTGGGACGGGCTGTCCTGGAGGATTGGTGACACTGGAGAAGGAATGGAAGGGACACAAACTTGTGGCAGTTTGTCACATCCTCGCCCTGCCATGCTGGAGCAGGGATGGGATGTCCTGGAGCACTGAAGGGATGGAAGGGATGGAAGGGATGGAAGGGACACAAACTTGTGGCAGTTTGTCACACATCCTCCCAGCTGGAGCAGGGATGGAAGAGATGGAAGGGACACAAGCAGTTTGTCACACAACCTCCCAGCAGCCCAGCTGGAGCAGGGATGGGTTGTCCTGGAGATCTGGAGAAGGGATGGAAGGGATGGAAAGGATGGAAGGGATGGAAGGGACACAAACGTGTGGCAGTTTGTCACACATCCTCCCAGCTGGAGCTGGGACGAGCTGTCCTGGAGGATTGGTGACACTGGAGAAGGAATGGAAGGGACACAAACTTGTGGCAGTTTGTCACACATCCTCCCAGCTGGAGCAGGGATGGAAGGGATGGAAGGGCCACAAGTTTGACAGCTTGTCACACAACCTCCCAGCAGCCCAGCTGGAGCAGGGATGGGTTGTCCTGGAGGGCTGGTGACACTGGAGAAGGGATGGAAGGGATGGAAGGGACACGAACATGAGGCAGATTGTCCCACATCCTCCCATCTGGAGCAGGGACCCCCATCTCCCAAGTCCAGGTGTCCCCAGGGAAGGGAGGAAGGCTCAGGGATCGATCCCGTCTGCGACCCAAGGCCGCTTGCGCAAACCCGGGGGGGTTTGGTGTTTGTTTTATCCCTTCCTTTTCCAACTCCTCGTTTCACTGTCTATATTTATTGAACAAACAGCTGCCCTGGAGCCAGTGCCAAGCTCCCAGGGATGCAGCAGCTGTGGGGACACGGGGAAGGGACAGCAGAGCCCTGGGCTGCTCCTGTGGCCCTGCAGACCCCTCAGCTCCTGCAGCACAACCCTGAGATGTTTTTTCATTTTTCCACTCCCAAGGAAAGAGGCACCCTCACCCTAATCTTAACCCTAATCCTTCCTCACCCTAATCTTAACCCTAATCCTTCCTCCCCCCAGCACAGCTCAGCAATTCCAAAGTGGCCCTTCCCATGGAGGATGAGGAGGGTGCAGCCAGGCAGAGTGATCCTTCCTCCCTGCCACGACTCCCTGCTCTGCTGGTGTCCCCTGATTTCTCAGGAGGCTTTGGAAGGGGTGGGAGATTGTCCTGCTGGGACCAGTCAGGCCAGTGGGGAGCCCACCCTGCAGCCCCCAGCAATGCTTTGGGGACATGGAATGAATCCAGATGTGACACAGGTGGGGACAGACACGCTGTCCCCTTGGTCTCCACTCCTGGAGAGAAGAATGATCCTTCCTCCTTGCCATGTGATCCTTCATGAAGAATGATCCTTCCTCCCTCCCTTGCCCTGCTGGGACCAGTCAGGCCAGCGGGGAGCCCACCCTGCAGCCCCCAGCAATGCCTTGGGGACATGGAATCAGTCCAGATGTCAGCTGGGGATGTCCAGATGACACAGATGGGGACATGGCATCCATGGAATCAATCCAGATGTGACAGGGACAGACACGATGTCCCCTTGGTCTCCACTCCAGGAGGGCAGAGTGATCCTTCCTCCCCGCTCTGCTGGCGTCCCCTGATGTCTCAGGAGGGCTTGGAAGGGTTGGTTGAGGCCCAGGGCTGAGATTTTGCCCTGTTGGGACCGGTCAGGCCAGTGGGGAGCCCACCCTGCAGCCCCCAGCACAGCCACGGGGATGTGACACCCATGGAATCGCTCCAGACGTGGCAGAGGTGGCGACAGACACGCTGTCCCCTTGGTCCCCACCCCAGGAGGGGACAGAGGCGCCGCAAGCAGAACCGACAGCCCCTGAAGCAAAGGCCCAAGCCGGCTGTGCCAAGTGTCCCCTGGGCTCCCGGGAGGGGTGGGAATTTCTACCAGCGCCTTCCCTTGCCTTGAGGGGAGTTAATGTTTAATCCCCGGTGCCAGGGCCCGTTCCCAGGCTGCCCCACCGCCCTGGCACCGCGGCTCTTCCCCAGGAAGGGGAAACGGCCTCGGGCTGGGTCAGCAGAGGTTTGGGTTGGACATTAAGGAAAATCTCACCAAGGAAAGGGTGGCCAAGGCTGGAATGGGCTGCCCGGGGCAGTGGTGGAGTCACCGCCCTCGGAAATGTTCAGAAATATCTGGGGATGTGATTTAGGGGTGGCCTCGGCTGTGCTGGGTAATGGTTGGGCTCAATGAGGCAGGTTTTTCTGATTTATCCCATAATTGCACAGTTAATTCCATTATTCCACAATTAATTCCATGACTCCATGATTAATTCCATTATTAATTCCACGATTCCATTATTAATTCCATTATTAATTCCATTATTAACTCCATGACTCCATGATTAATTCAATTATTAATTCCATTATTAATCCCATTATTAATTCCATGATTAATTCCATGATTAATTCTATGATTAATTCTATTATTAATACCATGATTCCATTATTAATTCCATGATTAATTCCATTATTAACTCCATGATTCCATTATTAATTCCATTATTAATTCTATGATTAATTCTATTATTAATACCATGATTCCATTATTAATTCCATTATTAATTCCATTATTAACTCCATGATTCCATTATTAATTCCATGATTAATTCCATTACTAATCCCATGATTAATTCCATTATTAATCCCATTATTAATCCCATGATTAATTCCATTATTAATTCCATTATTAATTCTATTATTAATTATATTATTAATACAATGATTCCATTATTAATTCCATTATTAATACCATTATTCCATTATTAATTCCATTATTAATTCCATTACTAATCCCATTATTAATTCCATTATTAATTACATTATTAATTCCATTATTAATTACATTATTAATTCCATTACTAATCCCATTATTAATTACATTATTAATTCCACGATTCCATTATTAGTCCCATGACTCCATTATTAATTTCATGATTAATTCCATTATTAACTCCATGATTCCACAATTAATTCCACAATTACATGATTAATTCCATGATTAATACCATTGTTAATTCCATGATTAATCCCATGATCCCATGATTAATCCCATGATTGATTCCATGATTAATCCCATGATTCCATGATTAATACCATGATTAACTCCATGGTTCCATGATTAATTCCATGATTAATTCTATCATTAATTCCATGATTCCACGATTAATTCTATTATTATTTCCATGATTAATCCCATGATTCAATGATTAATTCCATGACTAATTCCATTATTAATTTCATTATTAACTCCATGACTCCATGATTAATTCAATTATTAATTCCATGATTAATTCCATGATTAATTCCATTATTAATTCCATGATTAATTCTATTATTAATTCTATTATTAATACCATGATTCCATTATTAATTCCATTATTCCATTATTAATTCCATTATTAATCCCATTATTAATCCCATTATTAATTCCATTATTAATTCCATTATTAATTACATTATTAATTACATTATTAATTCTATTATTAATTATATTATTAATACCATGATTCAATGATTAATTCTATTATTAATACCATTATTCCATTATTAATTCCATTATTAATTACATTATTAATTTCATTATTAATTCCAATATATTCAATTACTAATCCCATTATTAATTACATTATTAATTACATTATTAATCCCATTATTAATTACATTATTAATTACATTATAAATTCCACGATTCCATTATTAGTCCCACGACTCCATTATTAATTTCATTATTAATTCCATTATTAACTCCATGATTCCACGATTAATTCCACTATTCCATGATTAATCCCATGATTAATCCCATTGTTAATTCCATGATTAATCCCATGATTCCATGATTAATCCCATGATTGATTCCACGATTAATCCCATGATTCCATGATTAATACCATGATTAACTCCATGATTCCATGATTAATTCCATTATTAATTCTATTATTAATCCCATGATTCCATTATTAATTCCATTATTAATTCTATTATTAACTCCATGATTCCACGATTAATTCCATTATTATTTCCATGATTAATCCCATGATTCAATGATTAATTCCATGACTAATTCCATTATTAATTCTATGATTAATCCCATGATTCAATGATCAATTCCATGACTAATTCCATTATTAATTCCATGATTAATCCCATGATCCCATGATTAATCCCATGATTGATTCCACGATTAATCCCATGATTCCATGATTAATACCATTATTAACTCCATGATTCCATGATTAATTCCATTATTAATTCTATTATTAATCCCATGATTCCATTATTAATTCCATTATTAATTCTATTATTAATTCCATGATTCCATTATTAATTCCATTATTATTTCCATGATTAATCCCATGATTCAATGATTAATTCCATGACTAATTCCATTATTAATTCCATTATTAACTCCATGATTCAATGATCAATTCCATGACTAATTCCATTATTAATTCCATGATTAATCCCATGATTCAATGATCAATTCCATGACTAATTCCATTATTAATTCCATTATTAATCCCATGATTCCATGATTAATTCCATTATTATTTCCATGATTAATCCCATGATTCAATGATCAATTCCATGACTAATTCCATTATTATTTCCATGATTAATCCCATGATTCAATGATCAATTCCATGACTAATTCCATTATTAATTCCATGATTCAATGATCAATTCCATGACTAATTCCATTATTAATTCCATGATTAATCCCATGATTCAATGATTAATTCCATGACTAATTCCATTATTAATTCCATGATTAATCCCATGATCCCATGATCAATTCCATGACTAATTCCATTATTATTTCCATGATTAATCCCATGATTCCATGATTAATTCCATTATTAATTCCATGATTAATCCCATGATTCAATGATCAATTCCATGACTAATTCCATGATTAATTCCATGATTAATCCCATGATTCAATGATCAATTCCATGACTAATTCCATTATTATTTCCATGATTAATCCCATGATTCAATGATCAATTCCATGACTAATTCCATTATTAATTCCATGATTAATCCCATGATCCCATGATTAATCCCATGATTGATTCCACGATTAATCCCATGATTCCATGATTAATACCATTATTAACTCCATGATTCCATGATTAATTCCATTATTAATTCTATTATTAATCCCATGATTCCATTATTAATTCCATTATTAATTCTATTATTAATTCCATGATTCCATTATTAATTCCATTATTATTTCCATGATTAATCCCATGATTCAATGATTAATTCCATGACTAATTCCATTATTAATTCCATTATTAACTCCATGATTCCATGATTAATTCCATTATTAATTCTATTATTAATCCCATGATTCCATTATTAATTCCATTATTAATTCTATTATTAACTCCATGATTCCACGATTAATTCCATTATTATTTCCATGATTAATCCCATGATTCAATGATTAATTCCATGACTAATTCCATTATTAATTCCATGATTAATCCCATGATTCAATGATCAATTCCATTACTAATTCCATTATTAATTCCATGATTAATCCCATGATTCAATGATTAATTCTATGACTAATTCCATTATTAATTCTATGATTAATCCCATGATTCAATGATCAATTCCATGACTAATTCCATTATTAATTCCATGATTAATCCCATGATCCCATGATTAATCCCATGATTGATTCCACGATTAATCCCATGATTCCATGATTAATACCATTATTAACTCCATGATTCCATGATTAATTCCATTATTAATTCTATTATTAATCCCATGATTCCATTATTAATTCCATTATTAATTCTATTATTAATTCCATGATTCCATTATTAATTCCATTATTATTTCCATGATTAATCCCATGATTCAATGATTAATTCCATGAGTAATTCCATTATTAATTCCATTATTAACTCCATGATTCCATGATTAATTCCATTATTAATTCTATTATTAATTCCATGATTCCACAATTAATTCCATTATTATTTCCATGATTAATCCCATGATTCCATGATTAATTCCATGATTAATCCCATGATTCAATGATCAATTCCATGACTAATTCCATTATTAATTCCATGATTAATCCCATGATCCCATGATTAATCCCATGATTGATTCCACGATTAATCCCATGATTCCATGATTAATACCATTATTAACTCCATGATTCCATGATTAATTCCATTATTAATTCTATTATTAATCCCATGATTCCATTATTAATTCCATTATTAATTCTATTATTAATTCCATGATTCCATTATTAATTCCATTATTATTTCCATGATTAATCCCATGATTCAATGATTAATTCCATGACTAATTCCATTATTAATTCCATTATTAACTCCATGATTCCATGATTAATTCCATTATTAATTCTATTATTAATTCCATGATTCCACGATTAATTCCATTATTATTTCCATGATTAATCCCATGATTCCATGATTAATTCCATGATTAATTCCATGATTAATCCCATGATCCCATGATCAATTCCATGACTAATTCCATTATTAATTCCATGATTAATCCCATGATTCAATGATCAATTCCATGACTAATTCCATTATTAATTCCGTTATTAATCCCATGATTCCATGATTAATTCCATTATTATTTCCATGATTAATCCCATGATTCAATGATCAATTCCATGACTAATTCCATTATTATTTCCATGATTAATCCCATGATTCAATGATCAATTCCATGACTAATTCCATTATTAATTCCATGATTCAATGATCAATTCCATGACTAATTCCATTATTAATTCCATGATTAATCCCATGATCCCATGATCAATTCCATGACTAATTCCATTATTAACTCCATGATTCCATGATTAATTCCATTATTATTTCCATGATTAATCCCATGATTCAATGATTAATCCCATGACTAATTCCATTATTAATTCCATGATTGATCCCATGACTAACCCCACGCTTCCCCGCCCAGGTGCTGCTGCACGCACTCCTGCTGGGGGTGGTGGCTCAGCCCGGCCGTTGTCACCTCCAGGTCAGGTCACCAGGTGCCACATTCACCCTGGCGGCCACGGGGTCAGAGAACGCGGGAGCCGCGTATGCACCTGGTGCTGGGCCCGGGGGGACCTTGGCGGTATTTTGGTCGGGTCACTGCCTGGGCTTTGCTTTCTGGGAACCGCTTAATCAACAACACAATTATGCAACGGGTGCAAGAGCTCCGCGCTCACCCCTGCCCCAGATCGGGGCTGCAGCGTGCCGGGGGGCACGAGAGGAGAGGGGAGGGGATGGGATGCGCTTGGTGAGCTGGAGGTGCTCTGGGGCTCAGGGGGTGCTGCCCCGCGCACGGGGATCCAGGCAGGCTCAACAGGGTTAATCCCACTGGGGAGACCCGGCTCACAGCCAGGGTGGGTGCTCTGGAGAGTTCTCATCCATTTTTCCACACTTTGTCTCCTGTTTTCTGTGTGTTCCACAGCCCTAAAAATGGTTCTGGGAGCTGGCAGGGATGGGGGAGTACAGAACAGCAGGGATGGGATGCTCTTAGTGAGTTGCAGGTGCTGTGGGGTTCATGGGGTGCTGCCCCGTGCACAGGGATCCAGGCAGGCTCAACAGGGTTAATCCTTTTGGGGAGACCCAGCTCGAAGCCTGGGTGGGTGCTCTGGACAGTGCCTCTTCTGATTTCTCATACTTTGTCTCCTGTTTTCTGTGTGTTCCACAGCCCTAAAAATGGTTCTGGGAGCTGGCAGGGATGGGGGAACACAGCACAGTTGGGGATGGATTCTCTTACCAACCTGGAGGTGCTCTGGGGGTTCATGGGGTGCTGCCCCGTGCACAGGGATCCAGGCAGCTCCAACAGGATTGATCCCATTGGGATTAATGTCACAGCCATGGTGGGTGTTCTGGACAGTGTTCATCTGAGAGATGAGAGAGTTCTCACCCATTTTTCCACGCTTTGTCTCCTGTTTTCTGTCTGTTCCACAGCCCTAAAACTGGTTCTGGGAGCTGGCAGGATTGGGGAAATACAGCACGGCTGAGGATTGGGTGCTCTTAGCAAGCTGGAGGTGCCCTGGGGTTCATGGGGTGCTGCTCCATGCACAGGGATCCAGGCAGGTCCAACAGGATTGATCCCATTGGGGAGACCCAGCTCGAAGCCTGGGTGGGTGCTCTGGACAGTGCCTCTTCTGATTTTTCATACTTTGTCTCCTGTTTTCTGTGTGTTCCACAGCCCTAAAAATGGTTCTGGGAGCTGGCAGGGATGGGGGAACACAGCACAGTTGGGGATGGATTCTCTTACCAACCTGGAGGTGCTCTGGGGGTTCATGGGGTGCTGCTCCATGCACAGGGATCCAGGCAGGTCCAACAGAGTGAATCTCTTTGGGGACACCCAGCTCGAAGCCAGGGTGAATATTCTGGACAGTGCCTCTTCTGATTTCTCACACTTTGTGTCCTGTTTTCTGTGTGTTCCACGGCCCCCGCCCTGGCTCTGGGGGCTGGCAGGGATGGGGGAACACAGCACAGCAGGGATGGGTGTGTGGGGCACAAGGAGCCGGTCCAACACGGGGCAGGTGTGCAGACATCTGGGAGGGGGCCTGGACATGTGTGAGTGTGCATCACAGAATCCTGAATGGTTTGGGTTGGAAGGGACCTCAAAGCTCATCCAGCTCCACCCCTGCTGCGGACAAGGACACTTTCCACCGTCCCAGCTTGCTCCAAGCCCTGTCCAACGTGGCCTTGATCACTTCAGGGGTGGGGGAACTTCTCTGAGCCCCCTCACCAACATCTCAATGGGGAACTGCTCCCTCATATCCCAACTCCATCCCCTGTCAGTGGGCAGCCAGCACCCCTGCTCCTGCCACTCCAGCTGCTTCAAGAGGTCTCTCCGCATGTGGCAGCACCTGCGTGCCCTGGAGGTGCCACCTGCCCCATCACCCAGAGCTCCCAGGCCCCGTGGGATCTGTGCTCCAGCCACCCTGTGCCCCCTGGCTCCCCTCTGTTGACATTCCTGGGCTATTCTGGGAGCTGCCAGCCAGCTGAGCCCTTTGCCCCTTGCTCTGGGCTTGCATCACCTCCTGTGGGTGCTTTTTCCCAGACTCTGTTTACATGGCACCTCTGGCTCACCCATCCCAGGGGCTCCGTGTGGTCAAGACCTTGGAGCTGGTGCAGTGGGCACAGGACATGCTGGAGCCCTGGCCTGGCAGGGCTTCAAGTTCCCTGGCTTCTCTGCCAATCCCCCAACACCCTGGTGGCACCTTGCATCACTTTGGTCAGGTTTCTGCCAGCCCCTGCCCTGCACATCCCGCTCCAAAGAGTCTGAGGAACATCTTCAGCTTGGTGTGAGAAACATCTTCAGCTTGGTGTGAGAAACATCTTCAGCTTGGTGTGAGGAACATCTTCAGCTTGATGTGAGGAACATCTTCAGCTTGGTGTGAGGAACATCTTCAGCTTGATGTGACACTGGCTGAGTCCTCAGGACACAGAAATCCCATTTTATTTTATTTTATTTTATTTTATTTTATTTTATTTTATTTTATTTTATTTTATTTTATTTTATTTTATTTTATTTTATTTTATTTTATTTTATTTTATTTTATTTTATTTTATTTTATTTTATTTTATTTTATTTTATTTGGCTTCAAGTTCCCTGGCTTCTCTGCCAATCCCACCCTGATGGCATCTTGCATCACTTTGGTCAGGATTCATCCAGCCCCTGCCCTGCCTCAGCCCGCACATCCTGCTCCAAAGAGTCTGAGGAGCACCTTCAGCTTGATGTGAGAAACATTTTCAGCGTGATGTGACACTGGCTGAGTCCTCAGGTCCTCCTGAGTCCTCAGCACACACAAATTCCCTTTTTTATTTTGTGAGGAGGACGAGGAAACGCCGCACACATTCACTGACCCTTCCCAGCTCTGCCCCAGGCTGAGGACGGACCAGGTGGTCCCAGGGGTGGGCTGAGACCCCCAAAACCTGCTGGGAGTGACAAAAGGCCAGAGATGTGACAGTGCCCTGATCCCTGCTGGGTCCTATAACGGGATTGTCGCCTCCAGGGTGCCCGGGTGGCAGTGCCCAGCCTGGGGCAGCTCTGTGGCTTCCCTGCTCCATCTGGGGGCTCTGCCAATCCCCCAACACCCTGGTGGCACCTCGCATCGCTTTGGTCAGGTTTCTGCCAGCCCCTGCCCTGCACATCCCGCTCCAAAGGGTCTGAGGAACATCTTCAGCTTGGTGTGAGGAACATCTTCAGCTCGGTGTGAGGAACATCTTCAGCTCGGTGTGACACTGGTGGCTCGAGGGTGCCCAGGGGGCAGTGCCCAGGCTGGGGCAGCCCTGTGGCACCCACGGATGGGCAGCCGAGCTGGGATCCCTCCGGCTGCCTCTGCTGGCCAGGATTTTCCCCAGCCCTCACTCCCTGAAGGGTTTGGAGGATCCCGGTGCCCGTTGTGGGGCTGGTCAAGGTTTCTCTTCCCCTCGCCCACAGCTCTGCCCATCCCGCCGCGTGCCCACCCCCGTGTCCGACCCCGCTCGTGTCCAACCCACCGGTGCCCCCGTGGGACCCCTCCCGCCGTTCCCGCCGCCCGGCGAGGCCCGGGAGCGGGCGGGGAGGCGGGGTTGGGGTGCTAATCCCGGTAATCCCCGACTTCGGGACGGGACGGGCAGGTGCGGCGGCCAATGGCGGGGGGCGGGGGGGCGGCGGCACCGCCCCCGGCCGCAGGTGCCCAAAGCCGGGCCCGCCGCACCGCTCCCGGTGCCGGTGCCGCTCCCGGTGCCGCTCCCGTCCCGTGAGCGCCGCTCCCGGTGCCCTTCCCGTTCCCGTCCCATCCATCCCGGACCCGCGAGGTCCGCGCCGCTCCCTCGGGTGCCGGTGCCGGTCCCGCCCCGTCGGTGCCGCTGCCGCTGCTCCTGCCGTGCCGTCCGGTGGGCGCGGATGGCTCCGCCGGGCCCGTGGCTGCTGCTGGCCGCGGTTCTGTGCGCGGCGGCGGCGGCGGTGCCCGAGCCCCGGTGCCCGTCGTGCCCGGCGGGCCCGGAGCGGTGGCTGCTGGAGGAGGTGGCCAAGAAGCAGCTGCTGGAGAAGCTGCGGCTCCGCGATCGCCCGCGGCTCGCCCACGCCGTGCCCCGCGCCGCCGTGACCCGCGCCCTGCGGCGGCTGCAGGCGGGAGGCGCCCGCCGGGGCCCCGGGGCTACCGGCAGCGAGGAGGAGGAGGAGGAGCAGAGCTACGAGATCATCAGCTTCGCGGAGACAGGTGGGCGCGCGGCCCCCGAGAGCCCGGTGGGCACCGGGGTGTGGGGTCCGTACCCTGGGGATCCCGGGGAACCCCGGAGCCACGCGGGCTGTGCGTGACTCGGGAGTCCCGGTGACATCCCGGGAGGTGGGAGCTGGTTGCAGACAGGTGGGTGTGCGGCCCCCGAGAGCCCGGTGAGCACCGGGATGTGGGGTCCGTGTCCTGGGGACCCCCGGGGAACCGGAGCCCCGCGGTTCAGCCCGCACCCATCACGCACCCGTGACATCCCGGGAAGGAGAGAGGGGGAGATGGTTCCTCTCCCGCTCCTGTTTCTCGGGGTTTGTTTTGTCCCCCAAAAACATGAGGGGTGCCTGGGACTCTTGGGTTGGGAGCTGCAGGGTTAATTTGGGAGGACTGGAAGCCCTTTCCAGCCTCACCCCGTGTGGAGAAGGGCCGGGTGAGAGCAGGATCCCCCTGTGCACCCCTTCTGCCTGGGATTGGGGTGCAGGGAAGGGTGGAGGACAGACGAAACTGGAAGTTTTGACTCTCTGGATGGCCGGGGAGCATCCCTCAGCGCTCACCTCCTCCTCCCTTCCTCCCCTCAGATCTCACATCTCCCCCCAGTTTGGGGCTGCAATTCCAGTTCAGCCAAGCGCAGGAGCAGGACCTTCTCCTCCTGCAGGCTCAGCTCTGGCTCTACCTGCGAGTTCCCCGCTCCGGCCTCACCCTGAGGATCTTCCTGGCCTCCAAAACCGCGGCTGGGGCTGGGGGCAACCGCACTCTGCTGGCGGAGCGGCGGCTGAGCACGGCGGGCAGCGCCTGGAGCTCCTTC
The DNA here is from genome assembly GCF_027887145.1 of Ammospiza caudacuta. Taxonomy (NCBI): domain Eukaryota; kingdom Metazoa; phylum Chordata; class Aves; order Passeriformes; family Passerellidae; genus Ammospiza; species Ammospiza caudacuta. The sequence goes on from NC_080623.1 coordinate 2,683,145, forward strand.
CCCCTCCTGCCGGGGCTCCAGAGCTTCTTCTCCGCGCACAGCCGGACCCTGCGGCTGGAGCTGGACGGCAGCGATGGCACGGCCCAGCTCAACGCCAGCTGGTCCCACCAGCCCTTCCTGGTGGCCAAGGTGAAGGTGAGGGAGCCCGGGCACCGCGTGGCCAAGCGCAGCCTCCGCTGCAGCCAGAATTCCAACCTGTGCTGCCGCAAGGATTTCTACGTGGATTTCCGCGACATCGGTTGGAACGATTGGATCATCAAGCCCGAGGGCTACCAGATCAATTACTGCGTGGGCCAGTGCCCTCTGCACGTGGCTGGCAGCCCTGGCATGGCCTCCTCCTTCCACACAGCCGTCTTCAACCTGGTCAAAGCCAACAATGTCCAAGCTTCGGGGCATTCCTGCTGCGTGCCCACGCGGCGCCGCCCGCTCTCCGTGCTCTACTTCGACCGCAACAGCAACATCGTCAAGACCGACATCCCCGACATGATCGTGGATGCTTGTGGCTGTAGTTAGGGCTGGGGGAGATGTGGTGGGACCCCCCTTTTCTCCAGGATTGTGCTGCTGGTGGTGGGGAGGGAGCTGGAGAGCTCCGTGAGCCCTCGGTGGATCCCTTTGGAGAGGTTTGGGAGGGTGAGGGTCTCGTCAGGGGGAGCAGGGGGCTTTGGGGACATGTGGGACAGAGCCAAGGCCACATCAGAGTGCCCAAAGCTGGGCTGTGGGTGTTGGTGACTCTGGACATCCCTGCTGCACTGTTCCCGAGCTGATCCCACATTCCCGGTGCTCACATTCCCCACTTGGGCCACGTTCAGTGTCCCACCAGGGGTTGGGACGTGGCCGCCTTGGGGGCAGAGGTGAGAGGCAGAAACTGGAGCTGCTTCCTCCACGTGGCAGGACCAGGCAGTCCTGCTCGTTTCCCTCCTGGAACAAACCTTCCTGCACCCACTTCAGGCCTGGCTTTGGGGACAAACGGAACGAGGCACAAACAACAGGCCTGGGAGAGGAGGATGAAGGGCACGGCTTCATCAAGAACCCCAAAGCAGCAGTGACAGGACCAAGTTCTCTGATCCCTGGAGGGCACAGAGCTGTGAGGACCAAGCTTCCAGGCTCTGGGTGCTTCCCCTTTCCCTGGGTTTGTGCTTCCCTCCCCTGCTCCCTCCTCCATTCTGGTGCCTCCATCAAGGGAGGTTCAAACTTTGTGGCTCAAACTTGACCTTCAAGACCACACCCAAGGCACAGATTTGGTTTGTGCCACTGGTTTTGCAGCTATCCCTTCTTTTCTGTTGGGATTCCCTGGTGCTTCATCCTCTCTGCTGAAGATCCCGCTCTGCCTTCCCCTTCCTCACTTGGCCTCTGCTTTAATTTATTACACAACATTTTGGTGCAGCTTCCCAAATAAACGGGTGGAAATGTGAGATCCAGGCTCTGGCTGCTTTCTCCTGGCACCACCTGCGAGGATGGGCTGAGGGAGAGGCCAGAAGGGCCCAGATCCCTCAGGCACCGGGGCTGGGGTGGCACAGGAGCTGCCATGGCACTGCCGTGTGGGGCTTGGGGGGTTCCTGGTGTGCTCACGAGGTTCTGCCTGCAAACGGGCAGGAATTTGATGCCCAGGAATCAAACAGAGGTGACCCCATCACAGACAGAGAGAGCCCATCACAGCCAGAAGCTCTGGTGGGTGGTGAGGAGTCTCCTGCAGGATTTGGGGTGGGATGTTCTGGAGCAGGAGATGCTCCTGACCATGTCCCACATCCTCAATCCACCTAAACACGTCCCAGTGACCCCATCACAGACAAAGAGACCCCATCCCAGACAGAAGCTCTGCAGGAGTCTCCTGCAGGATTTGGGGTGGGATGCTCCTGACCATGTCCCACCTCCCCATAAACACCTCCCAGAGACCCCAGACTCAGCCAGAAGCTCTGGTAGATGATTGGGGGGTCTCCTGCAGGATTTGGGGTGGGATGCTCCTGGAGCACGAGATGCCCCTGACCGTGTCCCACCACCCCAGTCCCCATAAACACCACCCAGTGACCCCCAGACTCAGAAGTTCTGGTACATGGTGAGGAGTCTCACACAGGACTTGGGGTGGGATGCTCCTGACCATGTCCCACCTCCCAATAAATACCTCCCAGTGACCCCAGACTCAACCAGAGAGACCCGAGTCTCAGCCAGAAGCTCTGGTGGGTGATGAGGAGTCTCCTGCAGGATTTGGGGTGGGATGCTCTTGGAGCAGATACCTCTGACCATGTCCCACCCCCCCAATCCCCCTAAACCTCTCCCAGTGACCCCAGACTCAGACAGAAGCTCTGGTGGGTGATTGGGGGATTTCCTGCAGGATTTGGGGTGGGATGCCCCTGACCATGTCCCACCACTCCAATGCCCCTAAACAGCACCCAGAGACCCCAGACTCAACCAGAGAGACCCGAGTCTCAGCCAGAAGCTCTGGTGGATGATGAGGAATCTCCTGCAGGATTTGGGGTGGGATGTTCTGGAGCAGGAGATGCTCCTGACCATATCCCCTTAAACACCACCCAGTGACCCCAGACTCAGCCAGAGAGACCAGAGACCCCAGACTCAGCCAGAAGCTCTGGTGGGTGATGAGGAATATCCTGCAGGATTTTGGGGTGGGATGCTCCTGACCAGGTCCCACCTCCCCTTAAACACCACCCAGTGACCCCAGTCCCAGCCAGAAGCTCTGGTGGGTAGTGGGGGCATCTCCTGCAGGGTTTGGGGTGGGATGTTCTGGAGCAGGACATGCTCCTGACCATGTCCCCTTAAACACCTCCCAGTGACCCCAGACTCAACCAGAGAGACCCCAGACTCAGCCAGAAGCTCTGGTGGGTGATGAGGAGTCTCCTGCAGGATTTGGGGTGGGATGTTCTGGAGCAGGAGATGCCCCTGACCAGGTCCCACCTCCCCATGAACACCTCCCAGTGACCCCAGTCTCAGCCAGAGAGACCCCAGACTCAGCCAGAAGCTCTGGTGGGTGATGAGGAATATCCTGCAGGATTTTGGGGTGGGATGCTCCTGACCAGGTCCCACCTCCCCTTAAACACCACCCAGTGACCCCAGTCCCAGCCAGAAGCTCTGGTGGGCAATGGGGGCATCTCCTGCAGGGTTTGGGGTGGGACGCTGCGGAGCAGCAGGCAGTGCCCCCTTCCCACCCCTCTGCCATCCCACAGCCTGAGCCACGTCCCTGTTGTGCAAGCCCCGCTCAAAGCTCACTCTGGGGCTCTTTTATCTGGGGACAAACCTCCTCGATTTCCCAGCCTGGCCCTGCCAGCGAGCAAAGGGCGCCTTTCATCAGCCAGGGCATCCCTCTGACACCGGGGTCACTGCAGCCGCCCCCGAGCTCCCAAAATACCCACAAATATCCCTGCGAAGGGTAAAAAGTGTGCGTGTGCTGGGGGCACGTGCGGCCCTGCACACCCGGGAGCCGCCAGGGACGCGCGGGCAGCGGGGAAACACGCCTCGTTCCTGATTGGAAATATTAAAATTAATATTAAATATCTCAATTTAGGTACTTATTAGAAAGTGACGCTGTATTGATGCTCTCAAGGAGTGCGGTAAATATATTTTTAGGTTATAAAAAAAAATGTTAAAATAGAAATCATGCTGTGAGAAACGCGTGTATTTTACGATTGGAAATATTCAAGTGAGTGTTATAGGTGTTGTGTTAGGAAGTTATGCTGTGTTAATTCTCTTCAGTAGAGTTTTAGGTTATAAAAAATGTTAAAATAGAAACTATGCTATGTAGGATGTGAAAAATGTGTATTTTATTATTGGGTTTATGCAAATATTCAAATAAATATTATATGTGTTGTGTTAGAAAGTGATGCTGCATTAATTCTCTTAAGTAGTGTGATAAATAGAGTTTTAGGTTATAAAAATGTTAAAAATGCGTATTTTATGATTGGGTTTATGCAAATATTCAAATAAATATTATATGTGTTGTGTTAGAAAGTGATGCTGCATTAATTCTCTTAAGTAGTGTGATAAATAGAGTTTTAGGTTATAAAAAATGTTAAAACAGAACCTATGCTATGTAGGATGTGAAAAATGTGTATTTTAAGATTGGCTTTTCACAAATAATCAAATAAATATTATATGTGTTGTGTTAGAAAGTGATGCTGCATTAATTCTCTTAAGTAGTGTGATAAATAGAGTTTTAGGTTATAAAAATGTTAAAAATGCGTATTTTATGATTGACTTTTTGCAAATATTCAAATAAATATATGTGTTGTGTTAGAAACGTATGTTGTATTAATTCTCTTAAGTAGTGTGATAAATAGAGTTTTAGGTTATAAAAAATGTTAAAATAGAAACTATGCTATGTAGGATGTGAAAAATGTGTATTTTATGATTGGCTTTTCACAAATAATCAAATGAATATTATATGTGCTGTGTTGGAAAGTGATGCTGTATTAATTCTCTTAAGTACTGTGGTAAATATATTTTTAGGTTATAAAAAATGTTAAAATAGAAATTATGCTGTGAAAAATGTGTATTTTATGATTGGCTTTTGGCAAATATTCAAATGAATATTATATGTGTTGTGTTAGAAGGTGATGCTGTATTCATTCTCTTAAGTACTGTGGTAAATATATTTTTAGGTTATAAAAAAAATGTTAAAATAGAAATTATGCTGTGAAAAATGTGTATTTTATGATTGGCTTTTGGCAAATATTCAGATTAATATCATATGTGTTGTGTTAGAAACGTATGCTGTATTAATTCTCTTATGTAGTGTGGTAATTATATAATGTGTTTATATATAAATATACACCCTATAGGTTTAGGTTATAAAAAATGTTAAAATAGAAACTATGCTATGTAGGATGTGAAAAATATGTATTTTATTATTGGGTTTTTGCAAATATTCAAATAAATATTATATGTGCTGTGTTAGAAAGTGATGCTGCATTAATTCTCTTAAGTAGCTTGTTAAATAGAGTTTTAGGTTATAAAAAATGTTAAAATAGAAACTATGTTATGTAGGATGTGAAAAATTATTATTTATGATTGGCTTTTCACAAATATTCAAATGAATATTGTATGTGTTGTGTTAGAAGGTGATGCTGTATTCATTCTCTTAAGTACTGTGGTAAATATATTTTTAGGTTATAAAAAATGTTAAAATAGAAACTATGCTGTGAAAAATGCATGTATTTTATGATTGGAAATATTCAGATGAATATTGTATGTGTTGTGTTAGAAAGTTATGCTGTATTAATTCTCTTAAATAGTGTGTTAAATATATAATATGTTGATATATAAACATAAACCATATAGTTTTAGGTTATAAAAAATGTTAAAATAGAAACTATGCCATGTAGGATGTGAAAATGTGTACTTTATGATTGGCTTTTTGCAAATTATTATTATTACTCTAATTGTATTACTATTTTTATAACCATTTTATTACTATTAAACTTTGAAAATTTTAAAAACGAGCGATGGGCATTTTATAATATGCATCATGCATGAGGTGTATGAATATGCACCAGGTTATTGCATTTAATGGTTAATACTTTGTTAATAATTGTCCTTTTTAGGGTTTATTTTGCCCAGAAAAAGGCACCCAGACCATCCATAACTCTTTGTTTCTATTGTCTTATATTGTCCTAATTCAAATTATTCAAATTATTATTACTCTAATTGAATTATTATTTTTATAACCTTTTTATTACTACTAAACTTTTAAAATTTTAAAAACGAGGGATTGGCTTTTTTCACATGCATCATGTATGAAGAGCATGAATATGCAACAGGCTGTTGCATTTAATGGTTAATAATTTGTTATTAAGTGTCCTTTTTTGGGGTTATTTTGCCCAGAAAAAGGTACCTGGACTTTGTTTCTATTGCCTCATATTGTCCTAATTCAAATTATCCAAATTATTATTACTCTAATCGAATTCCTATTTTTTATAACCGCTTTATTCCTATTAAACTTTTAAAATTTTAATTTTTTTTAAAGTGTGACTGGCGTTTTTCATGGGGTTTTTCATGGGGTGTCACCCTGCTCCCCTCCCAAACCCCAAAACTCCCCCAGCCACTCTCAGCACCGCACGGACACGGCAGAAATGCGATTTTTGTGGCCAGCAAAGGGAGATTTTCGTGGTTTTCCCCATGGAAACGAGTGTGTGCGGGTTTTAGGTTATAAAAAATGTTAAAATAGAAACTATACTGTGAAAAATGCGGGCATTTTATAATTGGAAATATTCAGATGAATATTGTATGTGTTGTGTTAGAAAGTTATGCTGTATTCATTAAGTGCTGTGTTAAACACAGTTTTAGGTACTAAAAAAAATGTTAAAATAGAAACTATGCTGTGAAAAATGCGGGTATTTTATGATTGGAAATATTCAGATGAATATTGTATGTGTTGTGTTAGAAAGTTATGCTTTATTGTTATGTATTCATTCTCTTAAGTGCTGTGTTAAATACAGTTTTAGGTACTAAAAAAAAAAGTTCATATAGAAACTATACTGTGGGAAAAAAAAATGCATTTTGTGATTGTAAAAATGTATTTTGTGGCTGGAAATATTCAGTTCAGCTGACTCACTGACACACTGACACACTGACACGCTGTCCCCACGCCGAGCTGGCCACGGTGACAGCAGCAAATCCACGGTGACAGCAGCAAATCCACGGTGACAACAGCAAATCCACGGTGACAACAGCAAATCCACGGTGACCGCGGCAAACCCACGGTGACAGCGGCAAACCCACGGTGACAGCGGCAAATCCACGGTGACCGCGGCAAATCCACGGTGACAGTGGCAAACGCACGGTGACAACGGCAAATCCACGGTGACCGCGGCAAACCCACGGTGACAGCGGCAAATCCACGGTGACCGCGGCAAATCCACGGTGACCGCGGCAAACCCACGGTGACAACAGCAAACCCACGGTGACAGCGGCAAACGCACGGTGACCGCGGCAAATCCACGGTGACAACAGCAAGCCCACGGTGACCGCGGCAAATCCACGGTGACCGCGGCAAATCCACGGTGACAGTGGCAAACGCACGGTGACAACGGCAAATCCACGGTGACCGCGGCAAATCCACAGTGACAACGGCAAACCCACGGTGACAACGGCAAACCCACGGTGACAGTGGCAAACCCACGGTGACAACGGCAAACCCACGGTGACCGCGGCAAACCCACGGTGACAGTGGCAAACCCACGGTGACAGCGGCAAATCCACGGTGACAACAGCAAACCCACGGTGACCGCGGCAAATCCACGGTGACCGCGGCAAATCCCTCAGCTGGGGATGACCTGGGGCGCTCTGAGCCGATTTGACTTTCCCGCAGCACAGGGGATCATTCCAGATGTGGAATAACCGCGGCAGGGGCGGGCGTGGTGCTGGCGGGGCTGCCCAGGTGTCGGGGACACCCAGGGGTGGCAGAGGGTGGCACAGGGGACCTGGGGCGGTGTCACGGCGAGGGGAGCGGGGCTGCCCAGGTGTCGGTGACACCCAGGGGCGGCACAGGGGACCTGGGGCGGTGTCACCGCGAGGGGAGCGGGGTGGGCTCGGGGGGAGTCCCCGGAGCCCGAGCGGATGATCCGGGGTGACACCGCCCGGGTGAAGGCGCTGAGCGGATTGTGGGGGTCACGGAAGGGCCGTGGAGGCGGCGCCTCGGCTGCTCCACCTCCAAGCTGTGCCCGGTCCAAACCTGTGCCCGCCACGCCCTCACCTGTGCCCGCCCTCACCTGTGCCCGCCCTCACCTGTGCCCTCCACCCCTCTCACCTGTGCCCAGTCCAAACTTGTGCCCTCCACCCCCTCACCTGTGCCCACCCTCACCTGTGCCCCCTCTCACCTGTGCCCATTCCTCATCTGTGCCCACTCCTCACCTGTGCCCAGCCCTCATCTGTGCACTCCATCCCCTCACCTGTGCCCAGTCCAAACCTGTGCCCACTCCTCACCTGTGCCCAGCCCTCACCTGCTCCACCCCCTCAGCTGTGCCCAGCCCTCACCTGTGCCCTCCACCCTTCACCTCCTCCACCCCCTCACCTGTGCCCACTCCAAACCTGTGCCCACCCTCACCTGTGCCCACCCCTCACCTGTGCCCTCCATCCGCTCACCTGTGCCTAGCTCTCATCTGTGCCCAACATGTTCACCTGTGCCCACCCTTCACCTGTGCCCCTCACTCACCTGGTCCACACCCTCACCTGTGCCCACCCTTCACCTGCTCCACCCCCCACCTGTGCCCCTCTCTGACCTGTGCCCAGCCCTCACCTGTGCCCACTCCGTCACCTGTGCCCCTCTCTCACCTGTGCCCACCCCAAAACTGAGCCCACCCCCACCTGTGCCCCTCTCTGACCTGTGCCCACTCCTCACCGGTGCCCAGCCCTCACCTACTCCACCCTCTCACCTGTGCCCCCCACCTGTGTCCAGCCCTCACCTGTGCCCACCCTTCACCTGCTCCACCCCTCACCTGTGCCCCTCTCTGACCTGTGCCCAGCTCTCATCTGTGCCCTCCACCCCTCTCCTGCTCCACCCCCACCTGTGCCCTCCACCCCTCTCACCTGTGCCCACTCCTCACCTGTGCCCACCCCCACCTGTGCCCACCCCCACCTGTACCCCTCTCTGACCTGTGCCCATTCCTCACCTGTGCCACGCCTCACCTGTGCCCACCCCCACCTGTGCCCCCCACCTGTGCCCACCCCCACCTGTGCCCCCCACCTGTGCCCCCCACCTGTGCCACCCCTCACCTGTGCCCACCCCCACCTGTGCCCCCCACGTGTGCCCACCCCCACCTGTGCCACCCCTCACCTGTGCCCATTCCTCACCTGTTCCCAGCCCTCACCTGTGCCCAGCTCTCATCTGTGCCCACCTCACCTGTGCCCACCCCCCACCTGTGCCCACCCCTCACCTGTGCCCACCCTCACCTGTGCCCACCCCCACCTGTGCCCACCCCCACCTGTGCCCCCCACCTGTGCCCAGCCCTCACCTGTGCCCCTCTCTGACCTGTGCCCACTCCTCACCTGTGCCACCCCTCACCTGTGCCCCCCACCTGTGCCACCCCCACCTGTGCCACCCCACCTGTGCCCACCCTCACCTGTGCCACCCCTCACCTGTGCCCATTCCTCACCTGTTCCCAGCCCTCACCTGTGCCCACCCTCACCTGTGCCCACCCCCACCTGTGCCCACTCTCACCTGTGCCCAGCCCTCACCTGTGCCCCTCTCTGACCCTTGCCCACCCCCACCTGTGCCCACCCTCACCTGTGCCCACCTCACCTGTGCCCACCCCCACCTGTGCCCACCCCCACCTGTGCCCACCCCCACCTGTGCCACCCCTCCCCTGTCACGGCCCCGCCCCCCCGCTCTCTCCCCGCTCTCCGCCGGCCCCGGCTCGGGCAGCGCCTCCCGCCGCCACCAGGGGGCGCCGCCCTCCCGCGGTTCCCCCGGCCCCGCCCCGGCCGCGCCCCCCGGGGCTGCGCGAGGGTCCCACGAGCGCGCGTGGGCTGTGACCCCCCCCCCCCCCGCCGGTGCGCGTGCGGAACAGAACGGGCGACGTTTATTCCATATTAATAATTATCGTTTTTATAAATTAAAAATTATTTTATAACCTAATAGGGTTAGGGGATGGAAGGGTCCCACAAACGCGCGTGGGCTGCAGGGCGTGACACCCCCCCCACCCTTCCCGCGTGTGCGGAACAGAGTGGGCGATGTTTTATTTAATATAAATATTTATCATTTTTATAAATTATAAATTATTTTATAACCGGGTCAGGGTCAGGGTTAGGGGATGGGAGGGTCCCACGAGCACGCGTGGGCCGCAGAGTCCGACGCCCCCCACCCGGGTGCGTTCCCCGCTTGTGCGGAACAGAGGGGGCGATGTTTATTTCAAATAAACATTTATCATCTTTATAAATTATAAATTATTTTATAACCGGGTCAGGGCCACGGTTAGGAGATGGGAGGGTGGCCACGCGTGGGTTGCGCCCACGCTCGCACACGCGTGTGTTCACGCTTACACTTCCACGCATGATCCCTGACGCGAGTGGGCACCGCTCTGTGCTCACAGGGGTCCCCCACGCGCGACCCCGCTGCCTGAACCCCGCGTGTGCCCCACGGACACGCGTGTCCCCTCCTCTGTGTGCCTGTGGGGCCCCCTGTGCGGGGGGACACGCGTGGGTGGGAGCGTGCGGGACCCGCTGCTGTCCCCATGGGCACGTGTGGGTGAGAATGTGCGGGACACTCTGATCGCCCCACGGACACGCGTGGGATTCTGGCGGCAAGGAATGGGCGGGACCCGGGGCTGTGCGGGCGGGGGAGAACGGGCAGGACACGCTGATCGCCCCACGGACACGCGTGGGTGACAATGTGCGGGATACGCTGCTCCCCCCACGGACACGCGTGGCGTTCTGCCGGCCGGGAGCGTGCGGGACCCGCTTGCTCTCCCCACGGACACGCGTGGGTGAGAACCTGCGGGTCCCTTCGCTCGCCCCGCGGACACGCGTGGCGTTCTACCGGCCGTGACCGTGCGGGTCCCTTCGCTCGCCCCACAGACACGCGTGGGATTCTGCCAGCCGGGAGCGTGCGGGACCCGCTGCTCTCCCCACAGACACACACGGGTGAGAACGTGCAGGACCCACGGCTCGCCCCACGGACACGCGTGGGCGAGAACCTGCGGGACACACTTATCGCCCCACGGAAACGCGTGGGTTAGAACTTGCGGGACCCGCTGCTCTCCCTCCCCGCGGTCACGCGTGGGGTTCTGCCGGCCGGGAGCCTGTGGGTCTCGCTGCTCTCCCCACGGACACGCGTGGCTGAGAACGTGCAGGACACGCTGATTGCCCCACGGACACGCGTGGCGTTCCGGCGGCCGGCAGCGAGCGCGGGCCGGGCCCGTGCGTGTCCCGGATCCATCCCGGGTTTTCGGCGCCGCCGCTCCCGGCCGGGGTCTCCGTCCCGAGCGCGATCGGCGCCGCCGCCGCCGGGATCCGCCGCACTTGGCGGAGCGGGACCCGCCGGGATCCGCCGCCCCCGCGGCGCTCCGGGACCTCACTGCGGGCGGGCGGGCCGGGGGAGCGCGGGGGGCGCCGTCCCGTCCCGTCCCGTCCCGTCCCGTCCCGTCCCGTCCCGCCCCATCCCGGCCGCCGCCGTCCCCCCTGGATGCGCCGCTTCTCTCCCGGAGCGAACCGGGACAACGGAGGACGCGGAGCCCACGGAGCCTCCCCGGAGGTGAGAACCGTCGGGCGGCTCCGGGCCGCGGGATTCTCCCTGGATCCCTTTTCGGGCCGTCCCGCGGGTTCCGCGTGGGGGAACCGGGGACTTTCAGCGGCGTGGGGGGCCCGGCCACGCGGGGCGGGCGGAGGGGATCGGCCCCACGCGTGCCCCGTCACGTCCCCGCGTGCTCCCGCCCACGTCCGCGCGCTCCCGCCGCGCTGGGAGCGCTCCCGGTGGGTGGGAGAGATGGGCTCGGAGTGTGTGGGTGGGCTGGGAGCGGGGCAGCCGCGGGAGGGAGAGGCTGGCTCGGAACTGGGTCCTACTGGGTGTTACTGGATCCTACTGGGGGCTGCTGGGTGTTACTGGGGGCCACTGAGTCCTACTGGGTGTTACCGGCTCTTACTGGGGGCAACTGGGTGTTACTGGTTGTTACTGGAGGCTACTGGGTCTTACTGGTGTTACTGGGTCCTACTGGATCTTACTAGGGGCCACTGGGTCCTACTAGGTGTTACTGGATCTTACTGGTTGTTACTGGGTGTTACTGATGTTACTGGTCCTACTTGGTGTTACTGGATCCTACTGGGTGTTACTGGTCGTTACTGGGTCCTGCCGGGGGTTACTGGGTGTTACTGGGTCCTACTGGATCTTACTAGGGGCCACTGGGTCCTACTGGTTGTTACTGGGTGTTACTGATGTTACTGGTCCTACTTGGTGTTACTGGATCCTACTGGGTGTTACTGGGTGTTACTGGGTCCTACTGGGGGCTACTGGGTGTTACTCGGTCCTACTGGATCTTACTGAGGGCTACTGGGTCGTACTGGTTGTTACTGGTTGTTACTGGGACTTACTGGGGGCTACTATGTTTTACTGGTTGTTACTGGTGTCAGTGGTTGTTACTAGTTGTTACTGGTGTTACTGGTTGTTACTGGTTGTTATTGGGTCTTACTGGTTGTTACTGGTGTTACTGGTTGTTACTGGTTGTTACTGGTGTTACTGGTTGTTACTGGTTGTTACTGGTTGTTACTGGTTGTTATTGGGTCTTACTGGTTGTTACTGGTGTTACTGGTTGTTACTGGTGTTACTGGTTGTTACTGGTGTTACTGGTTGTTACTGGTGTTACTGGGCTCTGCCCGGATTGGGGATGTTGAACTGTGAGCAGACACCAAGTGAAAGTTTCTGTCCCGGCCGCGGTGACGCAGCAGCCTCAGGAGTGTCCCGGGTGGGCTGTGCCAGCTGTGCCAGCTGTGCCACCCACCCTGGCAGCCCCCTGGCACCCTGAGCCTCGGGTGGCACCGCCCGCGGTGCCCGCGGTGCCCCCGCAGCCGCCTCCTCGCGGGCCTGGAGCTGTGGCAGGGCCGGAGCAGTCCCGGTGGCCCTGGCACGGCTCCGGGGACTTGGCACGGCCACAATGGGTGCTGCCAACCCCCCCGGTGTCCTGCCAGGCCATACGGTGGCACTCGGCACTGCTGCCATCACCCCTGGTGTCCTGCCAGGCCGTGTGGTGGCACTCGGCGCTGCGGGGCCGTGCCTGTCCCCAAAGGATGGCGATGGAGAGGATGGGGAGGAAGGAGCTGAGCGATGGAATTTGGGGGACACCCAGCACAGCTCTGGGTGCAGCCTCTCCTGGGAGGATGAGGAGGAAGGAGCCGAGCGATTCCTGTGGGAGCTGGGGACACCCAGCACGGTGCTGGCAGTCCCTGGGAGGATGAGGAGGAAGGAGCTGAGCGGTTCCTGTGGAAATCTGGGGACACTCAAAGTGGCTCCGGCAGTTCCAAGTGCTGCAGCCTGTCCTGGGAGGATGAGGAGGAAGGAGCTGAGCGATGCAATTTGGGGGACACCCAGCACAGTGCTTGCAGTCCCTGGGAGGATGAGGAGGAAGGAGTTGAGCCATTCCTGTGGAATTTGGGGACACCCAGAGCGGCTCTGGCAGTTCCAAGTGCTGCAGCCTCTCCCGGGAGGATGGTGAGGACAGAGAGAAGGCGGCTGAGGAACGGCTGTGACATTCCAACGCTGACTTTGGGGACCGGGAAACTCCTGGACACTCCAGCCACATCTGGGGTCCTGCTCCCAGCCCTGGGAGCGATTTGGGGACCTGGATTTTTGGATTTTGTGGGATCCCAAGCGATTGCAGCAGTTTCCTGCTGCTCTCCTGCCTGTGCCAAACCTGAGCCGATGGATGCGGGTGGGCACTGGGGTTTGGGGGAAGGGAGGAGGAAGCAGCTGGGTGAAGTTTCCTCAGAAATTCAGACCTAGCAAAGCTTTCCAGTTTTCCTGCTGCGTCCAGCTGAGGCCGAGGCTGCCTCTGTGCAGCACAGGGGGGGAAATCCTCATCTCCCCCATTCTCCCGAGTTTTTCCCATCACAAAACCAAGGGGTTTGGGGAGCCGGGCCCTCAGGGCTGGTGTGGTGGGAGGTGGTGGAATAAACTCCGTGCTGGAGCTGGCTGAGGCTGCGAGGATCTCCCTGGAGTTGGAGGAGAAGTTTCCATCCCGGAGTGAGTCAGCACGGACACCTTGTGACGCTCCAGCCGGGCGGGACAGGCTGGGGAGAGGCGGGCGGGGAGCTCCGGGTGGGACCCGCGCCTCGCTCTGCAGAACCTGCAGCGCTTTGGGGCAGGTTTAGATCGGATTTTAGGGGAAATTCCTTCGCTGGGAGGGTGATCGGGCGCTGGCAGTGGTGGATTAACCATCCCTGGTATGGTTCAAAGCTCGTGTGGATGTGGCACTTGGGGACATGGGTTGGTGGTTGCTGTGTCAGCGCTGGCTTTGGGTTGGGTTTGACAATCTGGGAGGGCTTTTCCAGCCTTAATGACCCCGTGGTTCCAAGGGCAGGGGGATGGAAGAGACGAGGGCTCTTCACCCAGTGCTCCTGGGACAGCGTTGGGAACATCCTGTGCACCTGGGACACTGCTGGGGACACCTGGGACAATGTTGGGGACACCCTGCCCTTCACCCAGTGCTCCTGAGACGCTCTTGGGGACCTGGGATAACGTTGGGGACATGTTGGGGACATCCTGTCCTTCACCCAGGGCACCTTGGACACTCTTGGGACACCCTGTCCTTCACCCAGTGCTCTTGAGACAATGTTGGGGACATCCAGTGCACCTGGGACACTGCTGGGGACACCTGGGATACTGTTGGGAACACCCTGCCCTTCACCCAGTGCACCTGGGACACTGTTGGGGACATGGGGACACTGCTGGGGACATCCTGCCCTTCACCCAGTGCTCCTGAGACAATGCTGGGGACATCCAGTGCACCTGGGACGCTGCTGGGGACACCTGGGACAATGTTGGGGACACCCTGTCCTTCACCCACTGCTCCAAGGACACTGTTGGGGACACCTGGGATAATGTTGGGGACACCTGGGACAATGTTGGGGACATCCTGTCCTTCACCCAGTGCACCTGGGATAAGGCTGGGGACATCCAGTGCACCTGGGACGCTGCTGATGACACCTGGGATAACGTTAGGGACATGTTGGGGACATCCTGCCGTTCACTCAATGCAACTGGGGACATGTTGGGGACATCCTTTCCTTCTCCCAGTGCTCCAGGGATGCTTTTGGGGACATCCTGTGCTCCTGGGATAATGTTGGGGACATCTGGGATAATGTTGGGGACACCCTGCCCTTTACCCAGTGCACCTGTGATAATGTTGGGGACATTGGAATAATGTTGGGGACACCTGGGACACTGCTGGGGACATCCTGCCCTTCTCCCAGTGCTCCAGGGATGCTTTTGGGGACATCCTGTGCTCCTGGGATAATGTTGGGCACCTGGGATAACACTGGGGACATGTTGGGGACATCCTGCCCTTCTCTCAGTGCTCCAGGGATGCTTTTGGGGACATCCTGTCCTCCTAGGATAATGTTGGGGACACCTGGGATAATGTTGGGGACACCCTGCCCTTCACCCAGTGCACCTGGGACACTGTTGGGGACATTGGAATAATGTTGGGGACACCTGGGATAAGGTTGAGGACATCCTGCCCTTCAACCAGTGCTCCTGGGATAATGTTGGGGACACCTGGAATAATGTTGGGAACCTGAGATAATGTTGGGGACACGTTGGGGACATCCTGCCCTTCTCTCAGTGCTCCAGGGATGCTTTTGGGGACATCCTGTGCTCCTGGGATAATGTTGGGGACATCTGGGATAATGTTGGGGACACCTGGGATAATGCTGGGGACATGGGGACACTGCTGGGGACGCCCTGCCCTTCACCCAGGGCACCTGGGACACTGTTGGGGACACCTGGGATAATGTTGGAGACATGGGGACACTGCTGGGGACATCCTGCCCTTCTCCCAGTGCTCCAGGGATGCTTTTGGGGACATCCTGTGCTCCTGGGATAATGTTGGGGACATCTGGGATAATGTTGGGGACACCCTGCCCTTCACCCAGGGCACCTGGGACACTCTTGGGACATCGTGTCCTTCACCCAGTGCTCCTAGGACACTGTTGGGGACACCTGGGATAATGTTGGGGACATGGGACACTGCTGGGGACGCCCTGCCCTTCACCCAGTGCACCTGGGACACTGTTGGGGACACCTGGGACACTGTTGGGGACATGGGACACTGCTGGGGACGCCCTGCCCTTCACCCAGTGCACCTGTGCACACTTCAGGAAGTGTTTGGATGCCGCTCCCAGGCAGATTTTTGGATTTTCTGGGATCCCCACCAAAATCCAGGTGGGATTTTTGTTGTCCCCTGTTCAGGGCCTGGGGTTGGGACATCCTGGTCCATCATGAGACTGAGGGTTCCCACAGGAGCACCCCAATCCGTATGGCACATCCAAACCCTTGGGAAGCTGCAGGACAAGGCAAGGTTGAACAGCTGATAAATAAAATAAAATAAAATAAAATAAAATAAAATAAAATAAAATAAAATAAAATATAAACCAAAATTAAATTAAAATAAAATTTTAAAAATTAAATTAAAATATCAAAATAAATAAAATAAAATAAATTATAAACCAAAATTAAATTAAAATAAAATTTTAAAAATTAAATTAAATTAAAATAACAAAATAAATAAAATAAAATAAATTATAAACCAAAATTAAATTAAAATAAAATTTTAAAAATTAAATTAAAATAATAAAATAAAATAAAATAAAATAAAATAAAATAAAATAAAATAAAATAAAATAAAATAAAATAAAATAAAAAGCTGCCTCAGAGTGGGAACGGGTCACAAAATAGAGTCAGGTTTCAGCTTTGCTCCATCCAGAGTGAACTTTGGGGGATGTTTCCAGGTGTTAGAACCCCACTGTCCAACTCCTGGCCAGGATTTATGGATGCAGAGCTCTGGCTGGTGGCCCTGGGGTGGCACAGGACATGCTGGAGGGATGGATTTGATGTGTGGGGACAGAGCAAGTGGCCAGCCAAGGAACAAGAGAGACAAATGGATTCCAGCAGGAAAATCATGGCTGGCAATTTTGGGAACAGCCTGAGGACCCTCCCAGCAGGCAGAGGGGTCTCCTGCCCCAATAAATCCCCAAATCCCCCAGGGGTGCTCCGTGCCAAAGGTAATCCCACAGATTAACGGGATTCCTGTTGGGTATCCCATCCTTTGGCTGGTGCCAGAGCCCTTCTGGGGCCTGAGGATCCCCCTGCTCCATCCGGGGAGGAATCCTGCAGGACGGGGCAGGAACAGGTTCAGTGTCCTGCAAATCCTCCTGCTCCATCCTTAGAGGAATCCTGCAGGATGGGGCAGGAACAGGTTCAGTGTCCTGCAAATCCTCCTGCTCCCATCCTGGGAGAAATCCTGCAGGATGGGGCAGGAACAGGTTCAGTGTCCTGCAAATCCCCCTGCTCCCATCCTGGGGAGGAATCCTGCAGGACGGGGCAGGAACAGGTTCAGTGTCCTGCAAATCCTCCTGCTCCATCCTGGGGGGAATCCTGCAGGATGGGGCAGGAACAGGTTCAGTGTCCTGCAAATCCTCCTGCTCCATCCGGGGGGAATCCTGCAGGATGGGGCAGGAACAGGTTCAGTGTCCTGCAAATCCTCCTGCTCCCATCCTGGGAGAAATCCTGCAGGATGGGGCAGGAACAGGTTCAGGGTCCTGCAAATCCCCCTGCTCCATCCTGGGGGAATTCTGCAGGATGAGGTTCTCAGGTAGGAACAGACTCAGTGTCAGGTCCCTGCCCGCAGTGAGAGGGTGGATTTTGCTGCTTGTCACATCTGACCTTCCACCCCTCAGGATGGCCAGGATGTCCCCAGCCTGCCCAGCTGGGATGGGGACAATTCTTGATGCCACAGGATGGGATTTTTGGGGCAGGAACAGGCTCAGTGTCCTGCCAATCCTCCTGCTCCCATCCTTGGGGGAATTCTGAACAATGGGGTAGGAACAGGCTCAGTGTCC
Source organism: Ammospiza caudacuta (assembly GCF_027887145.1). Lineage (NCBI taxonomy): Eukaryota > Metazoa > Chordata > Aves > Passeriformes > Passerellidae > Ammospiza > Ammospiza caudacuta. The sequence continues at coordinate 2,700,692 of NC_080623.1, forward strand.
TGCCAATCCTCCTGCTCCCATCCTTGGGGGAATTCTGAACAATGGGGTAGGAACAGGCTCAGTGTCAGGCTCATTCCCTGCTCCCATCCCTGAAGGAATCCTGCAGGATGGAATTTTTGGGGAAGGAACAGGCTCAGTGTCCTGCACATCCCCCTGATCCCATCCTTGAGGGAATCCTGCAGGAGGGGTTGTGGGGTTATGGGGTTGTGGGGCAGGAACAGGCTCGGTGTCAAGCTCATCCCTGCCTGCAGTGACAGGATGGATTTTGCTGCTTGTCACCTCTGACCTTCCACCCCTCAGGATGTCCCCAGCCTGCCCAGCTGGGATGGGGACAATTCTTGATGCCACAGGGTGGGATTTTTGGGGTAGGAACAGGCTCAGTGTCCTGCACATCCCCCTGATCCCATCCTTGGGGGAATCCTGCAGGATGAGGTTTTGGTGTAGCAACAGGCTCTGGATCCTCCTGCTCCTGCAGGATGGGATTTTTGGGGTAGAAGCAGGTTCAGTGTCAGGCCCCTGCCTGCAGTGACAGGATGGATTTTGCTGCTTGTCACCTCTAACCTTCCACCCCTCAGGATGTCCAGGATATCCCCAGCTGGGATGGGGACAATTCTTGCTGCCACAGGAGGGGCTGTGGGGTAGGAACAGGCTCAGTGTCAGGCTCATTCCCTGCTCTCATCCTCAGGGGAATCCTGCAGGATGGGGTTGTGGTGTAGGAACAGGCTCTGGGTCCTGCACATCCCTCTGCTCTTGCAGGATGGGATTTTATTTTTGGGGTTGGAACAGACTCAGTGTTAGGTTCATCCTCCTGATGCCATCCTTGGGGAATCCTGCAGGATGGGGTAGGAACAGGCTCAGTGTCAGGCTCATCTCCTGCTCCCATCCTGGGGGGAATCCTGCAGGATGGGGTTGTGGGGTTGTGGGGTAGGAACAGGCTCAGTGTCCTGCACATCCCCCTGATCCCATCCTTGGGCAATCCTGCAGGATGAGGTTTTGGTGTAGGAACAGGCTCTGGATCGTCCTGCTCCTGCAGGATGGGATTTTTGGGGTAGGTACAGGCTCAGGGTCAGGCCCCTGCCTGCAGTGACAGGATGGATTTTGCTGCTTGTCACCTCTGACCTTCCACCCCTCAGGATGTCCCCAGCCTGCCCAGGTGGGATGGGGACAATTCTTGATGCCACAGGAGGGGTTGTGGGGTAGGAACAGGCTCAGTGTCAGGCTCATTCCCTGCTCCCATCCCTGATGGAATCCTGCAGGATGGAATTTTTGGGGAAGGAACAGGCTCAGTGTCCTGCACATCCCCCTGATCCCATCCCTGATGGAATCCTGCAGGAGGGGGTTGTGGGGTTGTGGGATAGGAACAGGCTCAGTGTCAGGCTCATCCCCTGCTCCCATCCCTGATGGAATCCTGCAGGACGAGGTTCTCAGGTAGGAACAGGCTCAGTGTCCTGCACATCCTCTTGCTCCCATCCCTGATGGAATCCTGCAGGATGGTAGAAACAGGCTCAGTGTCATCCCTGCCTGCAGTGACAGGATGGATTTTGCTGCTTGTCACCTCCAACCTTCCACCCCTCAGGATGTCCCCAGCCTGCCCAGCTGGGATGGGGACAATTCCTGATGCCACAGGAGGGAGTGGAGCCTGCCAGGGGCTCCCACAGCCGGGAGTGACTCAGAGCTTGGCTTTTATGGGTCCCACATGTTCCCTGTTGCTGCTTCCCTCCAGGCGGGCGAGGAGGAGGAGGAGGAGGAAGAGGGGGAAGCATAAAAATTCCTTCCAGCAGCTGCTGCCATGTGTGCCCCCCCTCACCTCCACCCCAAAACCTTGCCCCCCACCCAGCCAAGGCTTTAGGGGAGTGATTTTTGGGGGGGTAGCAAGTGCTGGGGGCCAAAACAAACAACGAGGGTCTCCTGTTGGACCACCTATGGAGCCCCCCCAGCCCTGCCACGACTTCCTGCAGGGATGGGAATTCCATTTCTCCAAGCTCTCCTCGTGGGTTATCCCTGGCCTGGGTGTGCAGGACCAGTCTGGGGTCGGCTGTTGATGTTTTCTGCCCTGAGATGTGCAGGATGGTTCTGCTTCAGCAACAGAAGAACGAGTGTGGACTCTTCACTTTTCGGTCTTGAGGTTGTTTATTAATTCTTATCTATAAAATTTTCTTTCTGGCCAGCCGAGATCTGCTCAGCAGGGCATTCACAGGCACCCTTAGGGTGGTGTTGTCTTTTTATACTACAAACTACATATATCATATTTACTTTTCATTCCCAATACCTATCACCTGTGTTAGACAGTGCACTTCTACTCTAAACCAATCCCAAAGTGCCAACATCACCCAGAAAATGCAGAACAAGAAGAAGAAAGGACAGGACACACCATGATTCCTCCATCTTGTCCCCATAACCCCCATACCAAAAACCCTAAAATCTACATTTTTCACCCTCTGAATATCTCCCTGTGAATATTATTACACCATTCAAAGCTGTGTGAATTTCACATCCTCACGCCAAGCTGGCAACTCGTTAGAAGGATGAAAATCAGGGCACCAGGTGTTTGGGGCAGCGTGCCAGGGTCTCCGAGCCCCCCAACGGGGTTCTCACAACCCTGGGCATCCAAAGGGATGTGCTGGGTTCCCACAGAGCAGCTCCTGCTCCTCCAAGCACACACGTGTGTGTGTTTGCACACCCAGGGACGTGTCAGAGCGCGTGGCAGGCAGGGCTGGGTGGGTTTTGCCCCCCTGGGGTGGCACTGGGGTGTTGGGGGGCACCCAGAGGGGTGGGTGGGACAAGGAGGGGTTTGTGGCGCTCCCTAAGGGAGGTGGAAACGGCAAAAAGGAATTTGGGGTTGGGTGGGGATGGGGATGGACAGGGCTGGGAGAGGGAGGATGGAGGGTGGGGTGTGCTAAATGTGTCCTGGCAGTGCTGTGTCTGTGTGTCTGTCCTGGCAGTCCCGGGTCTGTGTGTCTGTGCTGGCTGTGCTGTGTCTGTCCTGACAGTGCCATGTCTGTGTGTCTGTCCTGGCTGTGTCTGTGTGTCTGTCCTGGCAGTGCTGTGTCTGTGTGTCTGTCCTGGCTGTGCTGTGTTTGTCCTGACAGTGCCATGTCTGTGTGTCTGTCCTGGCTGTGATGTGTCTCTGTGTCTGTCCTGGCTGTTCCATGTCTGTGTGTCTGTCCTGTCAGTGTTGTGTGTCTGTCCTGGCTGTGATGTGTCTGTGTGTCTGTCCTGGCTGTGTCTGTGTGTCTGTCCTGCCAGTCCTGTGTCTGTGTGTCTGTCCTGGCAGTGCTGTATCTGCTCCTTTCCCCCTGCACCAGCACAAACATCACCAGGATGGAGTTTGGGATGTCTCGGGTCTGTCCTGGCTGTCCTGTGTCTGTGTGTCTGTCCTGGCTGTCCTGTGTCTGTGTGTCTGTCCTGCCAGTGCTGTGTCTGCTCCTCTCCCTCCTCATCAGCACAAATGGGATGGACTCTGGGATGTCCCAGGTCTGTCCTGGCAGTGCCATGTCTGTGTGTCTGTCCTGGCAGTGCTGTGTCTGTCCTTCTGTCCTGTCCTGCCAGTGCTGTGTCTGTCCTGCCAGTCCCGTGTCTGTGTGTCTGTCCTGCCAGTGCCGTGTCTGTGTGTCTGTCCTGGCTGTGCTGTGTCTGTCTGTCTGGGCAGTGCCGTGTCTGTGTGTCTGTCCTGCCAGTGCTGTGTCTGTGTGTCTGTCCTGCCAGTGCTGTGTCTTTCCTGCCAGTGCTGTGTCTGTGTGTCTGTCCTGGCTGTTCTGTGTCTGTGTGTCTGTCCTGCCAGTGCCGTGTCTGTGTGTCTGTCCTGCCAGTCCCGTGTCTGTGTGTCTGTCCTGCCAGTGCCGTGTCTGTGTGTCTGTCTGGGCAGTGCCGTGTCTGTGTGTCTGTCCTGACACCCCTGTGTCCATTCCTCTCCCCCCCACACCAGCACTCTTCTCCCCTTTCCCCACCATTCAGCTGCTCCTTCCTTCCCTCAGCTGATTTTTCCTTTCCTGAGCTTTTCGCGGCCCGGGACCACCTTGGCTGGAGCCCGGCAGCCCCGCCCGCCCGGGATCGTGACCCTGCGCCGCTGCCTTTGAGAGCCCCTGAACCTGAAGCGATTCCCTTTGTGGAGCCCTGCCCCGATTATCTGAGCCTGCCCCACACTGAGGGGCTGGGCCCGTCCTAAAGCCCGGCCCAACCCTGGGGACAGCACAGCGGGGTCCACACATCCCCTCTGAGCCCAGAAAGTTGTGGGGTCAGGGTGGGAGGTGGGAGGTGGGAGCAAAGAAACCCAAAAATTGAGGGGTGATGGGAGCAGAGAAACCCCAAAATTGAGGGGTGATGGGAGGAAAGAAACCCAAAAATTGAGGGGTGATGGGAGCAGAGAAACCCCAAAATCACACTTTGAGGGGTTTGGAAGAAGCATTTCCCAACCCAGGCTGAGCTCTTAGGGCTCAAAATTTGTATTTTCCATGAGGGATCTGCAGCTCAGTGCAGGTCCAGAGAGCTGGAAATCCCTTCTGAGCCCACAGATTTGTGGGGTCAGGGTGGGAGGTGGGAGGTGGGAGGAAAGAAACCCAAAAATTGAGGGGTGATGGGAGCAGAGAAACCCCAAAATCGCATTTGTGGGGTTTGGTCCCAGCCCAAGCTGAGCTCTTAAGGCTCAAAATTTGTTTTTTCCATAAGGGATCTGCAGCTCTGTGCAGCCCCAGGGAGCTGGAGATCCCTTCTGAGCCCAGAAATTTGTGGGGTCAGGGGGGGGGTGGGAGGTGGGAGCAAAGAAACCCAAAAATTGAGGGGTGATGGGAGCAGAGAAACCCCAAAATCACACTTTGAGGGGTTTGGAAGAAGCATTTTCCCAACCCAGGCTGAGCTCTTAGGGCTCAAAATTTGTATTTTCCATGAGGGATCTGCAGCTCAGTGCAGGTCCAGAGAGCTGGAAATCCCTTCTGAGCCTAGAAATTTGTGAGGTATGGGAAAGAAGCATTTTTCTCAGCCCAAGCTGAGCTTTTAGGGCTCAAAATTTGTATTTTTTAATGAGCAGCTCCAGGGAGGATGGGAGGGACCCGGGTTTAGGGTTGGGTTGGGTGGGTTTGGGGCTTTTGGGGTTTGCCCGCACCAGCACAGACCCCAATTCTCCTGATAAAAGGAGCCCAGGGGTCTCCTGGGGGGTGGCCCTGTCCCACCACCCAACCCGTCCCTCTGTCTGTCTGCTCTCTCTGCTCTGTCTGTCCCTCATTCCCCCCTCCTCATTTTGGGGTGTCTCTGCTCCCACCTCCCATCGGTTTTTGGGTCTCTCTGCTCCCATTTCCCATCACTTTTGGGGTTTCTCTGCTCCCACCAAACCTCAATTTTTGGATGTTTCTGCTCCCCCCAATGCTCAGTTCTGGGGTTTCTCTGCTCCCACCACTCCAACTCTCGATTTTGGGGTTTCTCTACTCCCATCACCCCTCAATTTTGGGTTTCTCCTCTACCATCATTCCTCATTTTGGGCTTTCTCTGCTCTCACCGATGCTCGATTTTGGGTTTCTCTGCTCCAACCTCCATCAGTTTTGGGGTTTCTCTGCTCCCATCACCCCTTGATTTTAGGGTTTCTCTCCTCCCACCTCACATCAGTTTTGGGGTCTCTCTGCTCTCACTTCCCTCAATTTTTGGATTTCTCTGCTCCCACCACTCCAACTCTCAATTTTGGGGTTTCTCTACTCCCATCACCCCTCAATTTTGGGTTTCTCTTCTACCATCACTCCTCATTTTGGGCTTTCTCTGCTCTCACCAATGCTCGACTTTTGGGTCTCTCTGCTCCCACCACCCCTCAATTTTGGGTTTCTCTACTCCCATCACTCCTCAATTTTTCTGTTTCTCTGCTCCCCCACCCCTTGATTCTGGGGTGTCTCTGCTCCAGTTTTGGGGTCTCTCTGCTCCCAGCACCCCTCAATTTTTCTGTTCCTCTGCTCCCACCCCCTCCCCTCAGTTTTGGATTTCTCTCCTCCCACCCCTCTCAATTTTTGGGTTTTTCTGCTCCCACCTCCCATCCCTTTGGGGGTGTCTCTTTGCTCACACCACCCCTCGATTCTGGAGTGTCTCTGCTCCAGTTTTGGGGTTTCTCTCCTCCGACTCACCCTGAATTCTGGATTTCTCTCCTCCCACCCCCTTCGATTTTTGGGTTTCTCTCCTCCCACCCCCCCCCCCCCCCATCAATTATGGGTTTCTCTGTTCCCCCAGTCCTGAATTCTAGGGTATGTCTGCTCCAGTTTTGGGGTCTCTTTGCTCCCACCACCCCTCGATTTTGGGGTGTCTCTGCTCCAGTTTTGGGGTCTCTCTCTGCTCCCTCAATTTTTCTGTTTCTCTCCTCCCACCCCCTCCCCTCAATTTTGCATTTCTCTCCTCCCACCCCCCCATCCCCACCCTCCCCTCACCCCAAACCCCCTCCCCTCACCCCAAACCCCCTCTCCGGCACTCAGCCCCACTCAGCCACGTGTGTGTTCACCGAGCCCCCCCCCCGAGCCCCCTCCCCGAGCCCCCCCGAGCCCCCCAGGCCCCCCACGCCGGGGGCTGTGCCTGTTCCTGACGGATCGTGCCACACACAGCTCGGCCTGGGGGGGCTAATCCAGCGCTGCCGCCGCATTCCTGCAGCTGGGGCTGTTAACCCTGCCGGGCCCGGGGGGCTCGGGGGGGCCCGGGGGGCTTGGGGACCCCCCCCGGGATGGGAGGGGTGGGAGGGGGGGGATGCAGCCACTGGGGGGAATGGGGGTGTTCCCGCTGGGAGGGGGGGGGGGGGGGTTTGTAGGGTTGGGGGTGTTCGAGGGGGGGTCTGTCCTATACAGGGAGCTGTGGTGAGGGTCTGCAGTGTCATGGGGTGCTCGATTCGGGGGTCTGTCCTATACAGGGAGCTGTGGTGAGGGTCTGCAGTGTCATGGGGTGCTCGATTCGGGGGTCTGTCCTATACAGGGAGCTGTGGTGGGGGTCTGCAGCGTCATGGGGTGCTCGACTGGGGGGTCTGTCCCCTCCAGGGTGCCGTGGTGGGGGTCTGCCCCATTTTAGGGTGCTCGAGGGTCGAGGGGGGGGTCGGTCTGTGCCATCCAGGGTGTGGTGGGGGTCTGCTGGGTGCTTAAGGGGGGGATCTGCCCCATCCTGGGGTGCTGGAGGGGGTGTCTGTCCTGTCCAGGATGTGGTGGGGGTCTGTCCCATCTTGGGGTGCTCAAGATGGGGGTCTGTCCCGTCCAGGGGTGCTCGAGGGGGGAATATGTCCCCTCCAGGGTGCTGTGATGGGGGTCTGCCCCATTTTGGGGTGCTGTGGTGGGGGTCTGCCCCATTTTAGGGTGCTCGAGGAGAGGGTCTGTGCCATCTAGGGTGTGGTGGGGGTCTGCCCCCTTTAGGGTTGCTCAGGGCGGGGGTCTGCAGGGTTAGGGGGTGCTCGGGGAGGGGGGGGGGGTCTGTGCCGTCTAGGGGTGCTGTGGTGGGGATCTGCCCCATCCTGGGGTGTTCAAGGTGGGGGTCTGCCCCATTTTGGGGTGCTCGAGGAGGGGTCTGTGCCATCCAGGATGTGGTGGGCGTCTGCAGGGTTTGGGGGTGCTCAGGGGGAGGGTCTGTCCCCTCCAGAGTGCTGCGATGGGGGTCTGCCCCATTTTGGGGTGTTCGAGGGGAGGGTCTGCCCCATTTTGGGGTGCTGTGGTGGGGGTCTGTGCCGTCCAGGGTGCTGCGGTGGGGGTCTGCCCCATTTTGGGGTGTTCAAGGCGGCGGTCTGTGCCATCTTGGGGTGCTGGGAGGCAATTTCAGCCTCCTCCTCCTCCCTTTCCGGTGTCCCCGGTCTGTCCGTGCCCATGTCCGTCTGTCCCCCCCCACCCCTCGCTGTCACCACCCCACAAACCCCCCATTCCCATCCCCTTTTTCCCCTCTCCATCCCCTCCCCTCTCCCGGGTGTCCCGAGGAGGAGGAAACCGGAGCCAGATGCCAAAATCTCGCTGCGTTTGCAGGAAATCAAAGCCGAGGAGCCGTGAGGGGAATGGAGGGGGGGCGGCCATGCCTGACCCCCCCGTCCCGCTCCCAATTCCGCGTCTGGAGCCGTCCCCGCTCCTCTGGCCGCGCTCCTGGGTTGTTTTTGGCAGGGAAGCAGCAGGAATGTGTTTCGGTTTGAGTTTCTTGGCAAGGAGGAGGGAGGAGAGCGAGGGGAAGATTCATTCCCCCCCCCCCCCTTTCCATCCCCGCCTGCGCCTGGCTCTCAAATTTATGCCCGAAGGCCTCGACTTGGGTGGGCCGAGGCGGTGTGAGGCCGGCGGGGGAGGCCGCGCCGCGGTGGGCGAGGCTCGGGATGGTTCCCAGCGCTTCCCGAAGGCTCCCAGAGCTTCCCAAAGGCTTCCAGAGCTTCCCAAAGGATCCCAGAGAGCTCCCAGAGAGCTTCCCAAAGGATCCCAGAGAGCCTCAAAGGCTCCCAGAGAGCCCCAAAGAGATCCCAAAGCTTCCCAAAGGCTTCCAGAGAGCCCCAGCCCCATCCAGACCCCTCAAATCGGGAGGGGGCACCGAGTTTTGGGGAGCCCCCATGGAGCGTGGAGCCCTGTGGGTCTGAGTGGGGGTTTTGGGGTGGGTTTGGGGTGATTCTGGGGCTTCCAGAGCTTCCCGAAGGCTCCCAAAGAGCCCCAAAGAGCTCCCAGAGAGCCCCAAAGGCTTCCAGAGCTTCCCAAAGGCTCTCAGAGAGCATTAAAGAGGGCCCAGAGAGCCCCAAAGAGCTCCTGGAGAGCCCCAAAGGCTCCCAGAGAGCCCCAAAGAGCTTGCAGAGAGACCCAAAGAGCTCTCAGAGATCCCCAGCCCCATCCAGACCCCTCAGATCAGGGGGGCACCGTGTTTTGGGGAGGCCCCGTGGAGCCCGGTGGGTCTGAGTGGGGGATTTGGGGTGGGTTTGGGGCTTCCAGCGCTTCCCAAAGGCTCCCAGAGAGCCCCAAAGAGTCCCAAGAGATCCCCAGCTCCATCCAGACCCCTCGAATCAGGGGGGCACCGCCTTTGGGGGAGCCCCCGTGGACCCCTGTGGGTCTGAGTGGGGGTTTTGGGGGTGGTTTGGGGTGATTTTGGGCCTTCCAGAGCTTCCCAAAGGCTCCCAGAGAGCCCTAGCCCCATCCAGACCCCTCAAATCATGGGGGCAAAGCGCTTTGGGGAGCCCCCGTTGAGCCCTGTGGGTCTGAGTGGGGGTTTTGGGGGGGTTTTGGGGGGGTTTTGGGGCTCCCAGAGAGCCCCAGACCCTCAGCTCGGTGGGGCAACGGGTTTTAGGGAGCCCCCATGGACCCTGTGGGATTGGAGGGAGCATCCCGTGGGTCGGAGTGGGGGTTTTGGGGTGGTTGGGGTAGTTTTAGGGTGGTTTGGGGTGGTTTTGGGGCTCCCAGAGAGCCCCAGCCCCATCCAGACCCCTCAAATCAGGGGGGGCAAAGGGTTTTGGGGAGCCCCTGTGGACCCCTGTGGGTCTGAGGGGGGGTTTTGGGGTGGTTTGAGGTGGTTTTGGGCTGGTTTTGGGGTGTGCTGGTGCTCTGAGGATGTGGGGCGTTGGGGAAATGCTGCCTGGCACCCACCTGGAAGGGGAAAAAGGGCCCCTGGAGGATGTGGGGCATTGGGGAAATGGCACCTGGCACCCACCTGGCACGCTGGAGGTGGGGGCAGAGCCCCCCAGGGCTGGCGCAGGAGGTGCTGTAAGGGGTAAAAAAGGGGGGGACACAGCCCTGGGAAGGGAAGTGGTGTGAAAATCCAGGCATGGTGTGATGTGTGCTGTACCTGGGCACACCTGTGGGGAAGCCTGGAAATGTCCCAGCCCAGTTTGGAGCACCCTGGGCTGGAAAAGGATGAGTTCTGAGCTCTCTCCTGTCCCAAGCTGTGACTTTTGTGTGCTGTGGGTGTTTTACCTGTGCCTGCAGAGCTCTGTGTGTGTTCTGTACCTGTACCTGTCACACAGGTGTGTGAACCTGTGCTCCAGGGCTGGCACAGGAGGTCCTGGAAGGGGTAAAAAAAGGGGAACACAGCCCTGGGAAGGGAAGTGTTGTGAAAATCTGACAGTTCAGAGGTGGGGACAGTGTGCTCTGTGCTGTACCTGTGTGTCCCCACATGCAGTGACACCCTGGGCACACCTGTGAGGAAGCCTGGAAATGTCCCAGCCCAGTTTGGAGCACCCAGGACTGGTGAAAGGTGGGACAGGATGAGCTCTGAGCTCTCTCCTGTCCCAAGCTGTGATCTTTGTGTGAGCTCTGTGTGTGTTCTGTACCTGTACCTGTCACACAGGTGTGTGAACCTGTGCTCCAGGGCTGGCACAGGAGGTCCTGGAAGGGGTAAAAAAAGGGGAACACAGCCCTGGGAAGGGAAGTGGTGTGAAAATCTGACGGCTCTGAGGCGGGGACAGTGTGCTCTGTGCTGTACCTGTGTGTCCCCACGTGCAGTGACACCCTGGGCACACCTGAGTGGGAGCCTGGAAATGTCCCAGCCCAGTTTGGAGCACCCTGGGCTGGAAAAGGATGAGTTCTGAGCTCTCTCCTGTCCCAAGCTGTGATCTTTGTGTGAGCTCTGTGTGTGTTCTGTACCTGTCCCTGTTCACACCAGGTGTGTGAACCTGTGCTCCAGGGCTGATGCTCGCCAGGTGTCTCAGGTGATGCTTGTGAGAAGGAGGAGGAGGTGGAAATTTGCCCCCCTCACCTCCCAGGTGCACATTTGTTGGATTTTGCTCTTTTCTGACCCATAAATGAGGCAACTGAGAGGTGTTTTGAAAGCTTAAATTCCATTTTCAGTCCCATGTGAAGGGTGAGGCAATGCAGGTGTTATAATTCACACCATCACAATCAGAATCTATTTCTTAATTACAATGTAATAATTATAAACTTTTAGTTATTATTAAAGGTTTATCATTAATTAATTACAAACCTTTCTTGGCTTATAATGCATTTTCAAGCATTTGAAACTTATTTCTAGTTTTATTTCTCTTTTAACAACGTTTGTCTCGTTCTGTGCCATTTCAAAGTCAGGGTTTTTTTACCTTAAAATTTGTATATAAATGCAGATTACGTGAGTTTTTTGTCAGATTTTGAGAATTTTACACCTAAACACGTGCACCTCTCTGCTGAGCTGGGTCAGTGTGGGTTTATGTGTGCACACACACCTGAGCTGGGGGGCTGGGGTCACCCCAAAACCCCAAAAACTTTAGCGGAAGGGTTTGCAAACCTCTTTAACCCAGGTGGGAGCTTTCCCCGGGGTTAATCCCCAAATTCTCCTGCCAGGCTCAATCCCAGTTGAGATTCCCCCTTCTCTTCTCCCTGGTTCCTCCTCATCCCTTTTTCCCCCTTTTCCCCCTCATTTCCACCCCAAAACCCCACAAACTTTAGGAGAAGGGTTTGCAATCCTCTTTAACTCAGGTGGGAGCTTTCCCCAAGGTTAATCCCCAAATTCTCCTGCCAGGCTCAATCCCAGGTGAGATACCCTTTCTCCCTGTTTCCTCCTTATCTCTTTTTTCCCTTTTTCCCCCTATTTCCCCCACTTTCTTTGGCTGAGGTCAGCCCAAAACCCCACAAACTTTAGGAGAAGGGTTTGCAAACCTCTTTAACCCTGGCAGGTGAGGGAAAGGGGGAGATTTTCCCAGGTTAATCCCCAAATTCCCCTCCAAGCTCCCAGCCCAGGGGACAGGTGAGAGCCCCTTTCTCTCCCTGCTGTTTCCTCCTCATCCCTTTTTCCCCCTTTTCCCCCTCATTTCCACCCCAAAACCCCACAAACTTTAGGAGAAGGGTTTGCAATCCTCTTTAACTCAGGTGGGAGCTTTTCCCAAGGTTAATCCCCAAACTCTCCTGCCAGGCTCAGTCCCAGGTGAGATTCCCCCTTCTCTTCTCCCTGGTTCCTCCTCATCTCTTTTTTTCCCTTTTTCCCCCTATTTCCCCCACCTTCCTGGGCTGGGGTCACCCCAAAACCCCACAAACTTTAGGAGAAGGGTTTGCAATCCTCCTTAGCCCTGGCAGGTGAGGAAAGTTGGGAACTTTTCCCGGGTTAATCCCCAAATTCCCCTCCAAGCTCCCAGTCCATGGGACAGGTGAGAGCCCCTTTCTCTCCCTGCTGTTTCCTCATCACTTTTTTTCCCATTTTCTCCCTCATTTCCACCCCAAAACCCCACAAACTTTAGGAGAAGGGTTTGCAAACCTCTTTAACCCTGGCAGGTGAGGGAAAGTGGGAGATTTTCCCGGGTTAATCCCCAAATTCCCCTCCAAGCTCCCAGCCCAGGGGACAGGTGAGAGACCCTTTCTCTGCCCCGTTTCCTCCTCATCTCTTTTTCCCCTTTTCCCCCCCATTTCCCCCACCCTCCCGAGCAGCCCCCTCCCCTGTGCGTGTCCCTCTGTCCCCCCCTGTCCATTCTTCCTGCCTGACACGCTCACAAAGCCCCTGGACGAGCTTTCAAAGGGGGAGCTCATGCGGAAGAATCGCTGCCCCCCGAGCCCCTCCCGGCTCCAAAGCCGACCCAGCGCTGTTCCCAGCGGGGTGAGGGGCTCCCCCTCCCCCAGACCCCCTTGTTTGGGGCGATTCCCCGCGGTTCTAAGGGGGAAGGAGCCCCTTGTTCCCAGCGCCACCCACCCAGTGTGGTGGCATCTCCTGTGAGGTGTCCGTGTCACCCTCGGGGATTTGGGGACCAGAGGGGTGGGAATGGATGGGTCCAGGATGGTGGAAATGGAGTTGGGGGGCAAGAAAAGCATCAGGAGTGGGAATGGAGTGGGGGGACAGGATGGTTGAGGTGGATTTGGGGACAAGATGGTGACTAAGGGGACCATTTGGGGACAAGATGGGGACAGAATGGTGGCCCTGAGTGAGGGCAGGACTCCTCCAGTGGTGGCTCCTGTCCGTGTCACCCTCATGATTTTGGGGACCAGGGGAGTGGGAACGGATGGGCTCAGGATGGTGGAAATGGATGGAAATTGAGTTGGGGGGCAGGAAAAGCACCAGGGGTGGGAATGGAGTAGGGGGACAGGATGGTTGAGGTGGATTTGGGGACAGAATGGTGGCCCCAGGTGGTGGCTCCTCCTGCAAGGTGTCCGTGTCACCCTTGGGGATTTGGGGACCAGGGGGGTGGGAGTAGATGGGTCCAGGATGGTGGAAATGGAGCTGGGGGGCAGGACAAGGACCAGGAGTGGGGGAACAGGATGGTTGAGGTGGGTTTGGGGACAGGATGGTTGAGGTGGATTTGGGGACAGGATGGTTGAGGTGGGTTTGGGGACAGGAGGGTTGAGGTGGATTTGGGGACAGCATGGTTGAGGTGGGTTTGGGGACAGCATGGTGGCCCCAGACTGGCTCCTGTCCATGTCACCCTCGGGGTTTTGGGGACCAGGGGGGTGGGAATGGACAGGCTCAGGATGGTGGAGATGGATGGAAATGGGGTTGGGGGACAGGACTAGGACTGTGGGTGGGGGGACAGGATGGTGGCCATGGGGTTGGGGACAGAATGGTGGCCCCAGGTGGTGGCTTCTCCTGCGAGGTGTCCCTGTCACCCTCGGGGTTTTGGGGACCAGGGGGGTGGGAATGGATGGGCTCAGGATGGTGGAGATGGAGTTGGGGGGCAGGACAAGGACCCGGAGTGGGGGGACAGCATGGTTGAGGTGGGTTTGGGGACAGGATGGTTGAGGTGGATTTGGGGACAGCATGGTTGAGGTGGGTTTGGGGACAGCATGGTGGCCCCCGGTGGGGGCAGGACCCCACACGCAGCGATCGGGGCTGGGCTGGGCTCACCCCCGTGGCTGCGTGGGTGGGACAGGGCAGGGTGGGGACCCGCGGGCAGGGCAGGGCTGGGTGGGACCTGCAAATGCTGCGGAATCCCTGGGAAGGGCGGAGGGAGGGAGCCAGATCTTGTCCTTGGCCTGGGAATGGTTCTGGCTGTGCCTCGCTTTTCCAGTTCATGGAATCCCAGAATTCCAGAATTTGGGCTGGAAGGAACCTTAAAGTCACGTTCTGACCCCTCACCATAGGCAGGGACATCTTCCACTATCCCAGGTTGCTCCAAGCCCTTGGACACTTCCAGAATTCCAGGGGCACCTTGTGCCAGGCCATCCCCACCCTCACAGGGAGGAATTTCTTCCAAATATCCCCAAATCTCGCCGATTTTTGTTTAAATCCAGGTCCCAGAAGGAACCTTAATGTCACTTGTCAACTCCTCAACACAGGCAGGGACACCCTCTGCTATCCCAGGTTCCTCCAACCTGGCCTTGGACACTTCCAGGATTTCAGGGGCACCCTGTGCCAGGGCATCCCCACCCTCATGGGGAGGAATTCATCCTCCAAATATCCCCAAATCTCGCAGATTTTTGTTTAAATCCAAGTCCCAAAGGAACCTTATAGTTGCATTCTGACATCTCACCATAAGCAAGGACACCTTCCGCTACCCCAGGTTGCTCCATGCCCCTTCCAACCTGGCCTTGGACACTTCCAGAATTCCAGGGGCACCCTGTGCCACCCTCACAGAGAGGAATTTCTTCCAAATATCCCCAAATCTCGCCGATTTCAGTTCAAATCCAGGTTCCAAAGGAGCCTTAAAGGTCTCGTTTTGACACCTTTCACTACCCCAGGTTGCTCCAAGCCCTGGCCTTGGGCACTTCCAGGACTCCAGGGACAGCCACAGCTTCTGAGGGCACCTCGTTCCGGGGCATCCCTACCCTCACAGGGAGGAATTTCTTCCAAATATCCTCAAATCTCGCCGATTTTAGTTTAAATCCAGTTCCAGAAGGAACCTTAAAGTGACATTCTGACCCCTCACCATAGGCAGGGACACCTTCCACTATCCCAAGTTGCTCCATGCCCCTTCCAACCTGGCCTTGGACACCTCCAGAATTCCAGGGGCAGACACAGCTTCTGTGGGCATCCTGTTCCAGGGCATCTCCACCCTCTCAGGCAGGAATTTCTTCCCAAAATCCCCAAATCTCCCCAATTTCAGTTCAAATCCAGGTTCCAAAGGAACATTAAAGTCACATTCTGACCCCTCACCATGAGCAGGGACACCTTGCACTATCCCAGGTTGCTCCAAGCCCTGTCCAACCTGGCCTTGGACACTTCCAGCATTCCAGGGGCACCCTGTGCCAGGGCGTGCCCAACCTCACAGAGAGGAATTTCTTCCCAAAATCCTCAAATTTCGCCGATTTTTGTTTAAATCCATTCCCGGCCATCGGGGTCCCGCGTACTCTGGCGCCCCCTGGCGGCCGAACCCAACCTCTCCCTCTCCCCCCCTCCAGGTCCCGGCATCGCCCCCAGGTCCCGGTGTCACCCCCCGGGCTTTGCCAACCCCCCCGATGTCCCCCTGAGCCACCCCCGGGCCCTATCGCGACATGTTCGACCCCTCGGGACCCCCGGCCGCCGGCTACAGCGAGCACTGCTGCCTGCACGCCCCGCACGGAGCAGCCCCCGCACCCCCGGGACCACCAGGTGGGTCATGGGGGGGCTTCAGGATCCTCATGGACCCCCCCCGAGGTCAGGGGGGCTCCGAGAGTCTCTGTCCCACACCCAGCTCAGCTCTGTTCCCTCCTCCAGGGCTGGATTTCCCCGTGTGCCACCAGCCCGGGCACCGCGGGTATGGGCTGGCACCGGGAGCTGAACACGCCGGGGATGGTGAGTCTGGGGGTTTGGGGGGCTGTGGGCCAGGGGGGGTTCCCTAGAGGGGTTAAACATCTCTGTGTTCCAAATTCAAAGTGAACTGGCACTCTTGCAGCCTCCTAACACCGGGTGTGTGTCCTTGGGGTGCCTCCAGCCCCCCTGGATCACACTGAGGGCTGTGCCCCCTGCTCTGCCCCCGGTTTTGGGGGGCTGGAGGCGTTAAACATCTCTCAGTTCCAAATTTAAGACACACTCTGAGCACTCCTGCCGCCTCCAAATACCAGGTTTGTGTCTTTGGGGTGTCTCCAGCCCCCCAGGATCACACTGAGGGCATTTCCCACCCTCTGCCCCCGGTTTTGGGGCACCATGGGGCAGGGGGGATTCCATAGAGGGGGTTAAAAATCTCTCAGTTCTGTGTGAACTGGCACACTCGGGGCAGCCTCCAAACACCACGTTTGTGTCTTTGGGGTGCCTCCAGCCCCCCAGGATCACACTGAGGGCCGTTCCCCCTGCTCTACCCCCGGTTTTGGGGGGCAGGGAGGATTCCCTAGAGGCGTTAAACATCTCTCAGTTCCAAATTTAAGACACACTCTGAGCACTCCTGCCGCCTCCAAACACCGAGTTTGTGTCTTTGGGGTGTCTCCAGCCCCCCAGGATCACACTGTGGGCTGTTCCCCCTGCTCTAACCCCGATTTTGGGGGGCAGGGAGGATTCCCTAGAGCAGTTAAACATCTCTCAGCTCCAAATCTAAAGCACACTCAGGGCACCCCTGCACCCTCCAAACACCAGGTTTGTGTCCTTGGGGTGCCTCCAGCCCCCCAGGATCGCACTGAGGGCCGTTCCCCCTGCTCTGCCCCCCTCCAGGCTCCCGTTTCTCCACGCCCCGAGGCGCAGGGAAGCTGGGCAAGAAGCGAGCCCTGTCCATCTCCCCCCTGTCCGACTCCAGCATCGACCTGCAGACCGTGATCCGCACCTCGCCCAACTCCCTGGTGGCTTTCATCAACTCCCGCTGCGCCTCCTCCGGCGGCTCCTACGGTCACCTGTCCATCAGCACCATCAGGTGGGCACTGCCCTGGCACCCCTGGCACCCCCTGGAGTGGGAATCCACAAAATTAAAGGGTTTGGGGAAAGCTGCAAGATGCAGGCATCAGATACAGCAGAACTGTGAGCAGAGCTAAGCAGCAGCCGTGAGATTGGTCAACAGGAAAAGTATTTAAACTGTAGGAAAGCAAAGGTAAATAGAATAATACGGGAGGCATCCTCTGTTATTCTGTTTATATATATTATATGTATAGATATAATATATATAATATTTAAATATATTATATATTATATATTATATTATACTTATATTTATGTATTATGAATTTGTATTATATAATATATATTATATAATATAAAGATAGATATACAATTCTATATATATTTATGTATAGATAATCTAGATATTATATATACAAATATATAATATATATTATATATATTATATGTATTTTATATAGATAGATTAGATAGATGACAGATAGATAGATAGATAGATAGATAAATAAATAAATATATAATTATATATATATTTCTGTATAGATATACTGGATATTATATAAATAAAATATACATTACATATATAATATATAAAAATATATATAATATATTCTATATTATATATATAATATATAGATAAATATGTAATTATATATATGTATAGATATTATATATATTACATATATAATGTATATTATATATACTATATATATTATATATACTATATATTATATATATTATATATTTTATAAATATATAATATATTGTATATATTATATATAAATATATAACTATATATATATTTATGTATAAATATTCTATCTATATATTATCCTCTACGCATCCACCCTGTGTATTAACACTTGTCAGAATAACTCCCTAAGCTATAGAAAAGTTTATCTAGCAAGATATTAGGAAAGTTAAAGCTTAATAATGGAGCTCTGTGCGTTGTGTTTTAAGGCTCACAAGCAGGTATTGTGTTGGAAATAAGCAGCATTGTTTTAACCAAAGGCACGTTGCTCATGGTGATTGGGTAGAACTGCTGTCAATGTGCTTTTGCTTTGTGTGATTGGTCAAAAAACCTTATAAAACGAGTTGTAACGTTGAGTTCTTTGTCTGCTGCCTGGAATGTGAGCTGCTGGCATCTTCCCATTGTCATAAGCATGGAATGAGAGTGATGCTGGAAAATAAAACAGCTCGATGCGCTTTCAGCAGCAGCCCCGTCCCATTCATAGTTTGTAAATAACCCCCCTTGCCCATTCACACCTTGGGGAGCAGGGTGGGGAAGGGATGATTGGGATTCCACATCTCCGTTCTTATCTCCCAATGGTGTCACCTGCTCTCCACAGCCCGTCCCTGGGGTACCAGAGCCCACCCGGGCAGCAGAAGGGCCAAGGGCACCTGTACACGACACCCCCAGCCTGCAGCTCCCACGAGGTGCCCACACGTGGGGGGCTGCTGCAGCACCCACCTGCTCGAGGGGCACTGAAACACTGCCAGGTATGGGGGGAAATGTGATAAACCCTAAAACACTGCCAGGTATGGGGGAAAATGTGAGATAAACCCTAAACCATACTGCCAGGTATGGGGGGAAATGTGATAAACCCTAAAACACTGCCAGGTATGGGGGATCTGTGAGAGAAACCCTAAAACACTGCCAGGTATGGGGGGAAATGTGAGATAAACCCTAAAACACTGCCAGGTATGGGGGGAAATGTGAGAGAAACCCTAAAACACTGCCAGGTATGGGGGGAAAAGTGAGAGAAACCCTAAAACACTGCCAGGTATGGGGGAAAATGTGAGATAAACCCTAAAACACTGCCAGGTATGGGGGATCTGTGAGAGGGACCCCAAACACTGCCAGGTATGGGGGAAAATGTGAGAGAAACCCTAAAACACTGCCAGATATGGGGGGAAATGTGAAATAAACCCTAAACCATACTGCCAGGTATGGGGGATCTGTGAGAGAAACCCTAAAACACTGCCAGGTATGGGGGATCTGTGAGAGAAACCCTAAAACACTGCCAGGTATGGGGGATCTGTGAGAGAAACCCTAAAACACTGCCAGGTATGGGGGGAAATGTGAGATAAACCCTAAAACACTGCCAGGTATGGGGGAAAATGTGAGATAAACCCTAAAACACTGCCAGGTATGGGGGGAAATGTGAGATAAACCCTAAAACACTGCCAGGTATGGGGGATCTGTGAGAGAAACCTTAAAACACTGCCAGGTATGGGGGAAAATGTGAGATAAACCCTAAAACACTGCCAGGTATGGGGGGAAATGTGAGATAAACCCTAAAACACTGCCAGGTATGGGGGGAAATGTGAGAGAAACCCTAAAACACTGCCAGGTATGGGGGGAAATGTGAGAGAAACCCTAAAACACTGCCAGGTATGGGGGGAAATGTGAGATAAACCCTAAAACACTGCCAGGTATGGGGGGAAATGTGAGATAAACCCTAAAACACTGCCAGGTATGGGGGGAAATGTGAGAGAAACCCTAAAACACTGCCAGGTATGGGGGATCTGTGAAATGGGGCACAGAAACACTTCCAGGTGTGGGGGAAATGTGAGAGAGGGGATCCCTGTGAGCAGGGTTCCATTTAATTTGGGATCCTTGTGAGTGGGGTTCCATGTGAGTGGGGTTCCATGTGAAAGGGGATTGAAAGGGGATCCCTGTGAGAGGGATCAGTGTGATTTGGGTTCCATGTAACTGGGGATCCCTGTGATTGGGGTTCCATGTAACTGGGGTTCCATGCAATTGAGGATCTCTGTGAGTGGGGTTCCATGGAATTGGGGTTCCGTGGAATTGGGGATCTGTATGAGGGGGGGTCTCATGTGAAAAGGGGATCCCTGTGAATGGGGGTCTCTGTGAGTGAGTTTCCATGTGAAAAGGGGATCCCTGTGAGTGGGGCTCCATGTGAAAGGGGATCCCTTTAATTGGGGTTCCATGTAATTGGGGATCCCTGTAAGAGGGGGTCTCTGTGAGTGGGGTTCCATGGTATTGAGGATCTGGGTGAGTGGGATTCCATGTGAAAGGGGATTGAAAGGGAATCCCTGTGAGTGGGGATCCCTGTGAGTGGGGTTCCATGTATGTGGGTGTCCATGTGATTTGGGTTCCATGTAATTGGGGATCCCTGTGAGTGGGGATCTATGAGTGGGACCCATGTGAAAAGGTGATCCCTGTGAGTGGGGCTCCATGTAATTGGGGATCCCCATGACTAGGGTTCCATGTGATTGGGATTCCATGTGAAAAGAGGTCCCTGAGAGTAGGGTTCCATGTAATTGGGGATCCCTGTGAGTGGGGTTCCATGTAATTGGGGATCCCTGTAAGTAGAGGTCTCTGTGAGTGGGGTTCCATGGAATTGGGGTTCCATGGAATTGAGGATCCCTGTGATTGGGGTTCCATGTGAAAGGGGATCTCTGTGAGTGGGGTTCCATGTAATTGGGGATCCCCGTGAGTAGGGTTCCATGTGAGTGGGATCCCTGTGATTTGGGTTCCATGTAAGTGAGCTGCATCCATGTGAGCTGTGCATCCCTGTCATTCCTGTTCCCGTGCCCATCTCCTCCTGACTCCCTCCCTCTTCCCTGCCCTGGCAGCAGCTGAAGCTGGAGTGGAGCCTGAGCAGCCCCCTGAGTGCCAAATTCCCAGAGGAGCGATCTGAGGGTGACATCTCCAGCCCAGCATCCACGGGCACCCAGGTACACCCCTGCCCATCAGATCCCCCCAAACTCCCGTGGGGTCACACCTGGGAGCGCTCACCTGCCCGTGCCCCCCAGGACCCCTTGCTGGGCATGCTGGATGTCCGGGAGGAGCTGGAGAAGGAGGATGGCAAAGCTGAGTGTGAGGCTGTGTATGAGACCAACTGCTACTGGGACGGCTGTGCCAAGGAGTTCGAAACGCAGGAGCAGCTGGTGCACGTGAGTCAGGGGCTGCCAAGGTGTTGCCACCCCAAAATCTGCCCTCAGGCTGCTGGGCAGCATCCCCTGGATCAGTCTGTGATTCCTGCTCCCAGGTCCCAGCCACCCCTGGGGACTCACCATGGTGCTGGAGTTCCCTCCTGGTTCTCCTCAGTTCTCCTCAGCCACTGGTGCTTCCAGATCCCTCCTTTGCTGCAGCTTTGCTTCCTCCAACTCTCCCATATCCCCTGACCATCCTTTGGACCACTTGGACCCCTCTTGGTCCTCCCAGAGTATCCCTCAAACATCCCCTGCATTCTCTGCCTCCTCCAAACACCACCTGGCCTGTTCTCCCCCAAACTCTGGTGTCTGCACCTGCCATCCCAGTCCCTCAGTGTCCCTTTCTCCCATCCCAGTCCCTCAGTGTCCCTATCTCCCATCCCAGTCTGTCCATGCCCCTTTCTCCCACCCCATTCCTCTCTCAATCCCTCCAACCCCTTTCTCCCATCCCAGTCTTTCCTGTATCTCTTTCTCCCATCCCAATCCCTCCATCTCCCTTTTCCCATCCCAGTCTCTCCTGTACCCCTTTTCCCCATCCCAGTCTGTCCATCCCCTTTCTCCCATCTCAGTCTCTCCTCTGTCCCTTTCTCCCTCCCCAGTCTTTCCTGTATCTCTTTCTCCTCTCCCAATCCCTCCATATCCCTTTTTCACATCCCAATTTCTCCTGTATCCCTTTCTTCTATCCCTATCCCAGTTTCTCCTGTGTCCCTTTCTCCCACCCCATTCCTCTCCCAATCTCTCCTGTATCCCTTTTCCCCATCCCAGTCTGTCCATCCCCTTTCTCCCACCCCATTCCTCTCTCAATCCCTCCAACCCCTTTCTCCCACCCCAGTCTTTCCTGTATCTCTTTCTCCTCTCCCAATCCCCCCATCCCCTTTCTCCCATGCCAGTCTATCAATGTCCTTTTCTCCCATCCCAGTCTCTCCTGTATCCCCTTCTCCCATCTCAGCCTGCCCATGTCCCTTTTTCCCATCCCAGTCCCTCCATCACCTTTCTCCCATCCCAGGTTGTGCCTGTCCCTTTCTCCCATTCCAGTCTCTCCTGTATCCCTCTCTCCCATCCCAGTCTCTCCTGTATCCCTTTCTCCTATCCCTATCCCAGTTTCTCCTGTGTCCCTTTCTCCCACCCCATTCCTCTCTCAATCCCTCCAAGCCCCTTCTCCCACCGGATTCTTCCCTGTATCTTTCTCCCATCCCAGTCGGTCCATCCCCTTTCTCCCACTCCATTCCTCTTCCAATCCCCCATCCCCTTTCCCTCCTTCGTCCCCCATCCCTTGTCCCCCTCCCCAGTGCCCCCAGTGGCGCTGCCCTCCCTCCCCAGCACATCAGCAACGAGCACATCCACGGCGAGAAGGAGTTCGTGTGCCACTGGGCGGCGTGCTCGCGGGAGCAGAGGCCCTTCAAGTGTCCCTTTCTCCCATCCCAATCTCTCCTGCATCCCCTTCTCCCATCCCAGTCTGTCCATCCCCTTTCTCACACCCCATTCCTCTCTCAATCCCTCCAACCCCTTTCTCCCATCCCAGTCTTTCCTGTATCTCTTTCTCCTCTCCCAATCCCTCCATCTCCCTTTTCCCATCCCAATCTCTCCTGGATCCCTTTCTCATCCCATCCCAGTTTATCCTGTATTCCTTTCTCCTACCCCACTCTTCTCCCAATCCCTTCATCCCCTTTCTCCCATCCCCGTTTGTGCATGTCCCTTTCTCTCATCCCAGTCTCTCCTGTATCCCTTTCTCCTATCCCTATCCCAGTTTCTTCTCTGTCCCTTTCTCCCATCCCATTTCTCTCTCAATCCATCCAACCCCTTTTTCCCACTCCAGTCTTTCCTGTATCTCTTTCTCCCATCCCATTCCTCTCTCAATCCATCCAACCCCTTTTTCCCACCCCAGTCTTTCCTGTATCTCTTTCTCCCATCCCATTCCTCTCTCAATCCATCCAACCCCTTTTTCCCACTCCAGTCTTTCCTGTATCTCTTTCTCCCATCCCAATCCCTCCATCCCCCTTCTCCCATCCCAGTCTCTCGTGTCCCTTTCTCCCACCCCACTCCTTTCCCAGTCCTTCCATCCCCTTTCTCCCATCCCAGTCTCTCCTGTATCCCTTTTGCCCATCCCCTTTCCCTCCTTCATCCCCCATCCCTTGCCCACCTCCCCAGTGCCCCCAGTGCCCCAGTGCCCCAGTGCCCCCAGTGCCCCCAGTGCCCCCGGTGACGCTGCCCTCCCTCCCCAGCACATCAACAACGAGCACATCCACGGCGAGAAGAAGGAGTTCGTGTGCCACTGGGCGGCGTGCTCGCGGGAGCAGAGGCCCTTCAAGGCTCAGTACATGCTGGTGGTGCACATGAGGCGCCACACGGGAGAGAAACCTCACAAGTGCACGGTGAGAGGCCAAAAAACTGCCCCCAAAATCCTGGCTGGGCTGGGGGAGTGAGGGGTGTCTCGGTTTGGAAAGAGAGGTGTGTGCTAAAGAAGGCAGGAGCGTCCCCTGAAATGGGAAATGGAAACCCTCTCCCTCCAAATTATTACAAATTTTAAATTAAGGGGCTCTCAGGCAAAAAATCTGGGAGCAGGAATAACAGTTTGTCTTGGTTTGAAAGTCAGGTGTCTATTAAAGAGAGCAGGAGCCTCCCCTGAAAGGGAAAATATAAACCCCCTCCCTCCAAATTATTAAAAATTTTAAATTAAGGGGCTTTCAGGCAAAAAATCTGGGAGCTGGAGCCTGGGTGGCAGAAGAGGCTGGCAGAAGGTGGGTATAGGTGTGGTGCTCATGGAATCCTGGAATGTTTTGGGTTAGAGGCACCTTAAAGTTCATCACATCCCACCTTCCACTACCCCAGGCTCCTCCAAGCCCTGTCCAACCTGTCCTTGGACACTTCCAGGGATGGAGCAGCCTCAGCTTCTCTATGCCAGGGCCTGCCCACCCTCACAGGGAGAAATTTCTTCTCAAAATCCCATTTGAACCCAAAGTCACATGGCCCTAGAGTTATCCCATGCTTTGGAGTATGTTCCTGAATTGAATCAGGGTGGGGAGCTGGGTGCTGCCGTCAATCCCAGTCTGGGGACCTCTGAGGGGCTGCCATGGGACAGAAGGAGGTGGCACAACACCAGGGTGAAGGTGTGAGGGTGGCAGGTGTGTTGGGAGGTGAGATGTGTCACATGTGGGACGTGTCACCACGTGCTCCCAGTCCTGGTGACAGCGTGTGACACGTCCCGCCCTGCTCTGCTGCAGTTTGAGGGCTGCAACAAGGCCTATTCCCGCCTGGAGAACCTCAAGACCCACCTGCGCTCGCACACGGGGGAGAAACCCTACGTGTGTGAGCACGAGGGGTGCAACAAAGCCTTCTCCAACGCCTCCGACCGCGCCAAGCACCAGAACCGCACCCACTCCAACGAGGTACGGCCCCACCGTGTGCTCCTGGGTCATTGCTGCCCTCTGAGAGCTCCTCACAGCCCTGGGCATCGCCCCAACTCCGTCTTTTCCTGCCTTAAACATCTCCTTCATCACCCTGGAATCCCTTTATCCTGCTCACTCCTTCCTCTGCCATCCTGAGCTCACCCCAGCGCCCACCGTGTGCCCTCCATGGGGATTCACCTGCTTTGATGCCACCCTCAGCTCTCTGCAGAGGTACGGCCCCACCGTGTGCTCCTGGGTCATTGCTGCCCTCTGAGAGCTCCTCACAGCCCTGGGCATTGCCCCAGCTCCCTCTTTTCCTGCTTTACATATCTCCTTCATCACCAGCATTCCTCCCTTTACCCCTTTTCTTCCTCTGCCATCCTGAGCCCACCATGCGCCCTCCAAGGTGGCTCAACCACTTTGATGCCAACCCCAGCTCTCTGCAGAGGTACGGCCCCACCGTGTGCTCCTGGATCACTGCTACCCTCTGAGAGCTCCTCACAGCCCTGGGCATCGCCCCAACTCCCTCTTTTCCTACTTTAAATGTCTCCTTAACCACCTGGGATCCCTTTCTCCTGCTCCTGCCTTCCTCTGCTATCCGGAGCTCACCCCAGTGCCCACTGTGTGCCCTCCATGGGGACTCAACCACTTTGATGCCACCCTCAGCTCTCTGCAGAGGGTGCCAAGGGGAGTTTGTTTTTGGGGAGGGGCCTCCTTCATCACCAGCATTCCCCCTGGGATCCCTTTACCCCACTCCTGAGCAGTTCCCTCTTTCCTCTGCCATCCTGAGCTCACCATGCGCCCTTCAAGATGGCTCAACCACTTTGATGCCACCCTCAGCTCTCTCCAGAGGATGACAAGGGGAATTTATTTTTGGGGAGGGGGCTGCAGTTGGAGCTTTCTCCCTCCCTCCTCCATGCCTATCAGGTCCCCCTGGGATCCCTTTACTCCACTCTTTGGCAGCTCCCTCCTTCCTCTGCCATCCTGAGCCCACCGTGCACCCTCCATGGGGACTCACCCGCTTTGATGCCACCCTCAGCTCTCTGCAGGGGGTGGCAAGGGGAGTTTATTTTTGGGGAGGGGGCTGCAGTTGGAGCTGTCTCCCTCCCTCCTCTCTGCCCATCGAATCCCCCTGGGATCCCTTTACCCCACTCCTGAGCAGTTCCCTCTTTCCTCTGCCATCCTGAGCTCACCAAGATGGCTCAACCACTTTGATGCCACCCTCAGCTCTCTGCAGAGGGTGGCAAGGGGGGTTTATTTTTGGGGAGGGGGCTGCAGTTGGAGCTAACAGCCTCCCTTCTCCATGCCTATCAGGTCCCTCTGGCATCCCTTTACCCCACTCCTGGGCAGTTCCTCCTTCCTGAGCTCATCCCAGTGCCCACCGTGCGCCCTCCATAGGGCTTTGATGCCACCCTCAGCTCTCTGCAGAGGGTGCCAAGGGAGGTTTATTTTTGGGTTGGGGGCTGCAGTTGGAGCTTTCTCCCCCCACCCCCTCCATGCAGAAGCCCTACGTGTGCAAGATTCCCGGCTGCACCAAGCGCTACACCGACCCCAGCTCCCTGCGCAAACACGTCAAGACCGTGCACGGCCCCGATGCCCACGTCACCAAAAAGCACCGGGGGGACGTGGGGCCGGGCCGGGCACTGCCCACCCCCGGTGCCCCCCCAGACATGAAGCAGGAGAAGGAGGCAAACGGCCCCAGCGAGGCTCGGAAGGACGATGGGAAACTCCTGGTGCCCGAGCTGGCCTTGGTGAGTGAGGAGCTGCGGGGTGATGGAGGATGGAGGGAGGGTTTGGTGGTGGGGGACAGGAAAAACCACCCCAAAGGTGTTCCTGGGGAGGCTTAGATATTGGGATATCTAATATTAGGATATCTAATAGGATATCTAATATTAGAATATCTAATATTAGGATACTAGATACTGGATAATAGAGAAAATTTCTTTGTTGTCAGGCACTGGAATTGGCTGCCTTATGAAATCACCATCCCTTTTCGGTGAAGTGTCCAAAAAACTCTGGGATGTGGCACTTGGGGACGTGGTTTAGTGGTGAGCATGGCAGCGTTGGGTTAATAGTTGGACTCAGTGATCTCAGAGGCTTTTCCAACCTTCATGATGATTCCAAGTGTGTCCAAGTGTGTCCTAACCCAACATGGCATCGTGTGGTGGTGTTTGCAGGGGTGCCAGGATGAGGGAAGAGATGAGAATCTTGACTCCGTGTTCCAGAAGGCTGATTCATTATTTTATGATATATATTGTAATAAAAGAAAATTATCTATTAAAACTTACTAAAGAATAGAAGAAAGCATTTCATCAGAAGGCTTGAAAGGAATAGAAATGAATGATAATAAAATCTTGTGACTGATCAGACAGTCCGAGACAGCTGACTGTGATTGGCCATTAATTAAAAACAACCACGTGAGACCAATCACAGATGCACCTGTTGCATCCCACAGCAGCAGATAATCAATGTTTACATTTCGTTTCTGAGGCCTCTCAGCTTCTCAGGAGGAAAAATCCTAACAAAATTTTTCATTAAATGTGTCTGTGACATTAGTGTTGGGTTTAGTTGGATTCAGTGATCTCAGAGGCTTTTCCAACCTTCATGGTGATTCCAAGTGTGTCCTGGTGTTGGGATCCTCAGCTTATCAGTGACCCCAAGAAAAGTTCCTAAGTCTCTTTTTCCAGCCCGGCGCTTGAAGAAAGAGTCAGAGCTCTTCATTTCTCGGTCTCAAGGTTGTTTATTGTGTCTTATCTATAAAAAATTTTCTCCTGCCCTGCTGAGGTCCATCCAGCAGGACAGTTCCAGGCACTCTGCCTGCCTCCAGGGCAGTGTTATCTCTTTAAACTAAAAACTACGTGTACAATTTATTTACAATTACTTCCCAATACCTATCACCTATGTTAGACAGTGAGCTTCTACTCTAAACCAATCCCAAAGTGCCTCCATCACAGTAGGAGATGGAGACCAAGAAGAAGAAGGAGAAGGAGAAGAAAGACAGGACATTCTTCCATCTTACCTCCTGAACCCCCATTCTAAATCCCCAAAATTCTACATTTTCACCCAGTGATTAATTCATTATCATTCTACTCAAACTCTTGTGGCTTGTAACTCCTCACACAAAGCTGGAATTGTTTCCAGCCCTTGGGGTGGTGTTTTTTGTACCAAAAACTACGTGTACAATATTTACAATAACTTCCCAATACCTATCAGCTATGTTAGACAGTGAGCTTCTATTCTAAACCAACCCAAAAGTGCCAACATCACTGCAGAAGATGGAGGCCAAGAAGAAGAAGGAGAAAGGTTGGACACGCCCAGTTCCCTCCATCTTGCCTCCTGAACCCCCATACCAAAAACCCCAAAATCTACTTTTTCCACCCCGTGATAACTTCACTATGATTCTACCTAAACTGTTGTGGCTTGCTGATCTTCATCTAAGGTTGGTAACTTGCTCCATGGGTCATAATCAAACCCACAGGTGTTTTGGGCTCTGTGCCAGGGTTTCTGAGCCCCCTGGCAGGGATCCTGGCCATCCTGGACAGCCAGAGGGATGTTCTGGGTTCCCACATCCTGGGTGTTTGACCCCCTTGCCATGCTCTGGTTCTCCCCAGAAGCCCCAGCCCAGCCCAGGCGGGCAATCCTCGTGCAGCAGCGACCACTCACCCCTGGGCAGCACCACCAACAACGACAGCGGCGTGGAGATGGCCGGGAACGCCGGCGGCAGCTACGAGGACCTGTCCACGCTGGAGGACGTGGTGCCCGGGGAGCCCATGGGCACCTCGGGGCTCATGGCCCTGCACAAACTGGAGAACCTTCGCATCGACAAGCTGAAGCAGCTGAGGAAACCGGCGGCTTCCAAGGGGCTGAGCCTGCCCCCCATCCCTGGAGCCGGTGAGATTGGGGCGCCTCTCCCCCTGGGATGTGGGGCTGGCCCGTGGGAGGGGTGTGAAGACACCTGGGTGGCAGCCAGAGGTTGCCACAGCTTGCTGGTGTTAGAATGTCTTGGTTTGGAAAGACAGGTGCCTGCTAAGGAAGGCAGGAGCCTCCCCTGAAATGGAGAATGTAAACCCTCCCCACCCCTCTGAATTGTTATAAATTTTAAATTACGGGGCTTTCAGGCAAAAATATTGGAGCAGGAAATAACAGTTCTTTAATAGGGAAGAAAATAAAAGGATAAAATAAAAAATGCAGTGAACTAAAAACAACACTGACAGAGTCAGAACCCAACCTGGCACCCTGTGGGTCAGGGTGTTGGTGGCAGTCCCATTGGAATTGTGGCTCAGCCCTCCTGCAGTGTCAGGGGTGGTTCTGCTGGAGCAGGGATCTGTAGAGAAGGATTTATTCTTCCTCTGAAGATCCAGTGGAAGAAGAGGCAGCTGCTGCTCCTCTGGGGAATCCAGTGGAGAAGCCGTGCTGGTGTCTCAAAAACCTCTGGATTATATCTGGGTAGGAATGTTTGAAACCTCAGATTGTATCCAGGTAGGAATGTTTGAAATCTCAGATTGTATCCAGGTAGGAATGTTAAAGATAATAATGAAAAACTCGTGACTCTTTCCAGAGCCTCAACACAGCTTGGCCCTGGTTGGCTGATAAGTCAAAACAATTTACGTGAAACCACATAAAGTTCATGGCTTATGAAATGAACCAATGAAACAATCATTGATAATTGTTGGTTAACAATGCCCAAACACATCCCAAAGCAGCAAAACACAGGAGAAGCAAATCAGAAAATTATTGTTTCCCTTTTTCTCTGAGCCTTCTCAGCTTCCCATGAGAAGAATCGTGGGCAAAGAGAATTTTTCAGAAAACATGACCATGACGGAAAATTTTTCAGAAAACATGAGCGTGACAGAGAATTTTTCAGAAAACATGACCGTGACGGAAAATTTTTCAGAAAACATGAGCGTGACAGAGAATTTTTCAGAAAACATGACTGTGACACTTCTCTCCCGCAGGCCTGCCCGGGGAGGTGCCACCGCCGGCCTCCCACCGCCGCATCGCCGAGCTGTCGGCGGCCGAGCTGGGCCTGGCGGCGCCGGGCGAGCGCCGCAGCAGCGGCACCAGCACCGTCAGCTCGGCCTACACCGTCAGCCGCCGCTCCTCGCTGGTGTCCCCGTACCTGTGCCCGGGCGGTGACGCCGCGGCCATGCCCGTGCCCGCTGACGGTTACGGTGCCGCCTCTCCGGATGAGCCGCGGCGCTCCGGTGATGCCGGGGGGCTGCCGGGGGTGGGTGACCTCACCCCGGCGCAGCGTTACCGCCTCAAGGCCAAGTACGCGGCGGCCACGGGCGGCCCCCCGCCCACCCCGCTGCCCAGCGTGGAGCAGGTGGCACCGGGTGGGCACGGTGGCACGCCCGGGGGTTACCCCGCGCACGCCGGGCCTCGCTGCATCACCAACGGCTTGGTGAGGAGGAACAGCTCCAATGAGAACCCCAGCTACCCAGGCAGCGTGCCCGCTCAGCTGGTGCCCCGACACGGTGTGCGACGGGCGAGTGACCCTGCCCGGACGGTGGCCAAGCCTCCGGCCGTGCCCAGGGTGCAGAGGTTTAAGAGTGTGGGCAATGTGAGCGTGCCAGGCGCGGGCCGGACGGTGCTGCAGCCCTTGGGTGGGTCTGAAGCCAACCTGCAGAGCCACGGCTTCTCCCCGCGCCCCCCCAGCATCACTGAGAACGTCTTCATGGAGAGCTTGGGGGGCCCTGGCCCCGAATCCGGCCTGCTGGACATGGAGCAGTACCTGGGTTATCCTGAGGAAAGCTTCCCGTGCCAGGGCACCGGCGTGGAGCTCCAGGGTGGCATCTACGGCGCTCACCGGACCATGGTGGGGACACATGGGGACATGGAGGAGGCACTGCTGCAGCAGCCTGAGTTCTCCCTCCCGCCGTGCCAGATGAACCAGCGCTTCCCCAGTTTGCCTGCTGGGAATGGGGCTGTGCCAGAGCCCTGGGATGGACCCACCCAGGGCACGCTGGGCATGAGCTCCAGGCAAGGTGTGGGTGCTCCCGCCATGTCTGGGCCACACTGTCCCCATCAAAACATCGAGTACCCCCACCCCGGCGCCTGTGGGCAGCATCCCAAACTGGTGAGCTCATGCCAGGACCCAGAATTTTCGGGGGGGCATCGTTTTAACCGGCTCCAGATCAAATCCGAGCAGCGATACCCAGCACCGAGCCCGGCACTGGCTCCCTGCCCCAGCACCAAGCTGGCCGGGCCCTCAGCCTCCCCCGCTGCCTTTGGGCACAGCATGGACATGGGGCACGGTGGGTACCCCCCTGTGGGACCCACACAAGGTGGGTACATGGGCATGGCCAGCCCGGGTGCCCGCCGAGCCCAGACCCCCACCCTGCAGAGCAAAGAGGTGATGGTCAGGAACTACGTGGAGGCGCAGCAGGCGCTGATGTGGGGGGAGCAGCCGCCCCCCTGCAAGGGCAGCGTGGCTGGCGTGGGGCTGGGCAGCGAGCCCGGGCAGTGCCAGGCCGTGCCAGCCCCGCCGCCGTACCTCAGCCCCAGGTACTGCAGTTACCAACCCAAAGGGGATCACCTGCAGAGCCTGGCAGAGCCCCAGCACCTCCTGAGCCCGCCCTGCTTCAACCCCGAGATGATCCCACACCCTCCAGCTGGCCCCAAACCACCGGCTCACCAACCTGCCCTGAGCTACCCCAACAGCCTGGCACAGCCTGGGCATGCCTACGACGGGGTGGACCCCGGTGCCCGGCGCCTGCCACGCTTGCCCCCGGCCCGCCCCGTGCCCGAGGGAGCCGGGACCCTCCCCCTGTACTACCCAGGGCAGGGGGGCAAAGGCGGGCACAAGCTGCTGGGGCAGGGGGCAGCGAGCTGCGGGCACTACGGCCCCGAGGGGCTCAAGGGCACCTCCTGTTACTACCTGGACTCTGGGGAGCAGGTGGCCAACAGCCTGGACTCGCTGGACCTGGAGAACACGCACCTTGACTTTGCTGCCATTGTGGAGGACGTGGAGACCCCCCCGGCGCTGCCCGGAGCCCCCAGCCCGGCCGGGGGGCTCCTGGTGCCCTCGCATGGGGGTGCCAACATGGCAGTGGGGGACATGAGCTCCATGCTGAGCACGCTGGCGGGGGAGAGCCACTTCCTCAACTCGCTGTCCTAACGGGGGGCACCTGCCCTCAGGTGGGGCCGGGGCTGGGGGTCCTTCTCACAGCCACGTTTGTGCCTGGGGGGAAGCGGGGACCACCCCCCTTGGAGTCACCCTGGTTCAGGAGGGGTCCGGGACACAGCCCCGACCCTCCAGGTGACCTCTGGAGTGGGGAACTGGTTTTATTGGGCCCTTACTGGGGTGAGCCGCCCCCCTCCTCACCCACGCAGCCTTAACGCCGAAACCAAAGAGCCCCCGCCCCACGGGCTGTCCCAGCGCTCCCAGTGCCCCCCGCCCCAAATCCCAGTCTGGCAGGACTGCAAGCGCCCCCAGCCCCACTCCA
This sequence comes from Ammospiza caudacuta, assembly GCF_027887145.1. Classification (NCBI taxonomy): domain Eukaryota; kingdom Metazoa; phylum Chordata; class Aves; order Passeriformes; family Passerellidae; genus Ammospiza; species Ammospiza caudacuta. Next base: position 2,732,082 of record NC_080623.1, read on the forward strand.
GGGGTGCTACTCCCCAAAGGTGGGGCGGGGGGTGCCTGTACATAGTGTTCATACCTGTCTGTCTGTCCGTCCGTCCCCCTGAACCTCCTTTCTGTGCGAGCACCAGCAGTGCCACCCCCTGCCCTCATTAAACCCTTTCTCAGGGGACTGTGACTGTGTGTTTGTCACCCCTGCCAGGTGTTTGTCACCCCTGCCAGGTGTTTGTCACCTGTGCCAGGTGTTTGTCACCCCTGCCAGGTGTTTGTCACCCCTGCCAGGGGCTCCCTGATCTCGTCCTTGGTCCCCTGTGACCAAAACCGCCCCGCAGCAGCTTCGCCACCCTCGGGCAGGGATCCCGAGTTGGTGTTGCCGTGACCCAGATCGCAATTAAGCGCTTCAAGTAATGCAAACGGCTTAAAATGATGCTGTTAATGATGCAAAAAAAAAAAAAATGGGTTAAAATAATTCAATTTTCGTGCGAAAAAATTGGCTAACATGACGTGATTAATGGTGGGGGGGGGAACGGTTAAAATAATGCGATTTTATGTTGTTTTGTTTGTGTAATTAATGGTGCAAAGATTGCATAAAGTAATGCAATTAACTGTGCCAAAATTTCATGAAATTATGCAATTTTGTATGATTTGCTATAACACAATGATGCAAAAAAAGTACTTAAAATAATACGATTGATGATGCAAAAAATATTTTAAATGCAACAATGCTGCATTTGCTTAAAATACGGCAATTATGTGTGCAAGATTTGTTTAAATAACACAATTGTGCATAATTTGCTTAAAATAATGCAATTAATTGTGCCAAAATTCCATTAAATTATGCAATTTTGTATAATTTTCTATAACAGAATAATGCAAAAAAGTACTTAAAATAACGCAATTGACGATGCAAAAAAATACTTAAAATGCGATGATGCAGCATTTGCTTAAAATAAGGCAATTATGTGTGCAAATTTGTTTAAATAACGCAGTTGTGCATAACTTGCTTAAAATAATTCAATCAGTGGTGCAAAAAATGCTGATCGTAATGAAATAGTGCAAAATTTTCCTTAAAATAACAAAACGAATAAGCAAATCTTTCATTAACGCAATTTTGCATAATTTCGTTGAACTCAATTAATCATGCAAAAAACAAAAAAAAAAACCCTGAACGCAATTATAGAAATCAGGGTGTTTCCCCGCGCACCCACAGCCTTGTCACGCTGTAATTAACCCGTAATTAACCCGTAATTAACAGGCAATTAAGGCGGAATTAAGCCGGCAGCGATGGGGCCGCGCCGGTGGCGCCCCCTGGTGGTGCCGGTAGGGAACGAGCGCGGCCGTGCCCGGCCCGGTCCTGCGATGCTCCGGGAGCACCGGGCGGAGATTCCGTGGGTCTGGAGCGGGTACCGGGCGTGTCCGTGGGTCCTCTGGAAGTCACGGGGTCCTGGGAAGCAGCGGGACCCCCGGGGATTCAGAGTTCAGGGGTGGAGGCTCCTTCACCGAGGTGGTGGCACCAAAGGGGACAACGCTTGGATGTCACCACCAATCCCGGTGTAACCGGTGCTTGTTGCGGTGACAGGAGGGGAGGTGAGACCCCCAGAGTGGCAGTCGTGGCATGGAGAGGGGCCCTGGGGACACGGATCCCCCCTCAGCCGGGCTCTGCTTCCCTTTCTGTCCCACTCCCCATGGCAGTGACACCGCAGGGGACAGCGCTTGGATGTCACCGGAGCCGCCAACTCCGGTGTAACCGGTGCTTGTTGCGGTGACAGGAGGGAAGGTGAGACCCCCAGAGTGGCAGTTGTGACATGGAGAGGGGCCCTGGGACAGAACAGGACCCTGGGGATGCAGATCCTCCCTCAGCCGGGCACTGTGTCCCTTTCTGGCCCCATGACAGTGACACCACAGGGGACAGCGGAGCCACCAATCCCGGTGTAACCGGTGCTTGTTGCAGTGATGGGAGGGGAGGCGGAGACCCCCAGAGTGGCAGTTGTGACATGGAGAGGGGCTCTGGGACAGAATGAACCCCGGGGACACAGATCCCCCCTCAGCCGAGCGCTGTGTCCCTTTCTGGCCCCATGACAGTGACACCACAGGGGACAGCGCTTGGATGTCACCGGAGCCGCCAATCCCGCTGTAACCGGTGCTTGTTGCAGTGATGGGAGGGGAGGTGAGACCCCCAGAGTGGCACTCGTGTCATGGACAGGGGGCCCTGGGGACCCAGATTTCCTTTCTGTGCCACTCCCCGTGGCAGTGACATCGCTTGGATGTCACCGGACCGCCAGCCCCGGGGACAGCAGTGCCAGCTGTGGTGACAGGAGGGAGAAGCCGGGACCGCCTCGGCCTCAGGGCAGTGTGGGGAACGCTCGACATTAAATACACCCGGGGGTGTGGTTGGGAGATCAATAAATAGGCAATAAATAGCGATAAATAGCGGGGGGACAAGGCACAGGGACACACTGCAAGGCACAGGGACACACCACGGCCTTGTCCCGTGGTGCTGACAGCAGGAACAGCACTTGGGGCGCTCCCAGCCCCCCCTGCTCTGCTCCTGCCCCCTCAGGACGCAGCAGGGTCTGACAAACCCCCCCGTGGGCTCGGGGCCATCGCAGCCGCTCCTCTGTCACTGCCCCGCTCGCTCCTTGCGCGACTCCGTCACCACTTGCTGCAGGAGGAGAATTTGGGGGTCAGTCCCAAGGCAGGCTTGGGGCTCCCAGGCAGGGCACCCCCAGTTCTCACCTGCCCATCCCGGGTCTCGATGGTTTTGATGAGCACCATCCTCCGGGCCGGGCTCTCCGCAGGCTGCGGCTCCAGCACTGGGCACAGAGGGGGCGTCAGCACCCTGTGCCCTCCCAGATGGCACAGGGACCCCCAGGAAAGACCCCCAGACATCGTGGGGGACCCCCAGCTTGGGGCTCACCTGAGCTCCTCATGCTGAAGGAGGTGGTGGGGTGCGGTGGGATGGTGATCCTGGGGGGAGAGGAGGATGAGGAAGGGCTGGGACCCCTGGGCATTGCCAGGGACCCTTCCACACCCTCGACTCTGTGACCCACACCCCGGATCAGCTGTGCCCGTGGGCTGGGGGCTGTGCCAGTGGTTTGCCAGGCTGAGAGTTGTGCCCGTGGGCAGCCAGGCTGGGGGCTGTGCCCATGGGCTGGGGGCTGCGCCCGTGGTTTGCCAGGCCGGGGGCTGTGCCCATGGGCAGCCAGGCTGGCACCCAGAGCAGAGCCTGAGGCAGCTCCCCCACCATCCCCTGGCCTTGCTTTTATCTCAGCTCCCATGGGAACCTCTTGTTTTCCTGTGGGAACGAGGCCTGGAGCTGCTTCCTCCCGGGAAAATCCCACAACAACCGGGATGACTCAACACAGGGGACATCCCCCGGGGCAGTGGGGACAATCTGCTGCCCTCACCGGCTCTCCTCGCCCTCCAGCAGCTTTCTGTAGGTGGCAATCTCGATGTCCAGGGCCATCTTGACGTTCAGCAGGTCCTGGTACTCGCGCAGGTGCCGTGCCATCTCCTCCTTCATCTGCTGGATCTCCTGCTCCAGCCTCCCCACCACGTCCTGGTAGTTCCCGATCTCCTCGCCGAACTCATCCTCCATCTCCCGCATCTGCCGCTGCAGCGCCTCGTTCTGCAGGGACACCGAGGGCTGCAAAGGGCTCCAAGGGCTGGGCTCCGCTTTTTGCACGCCCCCCGAACGCTCCCCGGGCTCTCACCACGCCCTTCAGCCCGTCCACCTCGCAGGTCAGGCTCTGGATCTGCCGCCGGGACTCGTTCATCTCCTGCTTGGCCAAACGCAGCGCCTCGTGGTTGCGGTTTGCTGCATCCGAGAGATCGGCAAACTGCACGGGCAGGGCGAGTCAGGGCTCTGCGAGGGCTCAGCCGCTCCTAAACCCCTCCGCAGCCCCGGGTACCTTTGATTTGTACCATTCCTCGGCTTCCTGCAGGTTTTTGACCGCGATGCTCTCGTACTGGGTGCGGATCTCCCGCAGCGCCGCCGTCAGCTCCGGTTTGCACATCTCCGCCTCGGGCAGCCCCGCCGGGCTCGGGCCGCTCACCTCCAGGTCCCGCAGCTCCTGCGGGGGCTCGGGGGCATCACAAGGACCTGATCTGTGCCCCCCTGCCCGCCCCATCCCGCCCCGGCCCCACCTCCTCGTGCAGCTTCTTGAGGAAGCCGATCTCGTCCATCAGCAGCTCCACCTTGCGCTCCAGCTCCAGGCGGGACAGCGTGGCGTGGTCCACGTCCTGCGGGAGAGGCGGGGATGGATGAGCTGCAGGGCAGCTGCAGTGGAGGGGGTGAAACCATCCCAGAGCCCCACCCCGGGGTGGTGGTGGTGGGCACAGACTCAGCCCCCCAAATTCTGATTTTGCCCTGGCTTGTGCAGGGCTGACCCAGCATCGCCCCAAAACCCAGGAGCTGAGGATGGAGGTATGGAGGGACCAGACTTGGGCTAACAGTGTGCTCAGCTCTGGGGGTACCAGGGACACGGTGGGTGCTCAGCTCTGGGGGTCCCATTCTGCCCCTCCCCACTAAAGGACTAAGCAATAACGTGGTGGGCACAAGCTCAGCCCCCCCAAACCCCAGTTGTGTCTTGGCTTGTGCAGGGCTGACCCAGCATCACCCCAAGCTCCAGCTGGAGACACCCAGGAGCTGTGGAGGGAGCAGACTGGGGTTATCAGTGTGCTCAGCTCCGGGGGTACCACGGACACAGCGGGTGCTCAGCCCTGGGGGTCCCATCCTGGCCCCCCTGCACTGCTCGGTGCCATTCACGCACCAGCACCTCCCACGAGCCCAGAATTGGGATTATTCCCAGTGCCCACCATTCCCAGTCCCCTCCAGCCTCGGATCACGGGTACTGCGGGGGGACACGAGCCCCTCACCCCCCTGACCTTGCGGAACAGCACCAGGCTCTTCTCGGCATCCTCACGCTTCTGCGTCTCGTCCTCCAGCCTGGGGACAGCAAGGGATGAGAGGGAGGCGGGGGTGCAGACCCCTCCTCCTGTTGCGCACACAGCGGGAGCGAACGGGGATGGAGCGGCCCCAGCGCTCGCAGCAATCCCGTCCCAGTGTCCTCACCCTTGTCCTGCCCCTCCCCGTGCCCCACCCTTGTCCTGCCCCTCCCAGTGCCCCGCCCTTCCGCAGAGCCCACATCTCCCAGTGCCTCCCAGTGCCCTCCGTGCATCCCGGGTGCCTTCCCCAGTATCCCTTCCCAGGGGTCGCCTTCCCCGGACATTCACCAGTCCCTCCCCCGACATCCCCGGGGCTCCCCCATCCCCATCCCGCTGCATCCCCCGCTGCCCATGCTGGGCAAAGCCTCATCCCATCACATTCCTCATGCCAGTCCGTCCCTGGCACATTCCCCAGTCTCCATCCCATAACTCACCCTGCCACACCCCCGGCTCCCACTGCAGTTCATCCCTCATCCAAATTCATCCCCCATCCCAGTTCATCCCTCATCCCACTCCATCCCAGTTTATCCCTCTTGCAAATTCATCCCAGTCCATCCCTCATCCCGATTAATCCCCCGTCCCAGTTCATCCCAGTCCATCCCTCATCCCAGTACATCTCTCATCCCAGTTCTTGCCCCGTCCTAGTCTGTCCCAGTTCCTCCCCTGGTCCCCGGCACATCCTCCCCTCCCCATCCCCTATCCCAGTCCCTCCCAGTAGATCCCTCATCCCAGTTTATCCCCCTCCATCCCAGTCCATCCCCCGGTCCCTGCACACCCTCCCCTCCCCATCCCCCATCCCAGTCCCTCCCCAGTCCCAGTTCATCTCTCACCCCAGTTCCTCCCGCATCCCAGTCCATCCCCTGCTCCCTGCACATCCTCCCCCTCCCTCATCCCGACCCGTCCTCTCTCCCCACCCCGCTGCCTCCCCCGGTCCCTCCGCCGTCCCACCGCTGCCTCAGCGCCGCCAGGTCGGTGGCGAGCCCGTCCCGCTCGGCCTGGAGCCGGTCCCGGTCGCGGCCGAGGCGCTGCAGCCGCTCCCGCAGCCCCCGCAGCTCCCCCTGCACCAGCCCGGTGCGGGGCCCGCTGGCGGCGGTGGCGCGGCCCAGGGCGGCTCGGAGGGTCCCGTTCTGCCGTTCCAGCGCCCGCACCCGCTCCAGGAAAGCGGCGAAACGATCGTTCAGCGCCGCCAGCTCCTCCCGCTCCGCTCCCCGCGCCGCCGCCGCCGCCGCCAGCCGCTCCGGGGCCACGGGGAGCGGCGGTGACATCCCGGGGTCGCGGGCACGGCGGCTCATGGTGGCACCGGGAGGGCGCTGGCTGCCGGTAGCGGCCGTTTATAGCGGGCAGCGGCTCCGCCCCGCCGGGGGGACCCGGGGGTACCGGACACAGAGAGAGGGGAGGGGTCTCCCGGCCGGAGGGAGGATCGGGGGCTGCGGATGTGCCCTCAAAGGGGCGGGGAAAGGGGATGGGGATGGTCGGGGACCCCCAAGGGATGAGGGGCGGGGGCTGCAGGATGTGAGGCCGCAGGAATTCCCCTTCAGGGGGGCTCGGGGACCCCCCAAAGGATATAAGAGAGGGGCTGGGGGATGCGGGCAAAGGAAGCAGCAGCATCAGGAGAAAGAGGATCCGAGGGTGCCCGGGAGACACAGGAACCCCCCCATGCTGGGTGAGAAGGAGAGAGACCGTTATGGGGTCCCCCCCAGGTAACGTGGGGGTACAAACCCCCCAGCTGGCATGCAGAGCACCCCTTGAGCTGGGTTCCATTCTGCCTGGGGGGTTCAGCATCCAGGGAGCGGGTGCCCCTCTCAGCCACCCCCCTCCCTTTGTGCCGGGGCCGCCGTGACTCGGCGTTGCGGGAGCTGCCATGCGCGGGGCAGCGCTGGACAGCGAGCCCTGAACCCCCCCGAACCCCCCCTTTCCAGGCAGCCCGAGCGGCACTTACGGGAAGGAGTCGCTGCCCTGCCCAGAGGCTCCTCCAGGGGAGGGTCCCCCCCGCCCAGGACCCCTCCCCGCTCTGCAGAGCCGCACCGAGAGTGGCTCCGTGCCAGCAGCAGCGTGACACCACGTCCAGCCCGTCTGCAGCAGGCTCTGGGCAGGACTGGGGGCTCTCAGGGGTCACTTGGAGGCCCCCAGGACCAGCAGAACGCTGAGGAAGACATGAGCCCCCCACCAGTGCCAGCTCATAGCGCAAGGACCCCAACCCCACAGAACGCCCCAGGCTCTCTCCCCTGTGCCAGCTGGCAGCAGGACCTGGCAGCCGACCCAGCTGAGGCCCCCCCTCCCCTGGGATGTCCCCCCAGGTCACCACAAGGCGGATTGTCCCAGCACAATGAAGAGGCAGCACTGGGGAGAGGCATTTTAATGAACAGCACCACAGCGGTGAGACAAGGCGCTTCTATTCCTCTCCTTCGTCGTCGCCCTCCATGCTGTCGGCTCCCACCTCCTCATAATCCTTCTCCAGGGCTGCCATATCCTCACGGGCCTCCGAGAACTCGCCCTCCTCCATGCCCTCCCCCACGTACCAGTGCACAAAGGCCCTCTTGGCGTACATCAGGTCAAACTTGTGGTCCAGGCGGGCCCAGGCCTCGGCGATGGCCGTGGTGTTGCTCAGCATGCACACAGCCCTCTGCACCTTGGCCAGGTCGCCCCCGGGCACCACCGTGGGAGGCTGGTAGTTGATGCCCACCTTGAAACCAGTGGGGCACCAGTCCACAAACTGGATGGTGCGCTTGGTCTTGATGGTGGCGATGGCGGCGTTGACATCCTTGGGCACCACGTCCCCGCGGTACAGCAGGCAGCACGCCATGTACTTGCCGTGCCGAGGGTCACACTTGACCATCTGGTTGGCCGGCTCAAAGCAGGCGTTGGTGATCTCAGCCACCGTCAGCTGCTCGTGATAAGCCTTCTCAGCAGAGATAACCGGGGCGTAGGTGGCCAGAGGGAAGTGGATGCGGGGGTAGGGCACCAGGTTGGTCTGGAATTCTGTCAGGTCGACGTTCAGGGCTCCGTCAAAGCGCAGAGAGGCCGTGATGGAGGACACGATCTGGCTGATGAGGCGGTTCAGGTTGGTGTAGGTCGGGCGCTCGATGTCCAGGTTGCGGCGGCAGATGTCGTAGATGGCCTCGTTGTCCACCATGAATGCGCAGTCGGAGTGCTCCAGGGTGGTGTGGGTGGTCAGGATGGAGTTGTAGGGCTCCACCACGGCTGTGGACACCTGCGGGGCTGGGTAGATGGAGAACTCCAGCTTGGACTTCTTGCCGTAGTCGACAGAGAGGCGCTCCATGAGCAGGGAGGTGAAGCCAGAGCCGGTGCCACCGCCAAAGCTGTGGAACACCAGGAAGCCCTGCAGCCCTGTGCACTGGTCAGCCTGAGAGGTTGGGAAGGGGAAAACAAGACCAAACTGTCAGGAATTCTGAACTTCAGCTGCTACTGAGTTCCCCTGGGAGGAAAATTTTTCCTCCCAGGATCTCAGGACCTTCCCACCAGGTCCAGGTGAAGGAACCCCGTCCTGCAGGGATTTGGGGACACTCTGCAGAAACAAGGAGTGCCATGTGTGTTCCAGCCAACAGAAGCTGCTCCTCTCTGTGGCCTCATAAGGACATTCTTAGGGTGTCCCAGCACCACGGCATGGTGGACAGGGCGTCCCTGACCTTCCATGTTGGACACTGACTCATGGTGGATGCCCCAGCTTTTGGGAGACACCCCAGCAGGTTCTGGAAGTCAACCACGGCTTCACCCCCCTCTCTTTTTATCTAAGAGGGTGCAGCAGGAGCAGGCTGTGATCCCACAAGAGCCCAGGGGCAGCCAGCTCAGCCTTTGATGTGCCAGGAGCTCCCCGAGCGGAGCCGCTGGCGCAGCAGGTCCGGCCGCCCCGGCGCCAGCCCCAGCGTGGGAACCAGGGGTTCAAAGAGCCTGGGCAGCCACACCAGCCAAACCAGTGCTGCACCAGCACCCAAAGCATCTCACCTGCCCCCTGCCCTGGCCATGGGGCTTCCCACCCTCCTCCTCCTCTTGGCAAGACCAGGATAGATCCAGCATTTCCTTCCTGGGACAACCCCACCCTCTGTCCCAAAGTGCTGAGAAGAACCAGCCCAGGGACACCTGGAGCTTCCCTTTGTCCCCACATCCACCATAGGGATAGACCAAGCTCATCCTGTGCTGGTGGGATTGCAGAGCCCTGAGTAAAGGGATCCAAATCAAGGGGAAGGCAAGGGGCTGATCCTGATCACTGAGAGCATCCAGACTCCATAGGGAGCCACGATGTGCTGCAGGCTGACACAACAAATCCATCCAGATCCTGGAGGCACAACTGGGGTCACCAGGAAGGTATGAAGTCTCTCCTGTCACAACCCAGGGCTGATCCCTCCTGGCACAACTCTCTGCCCTAAAGTGCTGATGGGCTGAGAAGGACCTGCCCAGGCACACCAGGAGCTTCCCTTTGTCCCCACATCCCCCGCAGGGACAAACCCACCCCACGAGCCCCCCCAGCGCCCCTACCAGCTTGCGGATGCGGTCGAGCACCAGGTCGATGATCTCCTTGCCGATGGTGTAGTGCCCGCGGGCGTAGTTGTTGGCCGCATCCTCCTTGCCCGTGATCAGCTGCTCGGGGTGGAAGAGCTGCCGGTACGTGCCCGTGCGCACCTCGTCTGCGGGGACAGCCCCGGGCCCCGTTAGCAGCCGGCGCCCGCCGCCAGCGCCCGCCCCGCCCCGCCCGCCGGCCGCCCCCCGCGCGCTCACCGATCACCGTGGGCTCCAGGTCCACGAACACGGCCCGGGGCACGTGCTTGCCGGCGCCCGTCTCGCTGAAGAAGGTGTTGAACGAGTCGTCCCCCCCGCCGATGGTCTTGTCGCTGGGCATCTGCCCGTCGGGCTGGATGCCGTGCTCCAGGCAGTACAGCTCCCAGCACGCATTGCCGATCTGCACGCCCGCTTGGCCCACGTGGATGGAGATGCACTCGCGCTGCGGGGGCACACGGCGTTGGGTCACCCCTCTTGTCCCCCCTCAGCACCCACCGGGCTGGGAAGGGTCCCTCCTCAAGGCTGGATGGAGGCAGATCCTGCCCCAGGTGCTCCCGTTGGGCTCAGCTTTGGTGGTGCCATCCTGCTGCCCCTTCCCCGGGAGCTGAGACCCTGCACCAGTTGGTGCCCTTCACCCTGCACACCCCACAGAGCCGCGAATTTGGGTTCCTCAGGGTTAATGCTGCTCCCCACTACTCCCAATCCCCAATGAGACAGGGACACTGAACCCCCCTGTGCAGGGACACCCCCACATCCCAGGGAACATCTCAGCGTGCTCAGCTCCGAGGGTCCCATCGTGCCCAAACCCACTGAGGGACTGAGCAATAACGAGGTGGGCACCAGCTCAGCCCCCCAAACCCTGGTTTGTGCAGGGCTGACCCAGCATCACCCTGAACTCCATCTGGAGACACTCAGGAGCTGTGGAGGGAGCAGACTGGGGTTATCAGTGTGCTCAGCCCTGGGGTACCACAAATACAGAGGATGCTCAGCCCTGGGGGTCCCATCCTGGCCCCCCTGCACTGCTCGGTGCCATTCACGCACCAGCACCTCCCACGAGCCCAGAACTGGGATTATTCCCAGTGCCCACCATTCCCAGTCCCCACCACCCAGGGATGCCACAGTGACAGTGACACTTCAGCCCCTTCCCCAGGGGGCTGCTCATCACTTCGGGGGAGTTCTGAACCCCACGCAACGTGGAGCCGTTCCCTTCTCCAGCAGCCCTTGCACAACCCCGGCCTGTCCCGGTTCCTGAGCTCCCAGCTCCACCCGGGCCAGAGCAAACTCCGCTGACCGCGAGGACTTTCCCCGTGCCAGCCGATCCCAGTTGCGCCCGGGCCACGCTGGAATCTGCCCCCCCCCACGCCGTGACTCACACCCACGCGTGTCCCGGCCAGCACAGCCAGGACAGGGTAGCACAGGGGGTGCCCCCAAACCCCCTCTCGGCCTGTTCCTCTCCTGTGCGGATAAGTTGAGTCCCCAGTGGGAGCCCAAGACTCGCAGTGCCACTCGGCGTGTCCCCACGCATTTAGCAGGGAATTGGGGTGAGTGGAACCCCCCCCCGGGGCAGGCACCCCCGGTTTTGGGGGACAAACGCACCCCCAGCACGAGCCCGAGCTCGGCAGCCCCACGAGGCGTCCGGAACACGCGCGGGGCTCCCAACGCCCCCAGAGCTCGGCCCCACGTCCTGCAGGGGACACGGGGGGCCCGGCACGCCCCCACCCCTCAGCTCCCCTCACTGCTCAGGGGGGTCCCGCATTCCCGGGGGTCTCACCCCGCACGGAACCCCCCAGGACCCCCGAGCACCCCGACCCTCACCATGGCCGCTCGCTGCCCGAACCGTTACGGAGCCGTCGAGGAGGGAGGCGGGGGTTGCCCCGTAGGGCCCCCGAGTTTAACCCCAGGGGGCGTGGCCTATGAGGGGGCGGGGACAGGGGGAGGAGCCAATGGGAGTTCGCCCCGCCCCTCCGAGCACGCGGCGCTCTGGACTCGCCCCCTCCGCCCCGCCTCGATTCTAATTGGCCGGTTCGAATGTGGGTGGTGACGTCAGCGGAGCGGAATGCGGTGGGCGGGAGTTGCTGAGGGGGCGTGGTCTATTGTGGAAGTGGGCGTGGCTATGGGCGGGGAGGAGGATTGGGGGTCCCGAGGGTTGGGGGGGGGGCTGGGCGGGTAGATAGAGGGGAATTGGGGGGGTCAGAGGGGTCGGAAGGCGTTAGGGCGGCGGAATATTGGGGTGGGGGCTTTACGAGGGCTTTAGAGGCGGGGCCTTTAGGGGGTGCCTTAGGGGCGGGGGCTTTAGGCGGTGCTTTAGGAGCGGGGGGCTTTAGGGGGACTTTAGGGTCGGGGGGCTTTGCGGCATTGGGGCGGGGGGCTTTAGGGGGACTTTAGGGGCGGGGGGCTTTAGGGGGTGCTTTAGGGTCGGGAGGCTTTAGGGGCAGCTTTAGGGTCGGGGGGCTTTAGGGGCGGGGGGCTTTACGAGGGCTTTAGAGGCGGCTTTAGGGGGTGCTTTAGGGTCAGGGGGCTTTAGGCGGTGCTTTAGGGGCGGGGGCTTTGCGGTATTGGGGCGGTGGGCTCAGACGGCGGCACGATGGGTCCCTGAACCCCCCGGAGCGCCCCAGCCCCGCTGGGTTGGAGATCTCGGGGGTCCCAAATCCCTCCCCGCGCCTCCGTCCCCATCGCGGTGCCGTTCCCGTGGGAAGCCCCGCGGGCTCCCGTCGCGCCGGCTCCTGTGCCCGCCGCCGCCGCCGCCCTGCCCCGTGCCAGCCCCGGGGCTGCTCCCGGGGGAAGCCACGCGGGGCAGGTCCGGTGGGGCAGGACGGACGGGGCCGGGGGAACATCTCACACCCACCCCCGGGGTGCAGAGCCCTGTCCCGCCCTGCCTGCCCCGCTCCGGGGTGGTTTGGAGCGGGTTAGGAGTGGCCACAGAGGGGTTTGGGACAGCATAGGGACATTGGGGTTGGCACCGAGACGGAATTACAGAGCCCACGCTGCCCGGTGTCCTGCCAAACTCTGGGCGCCCCTCACAGCCTGGGCACCTCAGTGTCCCCCCCGAGTCACTCCCAGTGTCCCCTCACAGCCTGGGCACCTCAGTGTCCCCCCAGTCACTCCCAGTGCCCATCCCAGTCTGGGCACTTCAGTGTCCCCCCCACTGTCTGAGCACTCACAGTGTCCCCTCCGGTCACTCCCAGTGTCCCTTCACAGCCTGGGCACCCTCAGTGTCCTGTCCCCCCCACGCACTGAGCACTCTCAGTGTCCCGCCCCAGTCACTCCCAGTGTCCCCCCAGTCACTCCCCGTGTCCCCTTCCGGCCTCAGTGTCCCCCCCAGTCACTCCCAGTGTCCCCCTTCCCCCCTCCAGTCATTCCCAGTGCCCCCCAAGTCACTCCCGGTGTCCCCTCCCACCCTCAGTGTCTCCCCCCCAGTCACTCCCAGTGTCCCCTCCCAGCCTGGGCACCTCAGTGTCCCTCCCCTCCCCGAGCCCCCGGTGTCCCCCCGCTCCCTGGGCACATCCCCGCAGCTGGCACACCCCCAGAACCGGGGTGCCCATGGTTTCCCCCCACTCGTGATCCTCCGGAGCCCTCCGAGCCGCCACCACGCCGGTCCCGGTGCCCTGCTGGGGGTCAGGGGGTGCTTTGGGGGGACCCTTCCCAGAGCGGGGTCTGTCCCGGCTCACCCCCACCCCTCCGCCGCCCCGCTCCTTTCTTCGCGGCTTTGCCGCATTGCGGAACCGCCCCGCACGCAGGCGGTGCCGCAGCCCCCTCCCCACGGGCAGCGCGCCCGCGGCCCCCCGCACCCCACGGCTGTTCCACTGCACCCCACGGCCGCTCCTCTGCACCCCACGGCTGCTCCCCTGCACCCCACGGCTGTTCCACTGCACCCCACAACTGCTCCACTGCACCCCACGGCTGTTCCACTGCACCCCACGGCTGCTCCCCCGCACCCCACGGCTGCTCCCCGCACCCCACAACTGCTCCATCGCACCCCACGGCTGCTCCCCCGCACCCCACGGCTGTTCCACTGCACCCCACGGCTGCTCCCCGCACCCCACGGCTGCTCCCCGCACCCCACAACTGTTCCATCGCACCCCACGGCTGCTCCTGCACCCCACGGCTGCTCCCCTGCACCCCACGGCTGTTCCACTGCACCCCACGGCTGCTCCCCCGCACCCCACGGCTGCTCCCCTGCACCCCACGGCTGCTCCCCCGCACCCCACGGCTGCTCCCCTGCACCCCACGGCTGCTCCCCCGCACCCCACGGCTGCTCCCCTGCACCCCACGGCTGCTCCCCGCACCCCACGGCTGCTCCCCTGCACCCCACGGCTGCTCCCCGCACCCCACAGATGCTCGCCCTGCCCCTGGCAGTGCCCACCCCCGTCAGAACAGATTGTCCCTTTTGTTGTGGCTCCGGGAGGGGGCACCGGGACACGCAGGCTGCGAGAACATCGGTGCCACCTCCCTGCTTCCTCCCACAGGCAATGAATGCCCTGCTGCCCCCCAAGACCGCGGCTGGAGGGGTTTTCCCTGTGCCCTCCGGGTGGGGCAGGGCTGGGTGCCACCCCTCCGAGGGTTTCCAGCCCCTCTGTGCCACCGTGGGCCAGCCGGGGGGCAGAGGGACCCCTCCACCACAGCACCCCCCTCCTCCCCGAACTGCGCTGTCTCTCCATGTGAATGAATCTGTCACATCGATGGACGGACGGACAGACAGAGCTGGGTTCTGCGGGGAAAACAGGCTAAAAATAGCAGCAGCCTGTGTCTGGGTTGTCAGCCCCGAGCCACACAGCTCCTGATGGGGCTGAGACCCTTCGATCCCCGGGGACAGCCGTGTCCCAGCCGTGTGGGGTTCGAGGTCACCGATTTGGGATCCTCGGGAAGGGCCCAGACTGGGGGAGGGTGGGAATCTCAGCCGTGCCACGGGCAGGAGTCCAGCAGTGGGAAATCAGCCCACGCACGGTGAGATGCCAGCTCTGGGAGCCCCCGAGTCTCCCAGCCCCAGTGGGGACACCCATGGGGACACTGTGCACACAGGGGTGACCCCGGGGGGGTTCAGGGTCCGTCCCACCCAGTGGCACCACGGGAGTGGCCATGGAAGGGGGAGGACAGCAACCGTCACCAGGAGCCACCACGTTGCTACCAACAGTCAACAGAGCACGGAGAATGGAAGCACAGGAGGGGGGGGGGGGATGGGAGCTGTGCCAGACCCCCCCCCATGCTGGCACTCAGCAGGGCTGGGTACTGGGGGGGCCACAGGGATGCTGACATCCATGGCAGGGTGGGCACTGAGGGACCCCAGGGCCTGGGGACCCCCACTTGGCAAGGGAGAGTGGTGGGGGTCCTGAGGATGGTGCCCCATCCTCAAGGTCAGGAACTGGGGGTCCCAAGGATGGTGCCCCACCCTCAGGGTCAAGCTCTGGCGGTCCCAAGATTGTGCCCCACCCTCAGGGTCAGGCACTGGGGGTCCCAAGATTGTGCCCCACCCTCAGGGTCAAGCTCTGGGGGTCCCAAGGATGGTGCCCCACCCTCAGGGTCAAGCTCTGGCGGTCCCAAGATTGTGCCCCACCCTCAGGGTCAGGCACTGGGGGTCCCAAAGATGGTGCCCCATGCTCAGGGTCAGGCACTGGGGGTCCCAAGGATGGTGGGGTGAGGCACTGCGGGTTCCAAAGATGGTGTCCCTTCCTCAAGGTCAGGAACTGGGGGTTCCAGGGATGGTGCCCCACCCTCAGGGTCAAACTCTGAGGGTCCAAAGATTGTGCCCCACCCTCAGGGTCAGGAATTGGGGGTCCCAAAGATGGTGGGGTGAGGCACTGCGGGTTCCAAAGATGGTGCCCCACGCTTAGGGTCAGGCACTGGGGGTCCCAGGCATGGTGCCCCACCCTCAGGGTCGGGCACTGGGAGTCCCAAGGACAGTGGGGTGAGGCAGTGGGGGTCCCAAAGACAGTACCCCACTCTTAGGATTGGGTTCTGGGGGTCCCAGAGATGGTGGGGTCAGGCACTGGGGGTCCCAAGGATGGTTCCCCATGCTCTGGGTCAGGCCCTGGAGGTGCCCCATGCTCAGGGTGAGGCAGTGGGGAATCCCAAGATTGTGCCCCACCCTTAGGATCAGGCTCTGAGGGTCCCAAGGACAGTGGGGGTTCCAAGGATGGTTCCCCACCCTTAGGATCAGGCTGTGGGGGTCCCAAGATTGTGCCCCACCCTTAGGATCAGGCTCTGGGGGTCCCAAGGACAGTGGGGGTTCCAAGGATGGTTCCCCACCCTTAGGATCAGGCTCTGGGGGTCCCAAGATTGTGCCCCACCCTTAGGATCAGGCTCTGGGGGTCCCAAGGACAGTGGGGGTCCCAGGAATGGTTTCCTCACCATGGTGATAAGGCCAGGGAGTGAGTGGTGAGAGTGATGAGAACCCGGCCTTGTCTCCTGCCTGCAACCCCCCGCCCACCAGGCCCTAGGATGGATGTTGGGGAAGGGGGATGCGAGGGGGGGTCCCCACCCTGTCTCCTAGCAACCGGTCTCCTAGCAACCGCACCGGTTGCCTGGCAGCAATCGGTGCAGGACGTGTGGCCGTCCATACCCAAGGAGATGGGGGGGGCTGGGGGGCACCAGGGGGGCACCAGGGGGGCTGCAGCACCCGGTGCCCCTCACCCTACACCCCACATCACCCACAGGGCTGAGCCACCCCTGCCCTGTGAGGCACCTCCCGCCCTCAGCCCGGGGCAATGGGGTGGGTGGGGTTTGGACAGTGGTCCCCGAGGCAGGGGGGTGCTGTGAGCCCCCCAAAACCCCCGTTTGGGGACACCATGGGGACACCCTGACAGGCCCCACACTGGTGTTGAGCACTTGGGACTGTAAGAGAACAAAGGCAGGAGGCATTTCCCATGCAGGGACGGAGCTACAGCGGGGTCAGGGCTGGGGGCTGAGCTGCTTGGGGATCAAGGTGCCCCGAAACAGCCCCAAAACAGCAATTTGCAATGGGGACCAGCCTGGTGGCAGGCAAATCTCCTGGTTTTTGTCTGCTCAGCAAAGCCGGGGCCACCTGCTCCTTTGTTCTGGTGGGCGATGCCCAAATCCCATCCCCTCTTTGTTTGTTTGCAGCTCTGCAGCCCCAGCAGAACCCCAAAACACGGTGCCCCAGGGGCATGGGGCTGGCACTGGGGACACTGGGATGGCACTGGGGACACGGGGATGGCGGTGGGGATACGGGGATGGCCCTGGGGACAACAGGGACATGGGAACTTTGGATCTGCCCAGAAATCTGCATAATGTGGGAAACACCAGGAAAAAAAAACAACAGGGATTTCTCAGCCCGGGGGGCATCCTGGCAGCTCCACCTGCAGCAGCTGGGCATGTGGGGATGGTGTGGGGATGTGACCATGCGTGGGGTGTGGGGTCACCTCCCTGCAGGGACCGAGCCCCCCAGCACCCCCTGGTTTGGGGAACAAACCCCCCCAGCCTCTGTGGGTTTGCAAGAACAAACTGGGGGGGGGAGGGGAACGCGCCCCCAGGAGTGGGAAACCGCAGGGCTGTGGGGCTGGTGGCTCGGGGGGGCTGCAGCAGATGGAAGGGTGGCCAAGGGACGCGTGTCCCAGTGTCCCAGCTGTGTCCCCAGCACCAGCTGCCGCACAGCAGCTGCTGCTCTTCCCGAGCCCCCCAGCCCTAAACTGCCCTGGGGGCTTTTGTCGCCTGTGTCCTCCCGCTGTCCCTCACCCCCTCCCGGCCCCGCTCGTCCCCAGCTGCCCGGGGGATGGCTCTTTGTCCCCCGGCTGGGCCCCGCGGCGCTGGTTCCCACTGCCCGAGCAGACAAAGAGGCGCTGGGAGGGCTGGGCACGGCGCGGGGCCATGGCAGGGACACGGCTGAGAACCAGGGCACTGTGGCACGGCCAGGGATGGGGACAGTGCCCCTGGGCATGGGCACGGGGATGGGGACAGTGGCACTGAGGATGGGGACCGGGACGTGGCTGGCTGGGAATGGGGGCCAGAGCGTGACAAGGGTTGGGAACAACGGGGACGGGGACCGGGGTGTGGCCGGAGATAACCGGGAGCTCGGCGGAGGGCTGCATCCCCGGGGATGGGGACCAGGGCGTGGTTCTACCCCGTGTACCGGGAGCCCCGGGACCAAGAGACCCATTCCGGGCAGTGGGAGAGAACGGGAAAAACGGGGGGAAAGGGGCCGTGGGGGGATGGGGGACCGTGGGATGGGGACCCGAGCGTGACCGCTGGCTCGGCCAAGCCCGGGCACCGGGGCGTGGCAGGGACGGTGCCAAGGACACAGCCGGGGCCCCTCCGGCGGCGGGGCCGGGCCGTGGCCGCCGCAGCCCCCGGGCCCCCCCTCCCGCACCTCCCGGCCTTTGTCTGCGGCTGCGGGGGGGCATTACCTCATTGCGGGCCGCCAATGGGCGCCGCTGCCGCCCGCGCCGCCGCCCCCCCGGCCCCGCCGCCCGCCCCGCCCCGCCGCCGCTATAAAGCCCCGCAGCGAGCCCCGCGCTCCGCCGCGCCTCTTACATCGACCGCCTCAGCGTCGGGCTGTGAGACCGCCCCGGACCGACCGCCGCCATGGTGAGGGGGTGCGGGGGGGTCGGGATTTTTGTCTCTAATCCCACCATCCCTGTTCCCTTGTCCCCCCATTCCCGCTGGCCCCGTGGTTTTCCTTTCCTCGGTGCCAATCCCCACCTTCCCATCGTAGTCTCCGGTTTTCATCCCCCACCCCGGCCCCCGTCTCGCCGTTTTCTCTGATTCCCAACCCCCTCCTGATCTCCATTCCCAAGGGCTTTTCGTCCGCCCTTCCCGGGATGAGCCCTCGGCGCCGGGACTCCCCCCGCACCGGGCGTGGCTCCCGTTACACCGAGTAAAATGTGTCGCCCGCCCGGGACCCAGCCCCACATGTAGCTCCGGTTAAACGGGCCTGGAAGGGTCTTCCTGCCTCCCCCGGGACCCCCGAACCCGTAGCGGGCGTGGCTCCCGCTAAACCGGGCAGGATGAGACCTCCGGGACGTAGGACTAAGCTTCCCTAGGGCGTGGCTCCCGTTAAACCGGGCAGGACGAGCCCCCCGGGACTCGGCACTCAGCTTCCATAGGGCGTGGCTCCCGTTAAACCGGGCAGGATGAGACCCCCGGGACTCGGCACCGAGCTTCCATAGGGCGTGGCTCCCGTTAAACCGGGCAGGATGGATCCCTGGCGCTGATCCACGGTACCGCACCGGGCGTGGTTCTCATTAAACCGGCCAAGATGAGACCCCCGAGACCGAGCCCTGAGCCTGCACCGGGCGTGGCTCCCGTTAAACCGGGCAGGATGAAACCCTGAGACGCGGTTAAACCCGACAGGATGGCTGCCGGTACCGAGCCCCGAGTCCGAACCAGACGTGGCTCCCGTTAAACCGGGCAGGATGGCTCCCCGGAGCTAAGCCCGTACTGGGCGCGGCACCGCATGAAAGGAGCAGAATCGGGACTCCATCTTTCGGTACCGAGCCACTGTCCGTCCCTGGGCGTGGCTCCCGTTAAACCGGGCAGGACGGACCCTCTTTCCCCCCCTCAAGCCGCGGAGCTGAGCCCTCAGCCTGCGCTGGGCGTGGCCCCGATATAAAGAGGGAAAAATTGTCCCTGGTGAAGGGTGGGCAGGGCGGAATGTGTCCCCCCAGTGCTGAGCACCCCATCCCGCACCAGAAATCGAAGCACGGCAGGATGGGACCCCCCAGTCCCGCACTGGGCGTGGCATTGCTTCGATGGGGACCCGGGCGGGCAGGAGGAGCCCACGGTGCTGAGCCACCCTGGGGCTTTGCTGGGTCTCATCGGGGCAGGTTCTGAGCCACGCTGGGGCTTTGCTGGGTCCCATCAGGGCAGGGTGGGGCAGGATGGCAACCCCGGGGCTCCTGTCTCACCCTGGGCGCAGCTCCCAGTCCCTCCGGGCAGGATGAGCCACAAGTGCTGAGCTCGCCATCCCCCACAGGCGGGGTGCCAGCAGTGATGGGCACAGGACAGGATGGCACCCCGGCACTGGGGGCACCCCCAGACCCACAACAATGGGTGTGTCCGGGCAGGATCTGACCCCATCCAGCCACGGGAAGGGACCCCTCCCAGCTCAGTGACAGCGCTGGGCTGGTGCCACAGCTGGGGAGGGGGACAGAAGGGGTGACCCAACGCCGTGTGCCCCCGCAGCGCGAGTGCATCTCCATCCACGTGGGCCAAGCGGGCGTGCAGATCGGCAATGCGTGCTGGGAGCTGTACTGCCTGGAGCACGGCATCCAGCCCGACGGGCAGATGCCCAGCGACAAGACCATCGGCGGGGGGGACGACTCGTTCAACACCTTCTTCAGCGAGACGGGCGCCGGCAAGCACGTGCCCCGGGCCGTGTTCGTGGACCTGGAGCCCACGGTGATCGGTGAGCGCGCGGGGGGCGGCCGGCGGGCGGGGCGGGGCGGGCGCTGGCGGCGGGCGCCGGCTGCTAACGGGGCCCGGGGCTGTCCCCGCAGACGAGGTGCGCACGGGCACGTACCGGCAGCTCTTCCACCCCGAGCAGCTGATCACGGGCAAGGAGGATGCGGCCAACAACTACGCCCGCGGGCACTACACCATCGGCAAGGAGATCATCGACCTGGTGCTCGACCGCATCCGCAAGCTGGTAGGGGCGCTGGGGGATGCAGGTGGCGGGCGGGGACAAAGCCTCCATTCTGTCTCGCTCTCCCTTGCAGACTCGCTGGGTTGGGTTTAGATTTAATTTATTAATTAATGTTAATCCTGTTGTGCAGCGGCTGCCATTGGCCGGCAGCGGGACGCGGCGCAGCTGGAGCGGCTCCACAGCGCCGCAGCCCCCGGGCGCTGCCGGTGCTGAGCTCGGCAATTCCCTCTTTGTTCCCACTTGGCTCCTGACGTGGCCGAGTCCAGCTGCGTGTGCTGGGGACGGGCAGCCCCAAACCGGTCCCTTCCAGAGTCATGTGGCCGTGACAGTTCACGGCCAAACTTGTCTCCATTCTGCTGCTGAGCCAGTGGCAATTCTGCCCTTTGAGGTGCCCCTGGGCACTGCCTCACCCCAGAGGCCAAGCAGCTTTACTGGGTGATTCACTGTGAGTCAGTGGGTAACACATGGAGTCAGTGTGACCCTGTCCCCATCCTGCTGACTCTGGCTCTGCTGCTGGAAAGCCCCCAAATGAGCTGGTGAGGCCACAGAGAGGAAGGAGTAAACATGGCCCTCTTTGTCTCTGCAGAGTGTCCCCAAATCCCTGCAGGACAGGGTCCCTTTCCGTGGACCTGGTGGGAAGGTCTTGAGATCCTGGGAGGAAAATTTTCCTTCCAGGGGAACTCAGTAGCAGCTGAAGTTCAGAATTCCTGACAGTTTGGTCTTGTTTTCCCCTTCCCAACCTCTCAGGCTGACCAGTGCACAGGGCTGCAGGGCTTCCTGGTGTTCCACAGCTTTGGCGGTGGCACCGGCTCTGGCTTCACCTCCCTGCTCATGGAGCGCCTCTCTGTCGACTACGGCAAGAAGTCCAAGCTGGAGTTCTCCATCTACCCAGCCCCGCAGGTGTCCACGGCTGTGGTGGAGCCCTACAACTCCATCCTGACCACCCACACCACCCTGGAGCACTCCGACTGTGCCTTCATGGTGGACAACGAGGCCATCTACGACATCTGCCGCCGCAACCTGGACATCGAGCGCCCCACCTACACCAACCTCAACAGGCTGATAGGCCAGATCGTGTCCTCCATCACGGCCTCTCTGCGCTTTGACGGAGCCCTGAACGTCGACCTGACAGAATTCCAGACCAACCTGGTGCCCTACCCCCGCATCCACTTCCCTCTGGCCACCTACGCCCCGGTTATCTCTGCTGAGAAGGCTTATCACGAGCAGCTCTCGGTGGCCGAGATCACCAACGCCTGCTTTGAGCCGGCCAACCAGATGGTCAAGTGTGACCCTCGGCACGGCAAGTACATGGCGTGCTGCCTGCTGTACCGCGGGGACGTGGTGCCCAAGGATGTCAATGCCGCCATCGCCACCATCAAGACCAAGCGCACCATCCAGTTTGTGGACTGGTGCCCCACTGGTTTCAAGGTGGGCATCAACTACCAGCCTCCCACGGTGGTGCCCGGGGGCGACCTGGCCAAGGTGCAGAGGGCTGTGTGCATGCTGAGCAACACCACGGCCATCGCCGAGGCCTGGGCCCGCCTGGACCACAAGTTTGACCTGATGTACGCCAAGAGGGCCTTTGTGCACTGGTACGTGGGGGAGGGCATGGAGGAGGGCGAGTTCTCGGAGGCCCGTGAGGATATGGCAGCCCTGGAGAAGGATTATGAGGAGGTGGGGGTGGATTCTGTGGAAGGGGAGGGAGAGGAGGAAGGGGAGGAATACTAAAGTCACGAGGGTGCTGCTGGAACAGGGAACATAAATTAGTTGAAGACCCCGCGGGGTCTGTAGCAGTGTGTGCGCCGCGCTCTGTCCTGTCAATGGTCTGTGCTTCAATGGAAAAAAAGTCTGTGATGGACCCACCCGTCCTCTCCTGTGGGTCTGAATAAAAAGCATTCCCTGTCTTACCCTGCCTCTGGTGTCTTCACTCCCTGTGGCAATGTCCCTGCCTGGCTTTGACGCTGTCCCCACCTGCACATGACACGGCCCTGCAGTCCCTGTCCTCACTCAGGGTCTCCACCCTGTCCCTGAGCGTGTGCTGGGGGTTTTGGGGTGCTGAGTCCTCCCAAACCCATGCTCCTTCCTCATCCTGGTGGGCTCGGTGTTGTGCCCCCACCCCAAGTGCTGGGGAAGTGGAGAGGGTTGGATATTTTAGTACCAGGAATCAAGTTGAGTACGTTGTGGGTCTTAACTCCTCAGGGTGGGCTGGAGATGCCTGAAGGCCCCCATTTAACAGAAGTCTTTGGTATCTCTGCTACCTCCTCATCCTGGGCAGGGGAGGGGCTGCATTACCCTGGGGATGGGGAGGGGAAGCTCTGCCCACCACGGGTGAGAGTGCTGGGGATGAGGGTTCTTTTATCCAGCCAATGTGTCCTCAAGTTCTTCTGGCTCTTTCAGGGATGACGAATTGGCCCTGTTGGTCCCAGCCACAGAGGGGGAGGGGAAAATGTCATTTCAGCCTCCTGGAATGAGGGGAGCCTTTTCACCCTCCCTCTCTTTTTACCTCTTGAATGGGGGGAGCCTCTTCACCCTCCCTTTCCTCTCCTTTCACCCTGACCCTCACGGCCCCACGCAGGGATAAATAATTAAGGGGAAGCTGAATGCAGAGTGAAACTTGAGAGGGTGATGCAGCTGGGGAGGACCCCTGGGACCCTCATTTGTGTTCTGGGACCCTCATTTGTGTCCTGCACCCCTCCCTCTTCTGCACTCTGAGCTCAGGCTAAGCCTTGATGAGCAGCACCAGGGCCAAGCTCCTCAAGTCCAGCAGCTCCCAGGAATTTTTGTTGTCAAACCAATTCCTTGATTCTAAGGAACAGCCTTGGGAAGTAATTTTTTTTTCTGAAGGACAACCCAAGTGCGACAACATGTTTGTTATGGAGCTTTCAGAGGAAGATACAAATTGTAGCCTGGACAGAAAATTAGGATTACTAAAAAGCCAACATTTACAGTGTTAAAACCAGTGTTAAAATAGTGAGACCCCCCTGGGTTCAGCAGGAGAACTCTCAGGGATGGTGAACTCACAAGTTTGGGATTCTTGGAGGGTGAACAGAGCTTGGGCTGATCCTCCAGAACTGGGGCTCGACCCTTGGCCTGTTGAGAAGACACAAAGGCACTGATGTCAATACTGAACTCAAGGTGGATTTTTTACAGGTATTTACATCTGCACATGCTCTTCAGGTATGTGTGTGTGCAAGAGTGAATATTTACAGCAAATGTCCCAGGAATGTGTATCTCGAATTCCTTCTTAAGTGCTTTAGATTCATAAATAAAATAGGCCTGTAACAGTGTTTCTGTTGTGCCTATAGTAAATTTTATATGAATCTGTTGGTAAATGATTTAAATTAAGCTCTGGATTAAGTGCTCTTAAACCTTTAGGCTTAAACTGTTGGTAAAGGCCAGGGCTCAGTTTGACAATGGGGCAGGGGGTCCATTCTGCCCCTTCTGACTCAGTGGGAAGATCTCGATTATTATTCCATTTGATCATTATTTTCCTATCTCCATCCTCCCTTTAATTAATTTTTGGCCAAATCTAGTTTTACACAGATCGATTTTAAATTTCAGCCCCATTTTCCTCTGTCGTCTTTCACTTCTGAGTCACAGAGGGAAGTCACCGGTGAATTTTGTGCACTTTCACTTTAACACTAAACCTGCTTTTGCTCGGTTTTTCAGCGACCCAAAACACTTCCTAACACCATTCCAGAGCTGACGTGATGCACGGGGAATTCGGGGGGGGTGGATGTGTGTGTGTAACAAACCCCCCCCTCCACAGCACACCCATTCCACAAACAGAACCGGCACCAGCACTTCCAGCACCAAATCCCACCCGGGACCCCCAAACTGACCACCGGGGTGGGAGCAGCTTGAAGGGGGGGGTGGGGGGCAGCCGGTTCTTTCCCGGTGGGACCGGAGCGGCCATGCGGACACGCGGGCAGCGAGGCAAATGGCGGGGAAGCCACGTCAGCGCTGCAATGCAGCTGCGGCGGATGCTGCAACCGAGCCAGCGCCGGTTGTTGGGCTCGGCTGCCCCGGTGACCCCGGGGTGGGGTGGGGTGGGGATGCGGAGCCCCCTTTTCTCCTCCCCCCCCCAACCCAGCAGCGTGTGCTGCCGAAGTGGCCGCTGGGTTTTCCGCAAAGCTCTTGGCAAAACAGGAAGGGGATTATTGGGTGCAAATAGCTCCGCGGATTAAGTGGGGGCTGGGGATGCCCCCCCCCCATCCCATCCCCCCGGTGCTCTCCGTGGCACGGAGCTGCTCCATGCTGGGGGGCACGGTTGGACGCCCCCCGTTTTATGGCGCTCACGGTGGTGCCGCCGACATGGCTGAGAAAAACCCCACCCTGAAAACCGGGGTCCATCCTCCCCCTCACCCCAAAATGTGCGAACCCCGCGGGGGGAGCCCGGACCCCCCCATGGCGGTGGGACCCAGGGGTACAGATGGGCCGGGGGGTGCTGAGTGGGGGGGCTGCTCAGGCTGCAGATGGTCTGGGAGGGACCCCCGGGGTGCAAATAATCCTGGGTGGGGGGAGAGCGGTGCAGATGGGGCAGGGATAGGAGTGGGGAGGGGGGGGGTCTGCAAGGAGAAGCCGATTAACAACGCGGGGACGGCGGGGACCGACACCGGGCGCGGCAGCACGTGCGGCCGCCGCTCCCCCCCACCCCCGCTCCATGTCGCAGTTTTCCTCCGCAGCGGAGCCGCACCGGGCGGGAGGGGCGGCGGAAGAGGGGGGGGGGGACGGGCGGGAACGGCTGTGCCCCCCCATTCTACGCCCCAAACGCGTTATCGGGGGGACAGAGCACCATAGGCGGGTCAGACCCCCCCGCACCCCGCTCTCCAAGCTGTGGGGGGGTGAAGGGCCCTGCACCCCACGGCGGGAGGGTCCCCGTTTCTACCCCCCCCGAGAAAGCCCCGCAGCGCGGAGGGCGGAGGAGGCGGAGCGCGCCACTCGTCTCAGCCAATCAGTGATGCGATGGTGTTGATGGATGGGTTTTGCCGCCAATAGGAGCGCGGGGCGGGGGCGCTCGGCCCGCCCCCCGGGCCGGTATATATGGGGGCGCCCGGGGGCGGCGGTAGCTGGTACTTGCGTCGATTCCTTGCTTGTCGGGACGAGTAACCGAGCCGCAGCCATGGTGAGGGGAAGGCGCTGCAAAATCCCGGGGGATGGGCCCGGGCCATGGAGGGGGAGAGGAGGAGCGTGGATGGGTCTGGGGGCGTGGGGGATTGGGGGAAATGGGTGCGTAAGGGGAGGTGAGGAGAGGAGGAGGAAGGAGTGGCGGGGGGGGGGGGTAGATTTCGGGGGCAGGGAAATAAAATAAAGCAGAGGGGTAAAACGGTGGGGGGCACCATGTCGGGAAGTTTGGAGGGGATGGGGGGTACGGATGGGGACGTGGGTGGGTAGAGGAGGGGATGGGGGTGTTGAGCAGGGGTAGAGGATGAGGTCCTTAATGGAGGGAGTATCACTTGGGGAGCGAGGGTGGGGGGGTCACGGCGCTCTTGCGGTGGTCGCACGTGGTCTCCGGTAGCCCACCGCTGGGGGCGGGGTCAGCCCGACCGTTACCGTTCCCGCGCGCGGGAAGGCGCGCGGCAGGGGCACAGCCCCGCCCCTCGCCCTGGGCACAGCCCCGCCCCCCCATACCCGCCCTTCCCCCCTAAACCCATCCTAAACCCACCCCCCCACACAACCTCACTCTGCCCCGAAACACAAAATTCCATTTTTCCCCCCCACCCGAGCCGGTGATCCCCATCCCCCTCCATGGCTCATGGGGGTCACCCTCCGCTCCAGACCCCCCCAAACCACGGGCTCCCCCCGGCCCGGGCGGGAGGAACGCGGGGAGCAGGTGGGGAATGTGCAGGGAGCGGCCGGGAATGTGCGCGACCCTCCGGGGCTGACGCCACCGGCCCATCCCCGCCGATTCGGGTCAGCTGCTGCAGCGCTCAGCTTCCTCTTCCTCCTCCTCCTCCTCCTCCTCCAGACCTCGCCCTGCCCATGCTGCCCGGCTGGAAAATGTCCTCCCCGGGCGCCATTTGGGAGCAGATGGTGGCAGCTGCGGGGTGGTGGCATCCCCACAGGTGGCTGCGGTCTGTTCCCAAACACGGATGTCACCCTACAGATCGCTCCTCGGATCTTGGGTGGCCACAGCAGAGCTCAGCCACTCATTGGGGTGATAGTAGGGCACAAGTGGTGTTTGGGGGTGCTGAGCTTGAGGTCCTGTGAGATCTCTTCATCCCACCGAAGGCAGGGTCGTAGCTGCCGGGAGGGGCAGGATAGGAGCGTCGGAGCTGAGCACGCTGAGATGTTCCCTGGGATGTGGGGGTGTCCCTGCACAGGGGGCTTCAGTGTCCCTGTCTCATTGGGGATTGGGAGTAGTGGGGAGCAGCATTAACCCTGAGGAACCCCAATTTGCGGCTCTGTGGGGTGTGCAGGGTGAAGGGCACCAACTGGTGCAGGGTCTCAGCTCCCGGGGAAGGGGCAGCAGGATGGCACCACCAAAGCTGAGCCCAACGGGAGCACCTGGGGCAGGATCTGCCTCCATCCAGCCTTGAGGAGGGACCCTTCCCAGCCCGGTGGGTGCTGAGGGGGGACAAGAGGGGTGACCCAACGCCGTGTGCCCCCGCAGCGCGAGTGCATCTCCATCCACGTGGGCCAAGCGGGCGTGCAGATCGGCAATGCGTGCTGGGAGCTGTACTGCCTGGAGCACGGCATCCAGCCCGACGGGCAGATGCCCAGCGACAAGACCATCGGCGGGGGGGACGACTCGTTCAACACCTTCTTCAGCGAGACGGGCGCCGGCAAGCACGTGCCCCGGGCCGTGTTCGTGGACCTGGAGCCCACGGTGATCGGTGAGCGCGCGGGGGGCGGCCGGCGGGCGGGGCGGGGCGGGCGCTGGCGGCGGGCGCCGGCTGCTAACGGGGCCCGGGGCTGTCCCCGCAGACGAGGTGCGCACGGGCACGTACCGGCAGCTCTTCCACCCCGAGCAGCTGATCACGGGCAAGGAGGATGCGGCCAACAACTACGCCCGCGGGCACTACACCATCGGCAAGGAGATCATCGACCTGGTGCTCGACCGCATCCGCAAGCTGGTAGGGGCGCTGGGGGGGCTCGTGGGGTGGGTTTGTCCCTGCGGGGGATGTGGGGACAAAGGGAAGCTCCTGGTGTGCCTGGGCAGGTCCTTCTCAGCCCATCAGCACTTTAGGGCAGAGTTGTGCCAGGAGGGATCAGCCCTGGGTTGTGACAGGAGAGACTTCATACCTTCCTGGTGACCCCAGTTGTGCCTCCAGGATCTGGATGGATTTGTTGTGTCAGCCTGCAGCACATCGTGGCTCCCTATGGGGTCTGGATGCTCTCAGTGATCAGGATCAGCCCCTTGCCTTCCCCTTGATTTGGATCCCTTTACTCAAGGCTCTGCAACCCCACCAGCACAGGATGTTCACCTTGAGCTTGGCATGTTCCAGGGGTGTGATGGGGCTTGTGGGATTCTGTGTCATTTCAATCCCTGGAAAAAACCTTATTTTACCCCTTTTTAAGGTCATGTGAGGTTTCTCCTTGATCTGGATGCTGATCCTGCTTGACCAACTGCTTATGAGCAGCTGTGCTGATTATTTAACTCTTGCTGGGGCAGCTCTTGTGGATTGCCCCTTCCCCCAAGCAGATTGCCAGGGTCATAGGAGGCAGCAGCTGAAGGGAGGGGGCAGGAAGGGGTCCCTTCTCCTGAGGGCAGGTTATGCCGGATCACAGGGTGCTGTGGCTGGAAGTGGAATGGACAGCGGTGCCCCAAAATTCTGAAATCCTTGTGGGAAATAATGTGTCTTCCTGGGCAAGTCAGCAACTTCAGTAGCAGCTGAAGTTCAGAATTCCTGACAGTTTGGTCTTGTTTTCCCCTTCCCAACCTCTCAGGCTGACCAGTGCACAGGGCTGCAGGGCTTCCTGGTGTTCCACAGCTTTGGCGGTGGCACCGGCTCTGGCTTCACCTCCCTGCTCATGGAGCGCCTCTCTGTCGACTACGGCAAGAAGTCCAAGCTGGAGTTCTCCATCTACCCAGCCCCGCAGGTGTCCACAGCCGTGGTGGAGCCCTACAACTCCATCCTGACCACCCACACCACCCTGGAGCACTCCGACTGCGCCTTCATGGTGGACAACGAGGCCATCTACGACATCTGCCGCCGCAACCTGGACATCGAGCGCCCGACCTACACCAACCTGAACCGCCTCATCAGCCAGATCGTGTCCTCCATCACGGCCTCTCTGCGCTTTGACGGAGCCCTGAACGTCGACCTGACAGAATTCCAGACCAACCTGGTGCCCTACCCCCGCATCCACTTCCCTCTGGCCACCTACGCCCCGGTTATCTCTGCTGAGAAGGCTTATCACGAGCAGCTCTCGGTGGCCGAGATCACCAACGCCTGCTTTGAGCCGGCCAACCAGATGGTCAAGTGTGACCCTCGGCACGGCAAGTACATGGCGTGCTGCCTGCTGTACCGCGGGGACGTGGTGCCCAAGGATGTCAACGCCGCCATCGCCACCATCAAAACCAAGCGTAGCATCCAGTTTGTGGACTGGTGCCCCACTGGTTTCAAGGTGGGCATCAACTACCAGCCTCCCACGGTGGTGCCCGGGGGCGACCTGGCCAAGGTGCAGAGGGCTGTGTGCATGCTGAGCAACACCACGGCCATCGCCGAGGCCTGGGCCCGCCTGGACCACAAGTTTGACCTGATGTACGCCAAGAGGGCCTTTGTGCACTGGTACGTGGGGGAGGGCATGGAGGAGGGCGAGTTCTCGGAGGCCCGTGAGGATATGGCAGCCCTGGAGAAGGATTATGAGGAGGTGGGGGTGGATTCTGTGGAAGGGGAGGGAGAGGAGGAAGGGGAGGAATACTAAACTGAGTTCCTTCTGTCGCTGTCGCATGTCCACGAAATGTCTGCTTCAAACACTTGAGCTTCCTTGTGCACTGCGTGGGGTTCGGCTCCGTGGGCTCGGCCAGGGATGTGCTGCCCTCTCGGATGTGATCATGCAGATTTTCCATGTGTCTGTGATTTTACCGTGTCTGTGAATAAAAGGCTTTAAGAGAAGCTACGCTGTGTCGGATACAAACCCTCTGTGTCAGTGCCCGCTCTCACCCGGGCTGGCTGGCCCCGTCCCATGGGAACAGACTGTCCCTATTGTCTGTGCCCAGTCGGGCAGCTGGCATGGTACCGCTGTTACCCGAGCTGCCCAGCAGGGCTGGGGGGGGGGTGATGCCCCCACATCCGCTGGGTTCCACAGGGTGGGGCCTCACCCTGAATGCTGCTGCGCTCCTTCATGTGCTGCCTATAAGCGGGGCCGTGCCCTGCCGGGTGCCCCCTGCGCTCGGCAGCTCAGCCCTGCCCCCCTCCGTGATTAACACACCCGGGATTATCCCCGGCCCGGGATTAGCTCCATCCCTGCTCCTAATTCCGGTGGCTGCACTGGGGCCATCGGCGGGCGGGCTCCGCCAATCAGCGCGCGGCGCGCCGCACTTCAGCCAATGAGCTCCGCCTCATTCAAGTCTCTTAGCCAATAGGCGACAGGGGGCGCGGCCTGCCTGGCCGTTCATCCCGTGAGGGAGCGGATGCTTTGTAGCGCGTAGGGGGCGGGGCCACGGGAGGGGCGGGGCCTCAACGGCGGCGCTGGGCTGGACCCGGCGGGCTCCGAGCGGCGTTACCGGAACGGTACCGGAGCGGCTGGAGCGGCGTGGCGGTATCGGCCTTGCCGTCCGGCCCTGCCTCTGCCCGGCCCTGCCATGCTGGCCGCAGAATGGCCCCTGTGGAGCAGGACGTGCTGGCCGTGCGGGAGCAGCTCTTCCACGAGAGGGTCCGCGAGTGCATCGTGAGTGTCCGGGGGCGGCGGGGAAAGGGATCGGAGTGGCGGGGAGAGACGGGAGGGTGGCTTGGAGCTCGCAGCTCTCCATGGGACCGTCGGGATCGCACGGCTGTGGCAGGGCTCCACACCCCGCTCTTATCGGGGCCAGAGCCGCCGCGGCCGCGTGTGCCCAACAGATATCGGGGTGCCAGGGCTGGACCCTCCTGAGCTCCTGCCGCGACCCCTCTGCCGGTTCCAGCAGTCCCAGCCGCGCTCCCGTCGTGCTGGGAGGGCTGGGAGCGCTGTGGTGGTGTCAGAGCCGGCCCAGCCCTGTGCCAGGCTCCTGGCTCTGTCCTTGTCCCCAGGCCAGCAGGACCCTACAGAGCCCCTAAACCTCGGACACAGCTGGGTTTGCTCCTCTGCTCAGGGATGGGGGTGACCTGGATGTCCCGGTCCTGGCATCTCCCAGGGGCCTTGGGGGTGCTGTGGACACGGCAACCAAGGGGGCTGTGACCAGCAGTGCCAAGGCCACCTTGGCACAGCCACATTTGGTGCCTACAGGGCAGAGCTGGTGGCCCTGGAGCCCCCAGACCTCCATCTTGGGGTGCTACATCTCAGCCAGGAGCTCCTGGTTTGGCAGACAAAACTTACTCAGCCCAACTTCACTGAGTAGAGGAGGAGTTGGGGGTCCCCCCACCAGGCAGAGCATCGGTTTGTGGGGTACAGCCCATGGCAGGAGGGAATCTGTGGCCTGAGACCCTTCACTGGGTGGGAGCAGGAGCAGAAGGACCTGCTGGGTGCTGCCCTTCTGGGAGTGCAGAGCTGGACCAGCTGTGGGGGCTCCCTGTACCCCACTGGCACATCCTGGGCACCCTCAGGTGGGCTCAGAGCACCCCTAGGCAGGCAGGAGGGAGGTGCCACAGCTGCTTCCCGCTGCACCTGTGCCAAGGTGGAGGATTCAGGCGACCTTTCCTCATCCTGCCGCGTTCCCAGAGGGATGAAAGGTCGCCGTGTTCCCTGAACATCGCCTGCGCTGGCCTGACCTCGGCGTTCCAGCGGGGGCAGCAGGGACGCCGCAGATGTCCTTGGCTCCTGACTCAAGGCTGTCCTCGTGGCTCTGCCAGCAAGGCCAGGGCTGTGGGATCCAGCAGATCAGGGATGTCCCACGGGGTCACAGATTTGCCAGCACAGGCTGATCTTGGGTGGGTTTTCAGCTCCCTCACCCTGGTCTGGGTGCTGTGCCAGCTTGTGGGCACCCATGTGTGAGCCCTGGGTGCAGTGCCCATTGAACAGAAAGGTCTGAGCACACCAGTGGGGTGGAACCAGGAGTGGAAAAACAAATAGGGTGGAGCTGACAAGCCCCAGGGCTGGCAGCATCCTCTCAGGGCATGCCCACACTCCTGTGCCCACAGATCTGTGCCCTGCTCTTTGCCAGCCTCTACATCCTCTGCCACTTCATCATAACCCACTTTAAGAAGCACACGGATTTCACAGCAGGTAAGGGAGTGGGAGCTGCCAGAGCCAGGCAGCCCTCAAGAGCCAAATTCATCCTCTGAGGGTTCTTCCTCTTCCTCATTGCTTTTGGCCTCCCCCAGCACCCCCAGTCCCACCATTAATGTGACACCAATTGCTGCCCTAGGTGGGAGCAAAGCCAGAATTCCCTGGGAGGATTTCTGCAGCATTTGGAGAGGGGAGAACTTGGGCAGGGGGAGGCAGTGATGCTTTGGGCAGCCCTGCCTGTCCCCCAGCCCTTTGGTTTGGGATTTTGTCCCCACAGTTCACGATGACGAGGACGCTGCTGTCAACAGGATTGCGTGAGTTCCTGTTTGTCCCCTTCCTCATCCCCTTCCTCAGCCAGGACACCATGTCCTGTGTGCTGGGGGGTAAAACTGGGCTGTGACAGCCAGAGGGACCCTGACCCAGAGTGATTCTTGTCCCTGTGGCAGGTTGGGGCTCTGTACCTTCACCCTGGCTGTGGCACTGGGTGCTGTCCTGCTCCTGC
The DNA here is from genome assembly GCF_027887145.1 of Ammospiza caudacuta. Taxonomy (NCBI): domain Eukaryota; kingdom Metazoa; phylum Chordata; class Aves; order Passeriformes; family Passerellidae; genus Ammospiza; species Ammospiza caudacuta. The sequence goes on from NC_080623.1 coordinate 2,763,925, forward strand.
CCTTCTCCATCATCAGCAACGAGGTGCTGCTCTCCTTCCCCCAGAATTACTACATCCAGTGGCTGAACGGCTCCCTCATCCATGGTGGGTGACCCTGGGGTGTCCCCAAAATCTGTGGGGTTAGCATTGCCCTGCCTGGGAGCTCACCCCATGCTGTCCCCCCTCTTCCAGGCCTCTGGAATTTGGTTTTCCTCTTCTCCAACATGTCCCTGGTCTTCCTCATGCCCTTTGCCTACTTCTTCACCGAGTCAGAGGGGTTTGCAGGATCCAAGAAGGTAGGTGATCCTGCACTTGTCCCCCTCCCTGTCCCCCCTTTTGTGACTCTCTGCTAACCCAGCTCCTGCAGGGCATCATGGCCAGGGTGTACGAGACCTCAGTGGTGCTGCTGCTGCTGACCCTGCTGGTGCTGGGCATGGTCTGGGTGGCCTCTGCCATCGTGGGCAACGACGCTGCCAGTCGCCAGTCACTCTACGGTGGGTGAGCTGGGCTCTAGACCCTGGCACTGAGTGGAACAAGGGGTTTCTGGTGCCACTGGCCTGATCCTGCTGTCTCTGCAGATCTCTGGGAATATTACCTGCCCTACCTCTACTCCTGCATCTCGCTTTTTGGTGTCCTGCTGCTGCTGTGTAAGTTGTGTCCTCACGAGGCTCTGCTCCATCCAAATGGGGTCTGGAGGGGTCATGGCTCATGGCCGAAGTCTCCAGGATCCTTCTGAGGGTGTGAGGAGGGGTAGGATGATGGGACACCTCCTGTTCAGCCTCTCCTCCCACCACAGTGTGCACCCCCTTTGGCCTCTCCACCATGTTCACTGTCACTGGGAAGCTGCTGGTGAAACCCCGGGTAAGGTGTCACCCCACAATCCCTCTGCCCCACATTTGGGGGTGACTGTCCCCAGGGCTGCCATCCACACAGCCCAGCAGCCACTCACAGGCTCCTCACCCACCCTTGCAGCTCCTGGAGGACCTGGATGAGCAGCTGAGCTGCACAAGGTTTGAGGAAGCCGCTGTGTCCCACAGGATCCGCTCTGGTGGGTGCTGCTGCTTGGCAAAGGGGGCACGGGGTGCATTGGGGGACCCTCTACCCCACCTCATCCCTCCTGAGCCCCTTGGGTCTCTCCCCAGCAGGCAAAGCTTCCTGCTGGCTGAATCTGGACATGGAGATGCTGCGGGAGCAATTCTTTGCCATCCGGAGCAAGAGGAGGAAGTTGGGTGAGGAGCCTGGGCAGGGGAAGGGGACACTGGGTGCCCTCCAGCCTGGCACTGGGAGAACTGGGCACTGGAAATCCATGGAGGGAGATGGGCTGGGGGCTGGCGCCCCCCATCCTGCCCCCTCAATCTCCTGCCCTGTGCCGCCCTCTCACCTGGGCACCTCCTCCCCACAGAGCTGCGGCACCGAGCATCGCCCTGGCAGAGGAACCTGGGCTACCCCCTGGCCATGCTGGGCCTCCTGGCACTCACAGTGAGTTCAGGGCTCTCAGAGGAGCTGGGGGTGGTGTCCCCATCCTCAGCACCACCCTCACTCCCTCCCTGCTCCTCCCAGGGCATCTCTGTGCTCATTGTCTGCTTCCACGTCCTGGAGCTGCTGCTGGACGATGCTGCCATGCCAAGGGGCATCCAGGTACCCACCGACAAGGAGCATCCCCCTACCCACCTGGGGGCATGGCACAGCTCAGGGTGGTGTGCCTGGCAGCTCTGGGGACCATTCCTCCCCAGCCTGCTCCCTCCTCTTCCTGCAGGATGCGTCCCTGGGCCAGGTTTCCTTCTCCATCTTTGGTTCCTTTGGAGCTGCGCTGCAGGTCGTGCTCATTTTGTATCCTTCAGGCGGGCACTTTGTCCCCAGCCATGTCCCCTGTGTCCCCAACATTATTCCCAGTGCCAGCCCATCCTGTTTTCCTCCTTAACACTCTTTGCAGCTACCTAATGCTCTCCTCTGTCGTGGGCTTCTACAGCTCCCCCCTGTTCACTCGGCTGCTGCCAGAGAGGCAGGGCACCCCCCTCACCAAGGTGGGAGCAGCAGGGTGGGGCTGGGGGGCTCCTGTGGGGGTGCAAGACCCTTTCCCTACTCTGTGTGTCCCTCCCACATGGGAGGACAGTGCCAGGACCCCTCTGTGGTTCCCTGGCATCTGGAAAGTTCCTTCCCCAAACCTCCTCCTTCTCCCCAGATCATTGGGAACTGTGTCTCCTTGCTGGTGCTCAGCTCAGCCCTGCCTGTCTTCTCCAGGACACTGGGTGAGCTCCCAGAGGGATCAGGGTGATGCCTGCATGGGGGTGACCCCAAAATGGGGGTGCCCTGACCAATGTACCCCCACCCTGTGCAGGCATCACCCGTTTTGACCTCCTGGGGGATTTTGGCCGCTTCAACTGGTTGGGGAACTTCTACATTGTCTTCCTGTACAACATGGGCTTTGCTGGGCTCACCACGCTGTGCCTGGTCAAAAGGGTCTCCTGGGCAGTGCAGGCCGAGCTCATCCGTGCCTTTGGTGAGGACATGGGGACACAGGGGTGGCTGCTGGGGTGTCCCCTGTGCCCCAGCCTGGCTCTCACACTCTCCCCGTGTCCAGGTCTGCACAAGCTGCCGCTGCCCGTGACACGCTGCAGGACCCACAGCAAGCCCTGCTAGGGCTGGGGGACAGCGGGGGACAGGGAGGTGTCCCCCTCCTCTCTCCTCACTGTGGTGGCCACCAGGGTGGCCGCCAGCCCCAGAGCTGGCCCTGACAGCGCCTGGAGCCTCAGGGACATCAGAGCCCCTCAGGGAAAGCTGAGACACCTTTAGGGTCGCCCCCCCTGCTCTGTCTCAGCTCTTGTGCTGCTGAGCCTTGGCCTTGAGCCACGTCCCCAAGGGGTGTGGGGTCCCCCCCGAGGCTGTGCTGGCTGCAGCCCCCCCCCCCACCCTCCATTTACATACCTCGTGCAACAATGGCTGGGACCCCCCCACCGACCCCGACCTCCCCTGGCTGCTCCCTGGGGTCTGGTTGAGTTTTAAATGCTGCCCCACCTGTCCTGTGCCCGGAGCCACTCCACACCCCACCCCTGTGTCACTCTGGGGCTGCAGGGGGACACTGGTTGTCCCCTGCCCACCTGAGGCCTTTGGGGGTCCCTAATGGGGAGGCTTGGGGTGCAGGGGACAATCCCCCCTTCTCCAGCTCCTCATGTGTATGTTGGGTCTGTTACAACAGAAATTGTTTGGAGAAATAAATAATGACTGGTTTTTATATAAAAATATTGGGGTTTTATTCCTCCCAAGGGCAGGGCTGAGTAGGAAAGGGGCAGGGGTGGGGTGTCCCTGCCTTGGAGGGGGGGTCACAGTCCTGCCCCTCCTTATGGGCCCTATGGGGACATAATTAACCCTCTTCCTGCTTGGGGTTAATGAGCTTCTTCCAGGCAGGGCTGCAAGCGAGGGCAACTCCTTGCCTGCTGACCTCGGGGGTGTTGGGGGGCTTCAGGAGGCTTTGGGGTACGGGCTGAGCTCCCCCACATGAGGGGCAAAGCAGAGGCTTCACCTCCTGGCACCGAGGGTCATGCAGCCGGAACGGAAACTGCCCCGGGAACCGGGGGAACCGGGGGAACCGGCCCCCCACCCATCCTGCCCCGCCTGGGGCCGAGCCAGGCCGCCCCCCGCCCCTCCATGGCAGGGCTGGGGGGCCCAGGCCCCCCCTGGCCGCCCCCCCCGGCTTGGGGCCGAGCAGGAAGCGCAGGAAACCTGGTTTATATTGCAGGAAATGAGGCCATCGGTGCCCGCGATTTCCCCGCGACCTGCTCCCCTCCCAGTCACCCCGGGCTGGCACCGGGGCTGCGGGGGAGCTGGGAGGGGACCGGGACCCCCCCCTCCGACCCATTCCCGACCTTCCGCGACCCCGCTGCTGCCTCCTGTCCTCCCCGGAGCCCGCAGTGCCCTTGGGTGCTCTGCCGGTAGCGCTGGGGGCGCGGTCCCGGTGCCGGTCCGGGGGTGCCCATGGCACTGTCGGAGCCCGGTGCCAGTCCCGGAGCAGCCCAGCCCCGTCCGCGGCGGTACCCGGACCCCTGGCACAGCCCCGGTGCCGCTCCGGGGGTGCCCCGGTCCCGTTACGGGAGTGCCCCGGTGCCGTTCCGGGGGTGCCCCGGTGCCGGGGCGCGGCGGGGCCGGCCGGGGCAGGGCAGCCCGGTGGGGGCGGCCCCGGGGGATGTGGCCGCCGCTGCCGCCGCTCCCGGGGGCCGGCTCCGAGGCGGGGCCCCACGGGGCTGCCCAGCGCCGGAGCCGAGCGGCCGCGGTGGGGGCAGCCCGGCCGGGGCGGCGCACGGTGCCGATCAGCACCCAAGGCAGCCGGTACCGGGGGCTGGGCCAGGAACGGGGACCGGAACCGTGGGTCGGACAGAACAGAGGGGACCGGGGTAGTGCCAGGGAGCGGGTCCCGGGAGCGGGGCTGTGCCAAGGGGACGGAGCAGGTGCGGACACCGGCGGCACTGCCTTAGAATAGGGAGGATCCTCGGTGCAAGGGAGAGCGGGAGAAGGACCGGGACGGGGAGTGAGGGGTCCCCGGTCCCAGCAGGCGGTGACAGGAGAGGTGCCAGGACCAGAATCGCGGCGTTCGGATGGGATAAGGGAGGGTTCCGGTACCGGAGAGCAGCGCAGGGACCGCGGAGAGGAGGCGGCACCAGAACGCGGGATTTAGACGGGAACGGGGAGCAAGACCGGTGCCGGTCCCGGGGCAGCCTTAGGAACCGGTGGCAGTGCCAGGGCCGTGCCCGGAGCTGGATGCCGGTGCCCGGTGCTGACACACCGTTCCGCGAGGGTTTTCCCTAAGGCTGGGGCTGTGTCGGGACCGGGGTGCAGGCGAGGGGGTGCTGACACCGTGGGCGCGCAACCGGCGGCGCTCCGAGTGGGTGGCGGCACCGGCGGGGGGGTACCGGGGGGGTGGTCAGTCGTCCCGAGCGGCCACGGATCCCGCAGCAGCGCCGGGACCGTGGGTGTGAGAAGGAAACGGCGCCGACCCGCCCCTGGCACCGCGACCAACTAAAAGCCCCGGGGCCACCGCACCGGGACCATGCCCGCCCCGGCCGCCCGTTCCCCCGGTGACTGAGCGGGAGCCGCGGAGGCAGCGGGGCCCGGCGGGCGGGATGCCCCGGTGGAGGCCGCTCGCCCTCGTTCTGCTCGGGCTCGCCGCCTCCCTGCTGGCCGCGCCGGTGCTGGGCTGCGGCCCCGGTCGGGGCCCGGTGGGGCGGCGGCGGCTGGGGCGGCGGCAGCTCTCGCCTCTGCTCTACAAGCAGTTCGTGCCCAACGTGCCCGAGCAGACGCTGGGGGCGAGCGGGAAGGCGGAGGGCAAAGTGCTGCGGGGCTCGGAGCGCTTCAGGGAGCTGGTGCCCAACTACAACCCCGACATCATCTTCAAGGACGAGGAGAACACGGGGGCGGACCGGCTCATGACCGAGGTGGGGGCTGCGCCCGGCCCGGCCCGGTCCGGCCTCGCTCCCGGGGGCGCGGGGGCGTGGGGGGCGGCGGGGGGATGGGCGGGATCACAGCGACCCTCGACGGGGCCCGTGGACATTTCTCAGTCGGCACCGACGCGCTCAGGGGCTCACGGAGCTTTGCCGGTCGCCACCGATGCTCTCCAAGGCGCGCCGATCATGCCCGGGCTCACGGATCCTCCCGGGTGGCACCGATCCTCCCGGGGCGCAGGGTCGCTCCCGGTGCCGTACCCCGGTACCTCGCCCCGGTGCCCTGCTCCCTTCCATGGCAGCGGCGCGGCAGCACCGGAGCCCCGGGACGAGGCGGGACCGTCGGGGATTAACGGACGGGGCGGCACCGGGGGCACCGGCGGTACCGGCGGCTCCGCTCCCCCAGCGCCCCAACGGCAGAGCGGAGGGGGAGGCCCCGGTACCCTTCTCTCTGCGCGGGGGGAAACCGGGGCGGCGGGAGCCCGGGACGCGCCGCGAGCCCGCCGGGATGCTCACGGTTGCCATGGCGAGGGGCGGCCCCGCGGTCGCCATGGCGACGGGGGATGCTGAGAGTGGTCCAGGCGGCGCCGGCAGCTCCCGCGAGCCGGGACGGCGGAGGCGGCGGGGCCGGGGCGGCGGAGCCGCGGGCACGGAGCCGGCCCGGGCTGCGGGTGTCTGAAAGGGCCCTTTGTGGCCGCGGCGGCATTCCCGGGGCCTGAGGTCAGCTCCGGGCTGGAAGGCGCCTATTGTGGCCGGGCCGGGCCGGGCCGGGCCGAGCGCATTCCTGCCCCCCCTCCCGGCACGGCCGGGCCCGCGCCCCGCACTCCGCCCCCGCGGCCCCGCGCTCCCGGAGCCGCTTTGTTGAACGGGGGAGGCGGGGGGGACACTGGGGCACTGAGGGACGCTGTGACATCAGCAAATGCGGGGGGGGACAGGGGCGGCTCCGACCCCTGCACCCCAATGCTGATGGGGAGAGGCACCCCGGAACCGCCCCGCTCTCCGTCAGCCCAGATTTGGGGCTGGTTCAGGGTCAGCCGCCCCCAGCTCTGCCTCACAGCCCCCTCAGCAGGTTAATCAGTCACAGCGGTGGCCGCGGGGAAGGTGACACCGTCGCGGTGCCCGTCCCGCTCCCGTGCCCGTTGTGCCCGGCTGAGCAGAGCAGCTCCATCACGGGACCCCGTTAAAGTTCAACCCGCACCCAGCCACGGGGGCAGCTTGGCCGTGACCCTCTGTGCACCCCGGGTGGGGGCAGCCCCTTTGGGGACAGCCGTGGTGTCTGTCTGTCTGTCTGTCACGCCGAGGGTGACACCGGTGTCCCCACAGCGCTGCAAGGAGCGGGTGAACTCGCTGGCCATCGCCGTGATGAACATGTGGCCGGGGGTGAAGCTGAGGGTGACGGAGGGCTGGGATGAAGATGGGCACCACCTCCCCGACTCGCTGCACTACGAGGGCAGAGCTCTGGACATCACCACGTCCGACCGTGACCGCCACAAGTACGGCATGCTGGCACGGCTGGCCGTAGAGGCCGGCTTCGACTGGGTCTACTACGAGTCCAAGGCGCACATCCACGTCTCTGTCAAAGCAGGTACCAGCAGAAGGGGCTGCCAGCAGGGCAGGGGGCTGTAATTCCCAAAAACATCCCAGCCCACAGCCCCTGCTGCTCCCCCTTGATGTCCTGGATCCGTGTGGGATTATTGCTTGGTTGGTGTCAGCCAAAACCCAGCTCGTTCTGGCCCCCTGATTGGCAAAATCCTCACTTTCCCCTCTAAATTTTGGCCAGATGGAGACAAAATTGTGGTTCAGCTCCTGTCCCCCACCAGGCAGGGGGTTGTAATTCCCATAAATATCGCAGCCCGCAGCCCTGCTGCTCCTCCTTGATGTCCTGGATCCATGTGGGATTATTGCTTGGTTGGTGTCAGTCCTAGCCTAGCTCCTCCTGGCCCTCTGATTGGCAAAATCCTCACTTTCCCCTCTAAATTTTGGCCAGATGGAGACAAAATTGTGGTTCAGCTCCTGGTGAGGGGAATAGCAATGCAGCCCCACAGCCCCACAGTCCCAGAGTTGCTCCAGTTGCCATCCAGCCCAGAAGTGCCAATTGACAGAAAGTGAAAATGGCCATAAATGTCACCGTTGGAGCCCGGAACAAAGGGCGTCAGTGCAGGGTGGACAAAGGGGCCCTGCAGCATTCAGGAGCTGCACGCAGGAAAAATCAAAATACCCCCTTTGTTCCTGGGGGCGCTTTGGGGGTCCGGCGCTCGCCGTTTCCCCTCTGGAGGTGGAGGTGACACCAAGTACTCTCTCCATCCTCCCAGATAACTCGCTGGCCGTCCGCACCGGTGGCTGCTTCCCCGGCCACGCCACGGTGACGCTGCAGAGCGGGGAGCACCGGGGCCTGGCCGAGCTGCGCCGCGGTGACCGGGTGCTGGGCGCCGAGCCGGGCGGGCGCCTGGTGCCCACCGAGGTGCTGCTCTTCCTGCACCGGGACCTGGGCCAGCGTGCCTCCTTCGTGGCCATCGAGACAGCCAGCCCAGCTCAGCGGCTGCTCCTCACCCCGTCCCACCTGGTGTTCACAGCTCGGGGAGAGGGGAACGGCTCCAGCACCTTCCTGCCCATCTTCGCCCGCCGCGTGCGCCCGGGCGACGCCGTGCTGGCCCACGGGGCCGGCGGGCAGGGGCTGCGCCCCACCAGGGTGCTGAGGGTCTCTCGGGAGGATGGAGTGGGGGTTTTTGCCCCCCTCACCTCTCAGGGCACTTTGCTGGTTAACGGGGTGCTGGCATCCTGCTATGCAGTGCTGGAGAGCCACCGCTGGGCACACAGAGCTTTCGCCCCTCTGCGCCTCTTCCACGGGCTCCTCTCGCTGCTGCCTGCCCACCCCGAGGTGGGCAACGGGACCGTGCCCGAGGTGGGCATGCACTGGTACTCCCGCCTGCTCTACCGGCTGGCCGGGGGCGTGCTGGGCCACGAGGCGCTGCAGCTTTAGGGGTGCCTGCCCCCCGTTTGTGCCAGGTGATGCCACACACAGTGGATGCCACAGCCCTGGGCATGGGGAGGAGGGATAGGGGTACCCCCAGTGCTGTGGGGAGGGTGGGGCTCAGCACTGCCGGGGGTATGGGGTGGCCCCTGTGCTGTGTCCTGGAGCCCCCCATGGCTGGGTCTCCATGCCCAGACCCCGCTGGTATTTATTGCTTCATTAACCACTGCACTGGGGTGGGCTTGGTGCCACAGCCAGGCAGCACCAGACCCTGCCCAGGAGAGTCAAACCCAGCTGGGAGGATGCCAAAAACACCCCAAGACTTTATTTACCACTGGGGTGGCTTTGGTGTCTGTCCAACCCCAGCCAGGCAGCACCAGACCCTGCCCAGGAGAGTCAAACCCAGCTGGGAAGATGCCAAAAACACCCCAAGACTTTATTAACCACTGAGGAGGGCTTGGTGCCTGTCACACCCCAGCCAGGGGGGTCAAAACTCCCCCTGGGGGCCAAATCCAGCTGGGGGGATGCCAAAAACAGCCCAAAACTTTATTAACCACTGGGGTGGGCTTGGTGCCTGTCAAACCTCAGCCAGGCAGCACCAGACCCTGCCCTGGGGGCCAAATCGAGCCAAAACCACCCAAAGACTGAGCAGTTGGCAGCAGTTCCTGCCTGTCCCCCTGCTCTGGGTCGGTCCCTGTCACCCACAGTGTCCCTGTCACCCACAGTGGGCACTGGGTGTCTGCCATGGGCACCCCGTGCCAGGTCCAACTCTAACCATGCTAACTGCTAACCCGCCCTGCTTGAGAGTTTTATTTTTCTATTTATAAATGGTAATATAAATGTCCCCCGTGCCTGCCTGCCCTGGCAGGGGGCAGCCTGCTTTTAACCACTTCAGTTTAAAAAAAAAAAAAAAAAAAAAAAAAAAAAAACCAAAAAAAATCAAAAGAAATACTACTATTTTATTGTTTGGGGAAATAAAGAAAGTTTATGGCCCTATTTCCTGTTGGAGCTGTGGTTGGGGAGTCTGGAGGGGCTGGAATTGATCATTCCACGGGGCTGGGGGTCCTGAGGGGTTGGAGCATCCCAGGGTCTGGGCTGGGGGTTTGAGATCCTGGGGCTCTGGGGGTCCCTGGTTCCTCTTGGACTTTCTGGCCCAACAGAAACAAAGAGTTATGGACAGTCCAGATACCTTTTTCTGGGCAAAATAAACCCGAAAAAGGACCTACATTAACAGAGGATTAATCCTTAAAAGCAACAGCCTGTTGCATATTCATACACCTCATACATGATGCATAAATTCCATCCAAACACAGGATTCTGTCTGGTCAGCATCAACTTCTTTCTCACAATCATAACAGCATGTTCCTGCCTAAGAAAGGTGGGAAGAAGTTCGTTTCTCCTGATAATGGAGCAATAAATTCTCTTTCTCTGAAAGATTTCAGTGTCCTCTGGCTACTATCTCACTGCGAGTCTTTTCTTTAGAAAAAAATATACTACATAGCATAGTTTCAATTTTAACATTATAACCTAAAACTATATTTATAAATGCACTACTTAAGAGAATTAATACAGCAAAACTTTCTAACACAACACATATAACATTAATTTGAATATATGTGAAAAGCCAAGGATAAAATCCGCATTTTTCACATAACCTAACACTATATTTAATGCACTACTTAAGAGAATTAATATAGCAAAACTTTCTGACACAACACATATAATATTCATTTGAATATTTGTGAGAAGCCAATCATAAAATCTGCATTTTTCACATCCTATATAGCATAGTTTCTATTTTAACATTATAACCTAAAACTATATATAACACACTACTTAAAAGAATTAATACAGCACAACTTTCTGACACAACACATATAATATTCATTTGAATATTTGCGAAAAGCCAATCATAAAATACACATTTTTTATAACCTAAAACTATATATAATGCACTACTTAAGAGAATTAATATAGCAAGACTTTCTGACATAACACATAAAGTGTTCATTTGAATATTTGCGAAAAGCCAAGGATAAAATCTGCATTTTTCACACCCCCCCTCCCCATTCCCGCTCAATTTCGCGACCACCACGTGGCCACGGCCCTTCCCTCCGTTTTTCATGAATGGAGAGCCCCTCCAGCTAAAGCGCATGCGCGGCCTCTTAGCCCCGCCCCTATCCGCTCTGCGCAGCCAATGGGAGCGGGCGGGCGGTGTTGTGGTCACGTGCGGCCGCCGGTGTAGTGGCGGTGGCCCCGCCCCCCCGGCACGTTTATTGCGCTGTTTGCCGCGCCCGCCCGCGCCCTCCCGCCAAATTCTCATCCCCGGTTACCGAGCCCCGGGTGGGTCCGTGCGGGGCGACTCGGCCTGGGGGTGTCCCGGGCTCCGGGAATCCGTTCCCGGGGTGTACGTGAGAGCGGGGATGCTCCACTAGGGATTACCGGCAACGGCGGGTGCACCGGAGGGGCTCAGCACGGTGGGAGCCCACCCCGGGTGGGGGTTTGGGGCTGTGTTCAGCCTCCCCGGGACCCCCTGGAGCCCCAACGGGAGGGGTTCCCCGTTGCTCCATCCCCTCCCTCGGGTGATACCGGGGGTACCGAGCCCGGTGTTGTGTCCCCCCCCATCCGGTAAAACCTCCCTGGGCTGTGAGCCCACGGTGCAGAGCAGTAAATCCCGGGTGGGTGAGGAGAGGTCTCTCTTCCTGATCCCTCTGTGGGACCCCAGGTGATGAGGACAGACGTGTCCCCATTTTTGTGGGGGTGTCTTGTACCCCAAAACCTTGTGCTGGGGGCTGAGGTGCCCCTGGAATGAGATGGAAGCTGGTCTGAGCCTTGAGAGGAGGATTTGGGGGGTCCCAGGCAGCCCCCCCTGAGCTGGTGCCCCCCTTGCAACCTCCAAGGTGGTGGTGATGGGCGAGGAGGAGTTCTGTCTGATGCTGGGGCGGTTTGGGGGGTCTGGGGGTGTTGTGGGGCAGTTTGGGGGGTCTGGGGGGTGTTGTGGGGCTGCTGGGGCAGTTTGGGGGTGTTGTGGGGCAGTTTGGGGGCTCTGGGGGTGTTGTGGGGCTGCTGGTCTCCCATCACTCCATCATCATCATCATCATCATGGCTCCATCCTGATCCACTTGGTGACATTCCCTGAGGGACCCCTGAGATTGGGGGACAGGGGGACACCTCGGTAGTTTGAAGCCTCGATGTCCCTTTGTCCCCACAGCTTCCAGGTGAGCTGGGGGGGGGGGACACGGCAGGTGCTGCCCCTCCTGGGGAGGGGGTCCCAGGGTTTTCTGGGCCCTGCAGAGGTGAGGAGGGGTCTGGGTGGGTCTGGGGTCCCACCTGTATGTCTGTGTGTCCCACTGGCACATCCTGTCTGTCCTGCCGTGTCCCCAGCTGGGAGGTGAGGACAGATGAAAGGAAGAAGCTGGTGGAGGTGTGAGGAGCCGTTTTCCTCCAGGTGAGGGGCACAGAGCCCACCTGGAGCCCCGATGTGCTGCCACCGATGTCCCCTCACCCTCAGGTGACCACGGGGACCTCCATGAAGCTCATGGGGAGCTGGATAAATCTTGTGGCAGACCCACCAGCGTGCTGTGACCCCTGGGGTGGGACAGACCCTCCCCCAGGACCCTCCTTGGGGGGAGCCCCTCACTTTGCACAGCCTGTGGGGCTCCCAGCGGACTGGGGGTTCTCTGCTGTCCCCCCCACAGCCACAAGGACAGGTCGGGGCCGTTCCTGCTCGGGCAGCCAGGGCTCAATGCGGGTGTTGTTCCCCCGGACCCGTGGGAGTCGGGGCTGGAACAATTCAACTTTGTTTTGTCTCTAAACCCCTGAATTAGGGGGGTTGTTCCTTGCTGGGGGGGGGAGGCTCCCTCCAACCCTGGATGTGCCCCCTCCTCATGGCACTGAGCACCCCAAGAGCCTCACTGCGATTTTGGGGGTTTTCCAGCCCTGTTCCCCCCATTTCTCTCCCTAAGAACTTTGTGAGTGTGTGGGGGGGCTCTGGCTGCGGTTCCCCTTGAGGCTTATCTCCACCCAGTCGGGCTAATTGGCGCTAATTACACAATTATGGTGGTAAAGAGGAACGGGAGCTGCTTGGGGGGGGCGTGAAGTGTTTTTGGGGTGCTGGGACCAGGGTGGGGCTGCACCCCCCCAATTTTCCTCCCAGATCGCCGGGTTTGGGGGTTTGGGCTCCTGGGGGTCCTGGGTCTGACCCCCCTACCCCTCCCCGGGGGGGTTCAGGGTCCAAACGGGCGGTACCGGCCCCGTGCACCCCTTGGGATGGGGGGGAGCAGCACCGGCTGCTCCGGGGATACCGGAACCGGACGTGCATGGTGCTGCAGGACCGGGGTTCAGCAGCAGCACGTGGTGCCGGTGAGCGGGGACCGGGACCGGGCTCGGCGGCTGCTACCGGGGACCGGGACCGGGCATGGCGGCTGCTACCGGGGACCCCAGGACCGGGCATGGCGGCTGCTACCGGGGCTTCCTGGACCGGTACAGGGATACCGGCAGTGGACACAACAGCTCTTCCGGATACACCGGGACCTGTCCCGTGGGCTCTTACGGGGAACCCTGATGCCGGACACAGATAACGGGGACACCGGCCCGGGGCACATCCCGAATGCCACCCTCCCTTCGCGATCCGGGAGCCCTCCCTGTATCCATCCATCCATCCCCGGTGCCGGTGCGGTGGGCGGAGCCTGGCTCCTCTAGCCCCGCCCCCTCGGTGCCCACGTGCGCTCCCGCCCCGGCGCCGCCGGGGTTAAGCTCGGCGGAGGGATCTCCCCCCCCCCCGCCCCGCCCGGCAGCGTGCGCTGCGGCCGCGCGCGCGCCGTCACACCCCCCGCGCCCCCCCCCGCCGCGGCCGCAGCGCCCGCCCGCCGCGCACCGTCTCCCTCCGCCCGCAGCCCCCGCCGCCCAAAGTAGTGCGGGAGCGGCGGCGCCCCCCGCTCCGCGGCTCCCCCTTAGGACCCAGCGCGGCGGCGGCCCCGGCGGGGCGGGCGGGGCGGGGCGGGGGCGGGCGGCGGGACCTACTTTCCTCTGGAAATGGCCGCGCCGGGGAGCACCGAACGCCCCGCGCCCCGAGGCCCGTCGGCGTAGGGCGGCCGCGGGGGTGAGCACCGGGCGGGGGGCGCGGGGGTGCAAACGGCCCCGCCGTGGGGCCCGCGCGGGCGGGACGGGCCCCGGCGGCCCCGGAAGGAGCGGCCCCGCGGTCGTGCGGGCTCCGGGCCGCGCCGCCTCCGCCGTGCCGCCGCTCCCGGTAAGGCCTGACCGGGGCCGGGCCCAGAGCGCGGCTCCCACGCCTTTGTGTCCGGTACCGGCGGGTCCCGGGCGCGTGTAGCGCAGCTGCGGCCGGACCCGTCGCTCGGGGCCCGGTGCCGGTGCCAGCGTAGGCCGCGGTGGGCCGGGGATCGGGGCCTGGCCGGTTCGGCCCCCCCGGTTGCACCGGGGAGCGGGGGAAGCGTGGCCCGGGAGCACCGGGGAGGGTGTGGGGGGGGCGGTGTCCCCGCGTGGTGTTTCGGCTCACCGGGGGGTGCGGGCCGGGCCTCCCCCCGGCCCCGGAGCCTTTCCCGGGAGGGCCCGAATCCCCCCGGCCCCGGAGCCTTTCCGGGGAGGGCCCGAACAGCCCCGGGCCCACCGGGAACCGGGGCCAGGGAGGTGCTGGGTGGGACACGGCACTTCCTACCCCGCGGCCGGGACCCTCCCGGGTTTTTGGGGGGTTGGCGCTGCGCCGGTGCGTTCCCCCCACCCCGGTGCCCCGGACTCTGCGTTGGGGCCCCCCCGGTGCCCGCGGGTCCCCCCGTGCGTGCCCCGTGCTCCGGTTTGGGGTCCCCCTCGCTGCCCCCGCCGTGCTGGAGCCCTCCGGGGTTTTTGGGGTGCGCTTGAGGCAGCGGTGGGAGGGAGCTGCTGCGGGACCCCATCTCCGGTTTGTGGGTCGTGTTTTGGGGTGAGTCTCCCCCCGTTCCCATCCTGGGGCTCTCTGTGCTGCGCGGGGTCGGTGCTGGGCCTGAGGAAATGGGGGCACAGGCAGGTGCTGGTGGTGGGGACCCCGTTATTTTGCTGCATCCCGAATTGCCATGAATATTCCTCATGTGGGGGTCCCAGCTTTGCTGCGAGGGTCCTGAGGGCTCCTCAGGGGTCTCGGTGACTCCCTGGGGTGCTGGTGTGTGGTAGAGTTGGGGTCACTGCTCCCTCTTAATCCAGGTCACTCGGGGGTTTGGTTGCCCCAGATCTGTTGGGGTGGCACTGGCTGGATTTGGGGAGGACCTGGTGGGCAGAGGGTGATGGGGGAGGCCAGGGGGTCTCCTGGACCCCTGTGGGGCAGGTGCCACCCTCTGCTCCTGGGGGACATTCCCAATGCCAGAGCCTATAAATTGTGTTTGGGGGAGCAGTGGGAAGATGCTGCCCTGTCCCTTTGCTAGAGGGAGGCTGCAGGGTGCCAGGGAAGGGCCACCATCCCTGGTGCTGACGGGTGTCCCCCCCTATAGCTGTGGCCCCCCAGGAACGCCAGAGGCAGGATGGACGAACAGAAGGTGCCCAGCGAGGAGAAGGACGCAGCCGCGCCAGGTGAGCCATGGACAGAGACCCTGCCAGGGTGGGCAGGACTTTGGGCACCTGGCCCTGTTTGCCCTGTGGTGGTGACACCCCTGTCCCCACAGCCGATGGGGTCATGGCCTCGGAGGAGATGGGCAGCGCCGAGGGGGACCCCCTGAAACCCCCCGAAGGAGCCTCTGCGGGGCCAGAGCCGGACAACGCGGGCACGGAGGGACCTCCCGAGGCTGCCAGGTGAGGGTGGAGGACTCGGGTGGTGTGGAGCTATCGAAGGTGTCCTAAATGTCCCTGACACCCCCTGTTGTCCCCTCCCAGCCCGCTGGGCCGCCGCTGTGCCCTCTGCAACTGTGGGGACTGGAGCCTACACGGGCAGCGGGAGCTGCAGCGCTTCGAGCCGGTGCCCGACTGGCCCGAGCGGCTGGGGGGGCACGAACCCCCTGATGGGCCCAGCCCAGGGGCTCCCCCAGGGCCCAGCCAACTCCCCCCAGAGCCAGAGCTGGCGGGTGACAGCCTGGCACAAATTGGCTTCTCCGAGGGGGTGACGCCAGCGCAGCTCTTCGAGCCGACGGGTGAGTGTGATAACGGCATGAGGGTCCTCACCGCCACTTGAGTGTCTCCATTGCCACCTGAGTGTCCCCATCCTGCCACCTGAGTGTCCCCAAGCTGTCCCTGACTCCCCCTCCCCACAGGGCACTGCTGGGTGCACCACTGGTGTGCGGCCTGGGCGGCCGGTGCGGGGCCGGACGTGGCCGGCGTGGCCAGAGCTGTTTTCTCAGGGATCTCACAGGTGAGCAGATCCCAAAGGGCGTTCAGGGGGATGGCAGGGTTTGCTGCACACTTGCTGACCCTCTGAACTCCTCTGCTCACAGAAATGTGAACGCTGCGGGCGGGCAGGCGCCACCATCCCGTGCCGGGCGGCCGCCGGCTGCTCCCGCCTCTACCACTTCCCCTGCGCCGCCGCCAGTGGCTGCTTCCAGTCCATGAAGACCCTGCGGCTGCTCTGCCCCGAGCACGTGGCTGAGGCCGTGGATATGGGTGCGTGGGGCTGGGGACACCACCCTTGGGTGCTGGGAGCCTCCTGCCCTGCTCCCAGCAGGGTGTAGCCCCACGAGCAGACGGCCCTGACCCCCTTTTCTCGTGGCTGACAGAGGACGCGTGGTGCTCGGTGTGCAGCGGGCCGGGCGAGCTGCAGGACCTGGTGTTCTGCACCAGCTGCGGGCAGCACTTCCACGGGGCCTGCCTGAACATCTCCCTGACGCCTCGCAAGCGCTCGGGTTGGCAGTGCCCCCGGTGCAAAGTGTGCCAAACCTGCAGGTGAGCCCCCAGACCCGCGCTGGGGAGGGGGGCGTGCACTCAAAGAGGGGTCCCAGCCTTCACTTTCCTCTGTGCCCTACAGGCAGCCCAGCCAGGACTCTGCCATGCTGGTGTGCGAGGCATGTGACAAGGGCTACCACAGCTCCTGCACGGAGCCAGCCACCCAGGGCCTCCCAACCGGCTCCTGGAAGTGCAAGGTATGTCCTGCTCTCACTTGGGGTACGCTGTGCCTGCCCCCTCTGCACCCCTTGACACATCTCTGCTTCCCCCCAGAACTGCTGGGTCTGCTCAGACTGTGGCCAGCACCCCAGCTCCAGCTGCCAGTGGTCCCCAGGCTCGGAGGTGTGTGGGGACTGCCAGCAGCGCCGTGCCACGCCCGATGTCCCCACGGCGCCAGAACCTTCACCACAGCCTGACCCACCTGCCCAGATGTGAGTGGGGATGGGAGTGCTGCTTTGGAGGGGGCTCAGGCCCTCTGTGGGTGGGGGCACAGGGTGGCCTGAGTGCTGTCCCCTCACCCAGGTTCCCCCATCCCAGGTCAGAGTCCCCTGTCCCCAGCGACTCGACGGATGCACCCGTGCCCCTGCCTGAGCTGGAGACTGTGGGGTGTGATGAGGTGACGCAGCCCCTCGTGGACCCCAAGGAGACACCCCCAGACCCCCAAGAGGCACCCCCAGACCCCAAGGAGGCTCCCCCAGGCAATGCTGAGTGTCCTCCTGGCGAGCTGGCCTCTGTGGAGGTGCCCCCCAGTGAAGAACCCCCCGAAGAACTTCCCTCAGATGAGCTGCCCCTCGATCAGCCGCCCCCCGACATGCAGCCCTCTGACATTCAGCCTCCTGAAGTGCAGCCCCCTGAGGAGCCCCTTCCTCTCCTGCTGCCCCCTGAGGAGCCTCCCTGTGAGGAGCTGCCCCTTGAGACCCCATCCCTTGCTGAGCTGCCCCCTGACAGACCCTCCCTTGAGGAGTTGCCCCCCAGTGAACCCCCCCACAACGAGCTGCCCCTCGATGTCCCTCCCCTTGCTGAGCTGCCCCCTGAGAAACCAGCGTTTGAAAAGTCACCCCCCCATGAGCTGCCCCCCCCTGAAGTACTGCCCGTTGACAAATCACCCTCTGACGAGTTGCCCCCCAATGAGTCACCCCCCAAACCTCCCCCCCTTGAAGAGCCACCCCTCAATGAGCCATCCCTGGATGAGCTGCCCCTCAACAAGCCACCCCCTGAGGAGCTGCCCCCCGAGGAGCTGCCCCCCAGTGAACCTCCCCCCATCGAGCTGCTCCCCAAGGACCCCCTTCCTGAAGCGCTGCCCCCCGAGAAGCTGAGCCCTGAAGAGCCCCCCCTTGTTGAGTTGGCCCCTGAAGAGCCAGTCCCCAGCGAGCTGCCCCCCGAGGAGGACCTGAAACCACCAGGTAATCTGGGCACTTCTCACTGTCCTCTTTTCCCTCCTCTGGATGTTTTTTGTGGCTTCTCCCAGCCCTGGCTTTGCCTGATTCCTCTATTCCTTCTCTTTTCATATGTTGGTGCCCTGTTTGGGGTACTTTGGGACCTCTCAATGCCAGGCTGGGTGGCACAGGGGGGATGGAGGGGACCCCCACACTCCCTCACCCCATCTCCATCCCCCAGGTCTCCTCCCCGAGGTGACAGTGGCAGAGGAAGCGCCAGCCCTGGCTCCAGAGGTGCTCCCTGAGGAGGAGATGGAGCTGGAGCCAGAGCCCTCACTGCCCCCTGAGATGACACCCCCACCCTCAGCTCCCCCAGGTGGGTCTGGGGAAACAGCAGGGTTGGGATTGGGGGCGTGGGTGTCTCTGGGGGGGCTGTGGTATCTCACACTTCTCCCCTCTCTCCCCCCAGCTCTCCGTGCCATCTCACCTGCACGGACCCCAGTGCCCTCCCCTGATGCCAAGGAGGACGAGGTGCTCGAGCCCCCCACGCCAGCCCTGCCTGAGCCCCCTGGCAGCCCTGGCATCGCCATGGACACCGACCCCCCTGGCTCCCCACCGCCACCCCTGGGCTCTCCTGCTGTCACCCTGGCCCCTGCCGAGCCCCCTGAGGATGAGGAGATGGAGATGGCCGGTGCTGAGGGGGAGTCCCCAGCCAGCCCCCCTGCAGATGCCCCCCAGGGCAGCCCATCCCCCGAGCTGGGGCCCTTCCCAAGCCTGCCTGAGGAGGAGGAAGAGGAGGAAGAAGAAGCACCGAGGCTGGAGAGGGAGGGCACCAGTGGAAGCTCCCCACCACTCAGCGAGGAGGATGCCCTGGAAGAAGGCCGGGCTGGGGGGGAACCAGAAGTCAAGCGGTCCCCTTCGGGGTCCCCCCTGCTCCTGGAACCGGAGGAGCTGGGCCCTGAGACCCCCATGGAGGTGTGCACCACCAACGAGAAGCTGCTGGGCCACGGGGACGAGGGGTGCCCCGAGCCCCCCGCGCTGCGCCCACGGCCCGACATCCTCAACGAGATCTCCAACCTGAGCCAGGGGGACACGAGCAGCAGCTTCCCCGGCTCGGAGCCGCTGCTGGGGTCCCCAGACCCTGAGGGTGGGGGGTCTCTGTCCCCTGAACTGGGCCCAGCCTCAGCTGATGCCAGTCTGCAGAAGGAGGACGCCGGGTCACTGCCAATGGGTGCTGAGACCGATGACTCGCTGCTCTTCGAGCCAGCAGCCAAGGGGGACGGGGACAAGAGCCGGCGCCGCAGCTCCCCAGGCCGCTCCCGTGTCAAGCAGGTATAGGGAGACTCCCCTCACCACAATTTTGGGGGGACCCCTCACCCTGAGCCCCATCACTGGGCAGCAAGTAGGTGAGGGCTGAGTGTGTGGTGGGATGGGATGGGGGCAGTGCCCCTCTGCTGCCCTGGCATGGGGGGTCCCACTGCTCCCAGTGCTGTAACTCCCCTCTCCCCTTGGCCACAGGGTCGCAGCAGCAGCTTCCCAGGGCGGAGACGCCCCCGAGGTGGCTCCCACGGGGGCCGGGGCCGAGGCCGGGCACGCCTGAAGTCGACCACCTCGTCTGTGGACACCTTAGCAGTAAGGCTGGGTTGGGGCAGGGAGGGTCCAGGGGATCCTTAAGCTGTTGAGAGTCTCCCCCATCCCCTTCTCTATCATCTCCCATGGAAAGACCTGAGGCCTTTATGTGGGGTGGGTTGGGTCTTATTGGGTCTTATGGAGTCTCATGCCTGCGCCTTTGCTGAGTCTGGGGGCTTCACCACAAAAAATAGGGCAGGTACAGAGCTTCCCCCTGGGGAGGGGTTCTGCTGGCCCTGCATCTTCCTGATGCCATCACACTGCACAGAGAGGGTGTCCTCAGTGCTGAGCCTCCCTCTCTGTCCTCAGCTCGCTGACGTGGAGAGCTCGCCCAGCAAGGAGGAGGATGAGGACGATGATGACACCATGCAGAACACAGTCGTCCTCTTCTCCAACACTGACAAGTTTGTGCTCATGCAGGTAACCAGGGCATGGCAGGATGGACAGATGGACAGGGTGGGACAGACTCTGTCTCTCCTCTGCCAGCTGTGTCTCCTCACTCACAACCTCTCCCCCTTCAGGACATGTGCGTGGTGTGTGGCAGCTTCGGGCGTGGGGCCGAGGGGCACCTGCTCGCCTGCTCCCAGTGCTCCCAGTGCTACCACCCCTACTGTGTCAACAGCAAGGTGAGGAGGGGGCCCAGCACCCCCAGCCCCACCCCAGAACTGTGCTGTGCCCCCCAAGGACACACAAGGTCCTGCCTGGCACGTCTTGTGTGTTGAGTTGTGCTCTGACATGTCCATGCCAAGTCCTGGGGTGTGGATGTGGGGTAGCCTGGAGACCCTCGTGGCCATGCCCAGGGCTCACGTAGGTGCCCTCCCGTGTCCCCAGATCACCAAGGTGATGCTGCTGAAGGGCTGGCGCTGCGTGGAGTGCATCGTGTGCGAGGTGTGCGGCAAAGCCTCGGACCCCTCGCGCCTGCTGCTCTGCGACGACTGCGACATCAGCTACCACACCTACTGCCTGGACCCCCCGCTGCAGACCGTGCCCAAGGGCGGCTGGAAGTGCAAGTGGTGCGTAGGGGACACACAGGGCTGAAATTTGGGGTCTAAATTTGCGGTGCTGACCCTTTGGGCGTCTCTCTGCAGGTGCGTGTGCTGTGTGCAGTGCGGGGCTGCATCTCCTGGCTTCCACTGCGAGTGGCAGAACAACTACACCCACTGTGCCCCCTGTGCCAGCCTGGTTGTGTGCCCCTTCTGCCGTGAGAAATACGTGGAGGACGATCTGCTCATCCAGTGCCGGCACTGTGATCGGTGAGCACCGTGCCCTGGGTTCCAGGGGCTTGAATTTGGGGTCCTCCCAGCGAGGCTGTGGTGTGTTATGGTCCCCCATGCTCCCCACAGGTGGCTGCATGCCGCGTGTGACAGCCTCTTCACTGAGGAGGAGGTGGAGCAAGCTGCAGATGAAGGTTTTGACTGCAGCGCCTGCCAGCCCTACGTGGTCAAACCCAGTGAGTTCATGGGGCAGGGGGAACTCTGGGGGATCTGGGGGGCATTTGAGGGGTGTGGGGACTCACCTGCTCCTCTGCTTTCCTGCCACAGTGCCCGCGCCTTCTGCAGAGATGATCAAAGCCAAGGATCCAGGTACGTGCTGGGCTTCCCAGGGCTGTGCCATCCTCTGGCTACACACCCAGCGCTGCCATTTGTCCCCAACGCTGGCATTTGTCCCCTCAGAGCCCCAATATTTCCGCTTCGAGGGCGTGTGGCTGACAGAGACGGGGATGGCCGTGCTGCGCAACCTGACCCTGTCACCCCTGCACAAGCGGCGGCAGCGCAAGGGCCGCCCGGGCACCCTCAACGGGGACGGGGGGCTGGAGGGCAGCGACCCCCTGGGCCCTGAGGACAAGAAGGATGGTGACCTGGACACGGATGAGCTGCTCAAAGCTGACGGTGGGTGTTCCTGCTGGCAGAGCTGGGGGGTTGCAGTATTGGGGTGTCAGGGGGTCCCACTAATGTGCACCCCCCAGCAGTGAGTGTGGAGCACATGGAGTGTGAGATCAAGCTGGAGGCTCCGGCCAGCCCTGATCGCGATGTTGGAGCTGATGGGGACTCGGGGAAGGGGCTGGAGGACCCTGAGGAGTGCAAGAAGAGGAAGCGCAAACCGTACCGGCCTGGTGAGTGTCCTGCAGTGTCCTGCAGGCTCTGAACCCTTCTGGGCTCTTCTGTGACCCCACTGTGATCCCCACTCCTCCTGTGCCCCTCAGGCATCGGTGGGTTCATGGTGAGGCAGCGCAAGTCCCACACGCGGCTCAAGAAGGTCTCAGCAGTGCTGCCAGACGTGGGGCGTGAGGGGCTGAGCACCGAGGGACACCCTGAGGATGGTAGGGCCCAGTGATTCCCTGGTTTTCCCCCTCTCTTCCCCCCCCCCCCTTTTTTCTCCCCTTTTCCCCCCCTTTTCTCCCCCCTTTTCCCCCTTTTTCCCCTTTCCCCCTTTTTTCCCCCCTTTTCTCCTTTTTTTCTCCCTTCCCTTCCCCTTTATTTCCCTTCCCCTTTATTTCCCTTCCCCTTTATTTCCCTTCCCCTTTATTTCCCTTCCCCTTTATTTCCCATTCCCTTCTCACCCCCAGGGATGTGCAGTGCCCCTCCAGTGGCACAGGACCATCCCCAGACCCTTTTTTGGGGGTGGTTTTCATTGCTGGGGGGCTCTTGCAGGGGCTCCTGGTGATGTCCCAGCCGAGGCTGGCCTGGATCCTGGCTCAGGAGAGGGGGACGAGAAGAAGAAGCGCCGGGGACGGAAGAAGAGCAAGTTGGAGGACATGTTCCCCCCGTACCTGCAGGTGGGATGGATGGATGGATGGATGGAGGGGCTTGGAATGGATGAGGAGATGGATGGGGAGACCCCCACATGCTGATAGAACCCCCTCCCCAATTGCAGGAGGCGTTTTTTGGGAAGGCACTGATGGACCTGAGCCGCAAGGCGCTGCTGGCAGCAGGCGGGGTTGGGGACGGGGCCGCCCGCCCCGCCTTGGGCCAGGGTGCCCCAAGGCCCAAGGGGGACCCCAACCTCGCTGGGGCACTGCAGGGGGGCACCCCGGACAGGAGGGAGACCCCCACCCACCCCCGAGGTGAGTGTGGTGAGTGAGGAGTGGGTCTGCAGCTTAACACGGGGGGAGTTACAGGGGTTAGCGAGGGGTTGTTGTGGGTCCCTACTGGGGTTGGGGATCCCTGGGCTTGTTGGGGCTTGTGGGAGTTGTCCCTGGGGTTATTGGAACTTGTTGGGGTCCCCAGGATGGCTGAGGGGGTTGTTCAGGGTCCCTGGGCTTGTTGGAGGTCTTGAGGGTATATTGGGGGTCCCTGGGTTTGTTGAGGCTTGTTGGGGTCACCAGGATGGCTGGGAATGGCTGAGGGGATTGTTCAGGGTCCCTGGGGTTATTGGGGGTCTTGGGGGGATATCGGAGGTCGCTGGGATTGTTGGGGACCCCCATTGTGAGCAGTGCTGGGGGCTCTGGGGCTCGTTGGACAAGGCCGAGGGCTGTGAGGGGCGGCCATCACCGCTGAGGGAAGGCACTGGGGCTCGGGGGGGGGGATCCTGACCCTGCTCACTGAATCCTGGGCTACCCTGCAGGCGACGACAGCACTGACGGCAGCGCCGCCGCTCCCGATGACGATGGCAAGGACGACGCCAAGGCCGAGGAGCTGGGTGAGACCCCTGTGGGACCCTCACAGCCGAGTCCTCCACGGGGCACAGGGCGCCCACAGCCACCGAGACCGAACTCTATGGTTGAGGGCTCCGCTCTAGGCAGGGCTGAGCTCTATGGTCAATCCCATGATGCCCGTGACCATAGAGTGGTGCGTAGAGCGCCCCCTTGTGGCGCGGCGCCGCTGGAGGACCGATGGACTCGTGTCCCTTGTTGGGTGACAGGGGCTGCTCCATGGGGGTCCTCAAAACCCTGAGTCAGGGTTCCCCAGGGGGCTGAGGGCACTTCTTGATTCTTCCTCAGGAGCCGACGAGCCCAAGGATTCCCCAGACCGCGGGGACACCGAAAAACCGGCCACCCCAGGCGAGGGAGCGCTGAGTTCCGACCTCGACAAGATCCCCACGGAAGGTGAGACCATCCTGTGCTCCCTCTTCTGCTGAAGGGGTCCCAAGACCGTGACCCCGAGGTTTCTCTGCTTCCCATCAGTGTGGTATTTGCACCCAGCTTCTCCTGTGTTTGTCTCTGCAGAGCTGCCCAAGATGGAGAGCAAGGACGTGCAGCAGCTCTTCAAGGACGTGCTGGGCTCAGCGGAGCGTGGGGAGCAGCCCCTCAACTGCGTGGCCGCGGGGATGGAGACCGGGCAGGACCCCAGCCGAGCACAGCGGCCCTTCCTGCAAGGAGACCTACAGCTCTCAGGGCAGGGTGGGTGGAATTGGCAGAGCCCTCATCATCCAGGAGGTCCCTGGAATTGTGTGGTGAAGGGCAGGGATTGTTTCCAGCCTCAGGAAAGCCAAACTCACTCACTCAACGGTGCCTGTGGTGTCTGAGAGCCCATACTCCTTGGTATTCCCTGTTGCTCTGGGGGTGAATCTAGAGAAGAATTTGGGGCTTGTGCTGTCTGGGAGTTGTTTGGACTCCCAGGGTAGGTGCAGGTTTGTTCCCCAACTTTGTTTTCCCTGCAACCCATCTTGTTTCCCTCATAGGGAGCGTTTCCCTGGGCTCACTGTCCGGATCTGTCTCCTTGGACTCGTACTCGGGGGTCTGCCAGTCCCCATTCCTCGATAACAGGTGCTCAGAGGAGCTGGGGGTCCCCTCCCTGGAGGAACTGAACTGCAGGGTGTCCTGTGACCCACACATTCTTACAACCTGTAACACTCTCTCCACTCAGGGAGCGGAGTGGCTTCTTCAGCCCAGACCACTGCGAGCCCGAGAGCCCCTGGGCCAGCAGCTCGGCCGCCACCACCCCCTCGACCCCCACGACGCCCACGACGGAGGGCGAGGGTGACGGGCTGTCCTACAACCAGCGCAGTTTGCAGCGCTGGGAGAAGGACGAGGAGCTGGGTGAGCTCTCCACCATCTCCCCTGTCCTCTACGCCAACATGAACTTCCCCAACCTCAAGCAGGATTATCCAGGTAGGGCTCTGGGGGGGCTGCAGCCGCCCCATTGGGGTGAGGGTTGGGGGTATGGGTGGAGTGTGACTCCCCTGGTTCCTTTTTTGAGGGGAGATCCCAGCTGTTCTGCCACTGAAGTGTTCTTTAAAGTGGGTAGGGGGTCTTAGCTCTGTCTCCTGGGTTGCCCCTTCACATGAGGGTGGGACAGTGACCCACCAAGGATAGGAGTGAGCTCCTCAGGTCCGGGCTAACGTTGCTTTCCTCCCCTCTATCTGCTCGTACTGGACTCCCAGACTGGTCGAGCCGCTGCAAACAGATCATGAAGCTCTGGAGGAAAGTCCCTGCCACGGACAAAGCCCCATATTTGGTGAGTGCCAGGAGGTCAGTGGGGTGGTGGGGCCGGGGCACCCGGGGGGCTGCAAGTCAGCTGGCTTCATGTCTTTGTTAGCAAAAGGCCAAAGATAACCGGGCGGCTCATCGCATCAACAAGGTGCAGAAGGTACGTGAGGCGCGGGGAGGTGCCCGGCGGCCCCGGCCCAGCCTTGGGGGACATTGCTGTGCCCGCCCCAGCCCGTGCCCACCCCGTGGGGAGGGCTCTCACAGCGCTGACAGCCCGGCTCTCTCTGCAGCAGGCCGAGAGCCAGATCAACAAGCAGACCAAAGGGGAGGGACTGCGCAAGCCCGAGAGGCCCTCGCTGCACCTGCGGATCCCGGTGCCGCCGGGGGCACAGCCCATCTACATCAGCAGCCCCCCAGCCACCGGCGAGGGCTTCCTGAAGCCCCCAGCGGGTGCTGGAGGGGGACCTGAGTCTCCCAGCGAGATCTTCCTCAAGCTCCCGCCCCAGTCCCCTGCCCAAGTGCCTTCGCACGATCCCTACGGCGCGGCGCCCGCCTACGCGCTGGAGCCTCGCTTCCCCTCGCCCCTGGGCCAGAGCCCCACGTCGGGGGCTGCCTTCCAGCCCTTCCCTAGCCAGCCCCAGCCCCTCACAGCCCCCCGTGCTCCCCCTGACTTCCACCCCACCCCGCCTGGCACCCCTCGGCACCAGCCTGGCACCCCTGACCCCTTCCTGAAGCCCCGGTGCCCCTCCTTGGACAACCTGTCGGTGCCAGGGAGTCCTGGGGCACGGCCCCCTGAGGCCCTGCTCTCTCCCCTGCCTTTTGGGGAGCAGAAGAAGGGTCTAGAGGTGAAGAAGGAGGATGGGGGAAGCCTGGGGGTCTGCTCACCTGGCTATGCTTCTGCCATGGGCTACGGGGACTCCCCAGGTGGCCCCCACCTCTCGGCTGCGGAGCTGAAGGCGGCCGACGTCTTCAAAGCCCCCATGACCCCTCGGGTCTCTCAGGTAGAGCCGCAGAGCCCGGGGCTGGGGCACCGGCCCCCCGACCCCCATCCCCTGGCCCCCTCGCCCCCAGGCCACCCTGATTTGTACCGTCAGTCTCCCTACCTGGACCCCTACTCACAGCCCCCGCTGACGCCCCGGCTGCAGCCCCCCGAGGCCTGCTGCGCCCTCCCACCCCGCTCCCTGCCCTCTGAGCCCTTCTCCCGCATCCCCGCCAGCCCCCAGTCCCAATCCAGCTCCCAGTCCCCCCTGACCCCCCGCCCTCTCTCCAACGAAGCCTTCTGCCAGTCCCCAGTCACCCCTCGCTTCCAATCCCCGGATCCCTACTCCCAGCCGCCCTCCCGGCCGCAGTCCCGGGATCCCTTCACCCCACTGCACAAACCCCCCCGCCCACAGCTGCCGGAGCCGGGGTTCAAATCAGTGGGGGCAGCTGGCGGAGGTTTTGGGGGCACCCCAGCAGGTGACCCCCACGCCAAGGCAGCGGCAGGGCCACAGCCGCCCTTTGCCCGCTCGCCCGGTGCCAGCGTTTTCCCGGGCAGCCAGCCCCCCATGCGCTTCACCTTCCCCCCGGCCGTCTCAGAGCCACTCAAGGGCTCCCCGTCCCACCAGCCCCACGGGATCAACAGCCATTACGGCTCTGGGAAGCCCCAGAGCTCGGCCTACGCCTCGTCCCCCAGCTTCCACCAGGCCAGCAGCCCGCTGGGCCCTGGCACCGCCGCCCCTGACTCCTACAGCCTCTCGCCCCTGCGGCCGCCATCGGTGCTGCCACCGCAGCCCCCGGCTCCCCCGCAGCAGCAGGACCCTTCTGGAACCTTCCTGCCCCGCGCTGCGCTGGGACTGACGGCCGACAAGAGGGAGGAGGTGGCTGCAGGGCTCTCGGCACCCCCAAACCGGGAGCTGGCGGAGCTGCCTGGTGCCCAGGACGGGGCTCTGGGCACCATGAGCCAGTCGGAGCTGGAGAAGCAGCGGCAGGTGAGGTCTCTCCTGGGATCTTGTTGCATCCATTTGGGTTTGGGAGAGAATGAGAGGGAAAAACTGGGGCTGTGAAGGCATTGATGGCCACTCTCTGTGTGGTTTGTTTTGCTGGTTTTGGTCCTCTTGCCATTCTGGGCTCTAACACTGAGTTCTCAGCGGCTCCAGGAGCTGCTCACCAGTTGCATCCATTTGGGTTTGGGAGAGAATGAGAGGAAAAAACTGGGGCTGTGAAGGCGTTAATGGCCACTCTGTGCATGGTTTGTTTTGCTGATTTTGGTCCTGTTGCCACTCTGGGCTCTAAATCTGAATTCTTCTCAGCGCCAGTGGCTCTGGGAGTTGCTCATCCAGTTGCATCCATTTGGGTTTGGGAGAGAATGGAAGGGAAAAACTGGGGCTGTGAAGGCATTAATGAGCACTCTGTGTATGGTTTGTTTTTGGTTTTGGTCCTGTTGCCACTCTGGGCTCTAACACTGAGTTCTCAGCACCAGTGGCTCTGGGAGCTGCTGATCCAGTTGCATCCATTTGGGTTTGGGAGAGAATGAGAGGAAAAAACTGGGGCTGTGAAGGCATTAATGGGCACTCTGTGTATGGTTTGTTTTTGGTTTTGGTCCTGTTGCCACTCTGGGCTCTAACTCTGAATTCTTCTCAGCGCCAGCGGCTCCGGGAGCTGCTGATCCGCCAGCAGATCCAGAGGAACAGCCTTCGGCAGGAGAAGGAGAGCGCGGCTGCTGCCGCCTCCTCCTCACCCGCTGCCTGGGCACCTGAGAGCGGGCAGAGCTTCGAGCTGAGCCGGGGCATGGCCCCGTACCAGCCAGCACAGGTGGGAGAACTGGGGCACGGTGGGCATGGGAGGGGTGTGGCTGAGGGAGGAGCAAGGGGGGATGCGGCTGATAGAGGGGCAAAGCAGGGGATGTGGCTGACGGTGGGACACAGGGGATGATGTGTCTGGTGGAGGGGAACAGGAGGGATGTGGCTGATGGAGGGGCATGATGGGCGTGGCAGGGGAATGTGGCTGATAGAGGGGCATGGGAGGATGCAGCTGGTGGAAGGACATGGGGGTATGTGCCTGATGGAGGGGCACGGGAGGGATGTGGCTGATGGAGGGGCACAGTGGGCATGGGGGGGATGTGGCTGATGGAGGGGCAAGGAGGATGCAGCTGATGGAGGGACACAGGGGAATATGACTGATGGAGGGGGGCAAGGGGAATTATGTGGCTGGTAGAGGGGCATGTGGGGGATGCAGCTGATGGAGGGGCATGGGAGGACGAAGCTGGTCGAGGGGCATGGCAGGGGAATATGGCTGAGAGGGGCACGGGGGATAATGTGGCTGATGGAGGGGCATGGTGGGCACTGGGTGGGGAAATGTGGCTGATGGAGGGACATGGGAAGAATGCAGCTGATGGAGGGGCACGGAGGGGATGCAGCACAGGGGAGTATGTGGCTGATAGAGGAGCATGGGGGATGTGGCTGATAGAGGGGCTTGAGGGATGTGGCTGATAGAGGGGCTTGAGGGATGTGGCTGATAGAGGAGCATGAGGGATGTGGCTGATAGAGGGGCTTGAGGGATGTGGCTGATAGAGCGGCTTGAGGGATGTGGCTGATAGAGGGGCTTGAGGGATGTGGCTGATAGAGGGGCTTGAGGGATGTGGCTGATAGAGGGGCTTGAGGGATGTGGCTGATAGAGGGGCTTGGGGGGATGCAGCTGAGGGAGGGCCATGGAGATGTGGCTGATGGAGATGTAAAGAGGGATGTTGTGGTTGATGGAGGGACAAGAGGGATGATGTGGCTGATGGATGGGTGACTCTTTTTTCCTTCCTTTTTCCAGGACAAGGCTCTCCTCGGGACTCTGGCCACGGCGGCAGGTGCAGGGAAGCTGCCTGGCTCCGTCATGGTGCAGGCAGCGTTCACGCAGGACGAGCGGCTCTCCCGGCCCCCGCCGGCGGCCACGCCAGCCATGCTGGACATCAGCGGGCGGTGGGTGCCCCCTGGCAGTGCCACGGGCTCAGCATGCAGGGGTGGGAGCCGGCAGACATCGCCCACAGGCCCCCAGCATGTGGGGATCACTCTGGAGGGAGGGGATGGCTGTGGGATTTTGGGTGCTTGGCACAGTCTTAGAGGGATGGGACGTGGCGTGTCGGGGCTGTACCAAGCTGGTGCCAACACCACGGTGTCTTGCAGGGCGGCGGTGGGGCCCCCCCAGGCCTTCTACCCCCGTGGGGTGTTCCCATCACCATCCCCACAGCAGCAGCAGCAGCAGCACCTGTGGCAGCAGCAGCAGCAACAAGCAGCAGTGGCGGCCCTGAGGCTCCCTGTCACCTCCCGCTTCGCCCCCCCCAGCCGCTGGCACCCCCATGGGCACCCTGGGCACCCGCCTGCCCACCCCTGCCGAGGCCGTGCCCCCCTCGCCAGCTGCCCTGGGCGCTCCCTTCATCGAGCTCCGACACAACGTGCAGAAAGGACCTGGGGGTGTCGTGGGATCTCCCTTTGCCCCCCAGGTGCCCCGGCCTCGATTCTTCCTGCCCGGGGAGGAGGGCACCCCGCAGGCCCTGTGCACCCCAGTGATGCCCATGCAGGCGCTGCCATCCCAGAAGGTTCCAGCGCCGCTGCCACCCGCATCCCCACAGGGAGCCGAGATGGGCAACAGCCACCAGCAGCCCCACGCCAAGGTGGCACCTCCACTGCCAGCGCCCACCCTGGAGCTGCAGCAGCACATCCCTCCACGCCCCCTGTCCTCCGGTGCCACCCTGCGCCCCGAGGGTGCCAAGGATGGCCCCGCTCCAGAGCCTGCGCCCACCCCTGGGAAAAGCCACCTGAGCCTGGAGGGGGCACGGCTGCCCTGCGAGGTGCCCGTGGAGCCTGATCTGGATGATGACTTTGGCTCCCACAAGGACTTGGAAGATGATGATGATTTGGCCAACCTTAGCCTGGATCCAGATGTGGCCAAAGGGGACGATGACTTGGACAACTTGGACAGCCTGGAGACAGCAGACCCCCACCTCGATGACCTGCTGAACGGTGATGAGTTCGACCTGCTGGCCTACACCGACCCCGAGCTGGACACTGGGGACAAGAAGGACATCTTCAACGAGCACCTGCGCCTGGTGGAGTCGGCCAACGAGAAGGCAGAGCGGGAGGCCCAGCTCAAGACAGAACCACCAGCAACCACCTTGAAGCTCCCTGACACTGGGGACAGCAAAGATGTGACCCCATCTGCAGAGGATCAGGAGGTGCCCAAGGAAGGATTGGTGTCTGGGATGGGCTTGGGACTCTCTGCCTGCCCCACGGGCGCTGTGCTGGCCCCTGACCCGACTTTCAAGGCGCAGGGTGCAGAGGCAAAGCCCGGTTCGCTGCCCACTGATGTCAAGCCCAAGCTGGAGGAAGGCTGTCTGAAGACCTCGCCCTGCCAGTTCACCACCGCTGGTCCCCCCATCAAGTCAGAAGCACTGCAGGGCACAGATAAAATCTCTGCCTCCTTGGGACTGAGTGTCAAACCTGGCCAGACCCTCCTGAGCTCCAGCACCGGCCCCACTCGCCTTGGCATGACTCAGTTCTCCAACAGTGGCCACGCCGGTGTCCCCGTGCTGGAGAAGGACCCCTACACCGGCCCTGGCCGTGGGCTGGCAACTGCCCAGCTGGGTGGTCAGACCAACCCCTTGCTGGAGAAGTTTGAGCTGGACAGTGGAGCTTTGGGGCTGGGCAGTGCCCGGCACTCGCCAGCAGATGACCTGGACAAGATGGAGAGCTCGTTGGTGGCCAGCGAGCTGCCCCTGCTCATCGAGGACCTCCTGGAGCATGAGAAGAAGGAGCTGCAGAAGAAGCAGCAGATGTCAGCCCACCTGCCCCGTGGCACCCCCCACCTCCAAGCCCCGGGGCACCCCATGCTGCACACAGGGGCATCTGGGCAGCCTCCTGAGGGGCAGCCACCCCGTCTAGGCACCCCTCAGACTCCCCTCCAGCTGGGGCTGGTGGCCCGGCCACCTCTGCTGCCACCGCAGCCCCCCCGGCTCAACGCACCCCAGCAGGGCCCAGCTCTGGCCCCCCACATGGGCATGGGCTCTGGGCAGCCCCACGTGCTGTCGTCCCCCCATGGGGTGCAGGTGGCCCTGGGGCAGCCACAGCAGAGCCAGCAGCAGGTGCTGGTGCAGAAGCCGATGGCCGGGGTGCAGCCCCCCAGCCTGGGCCTGAAGCCCCCCCAGCTCGTCATGCAGCAGCAGTTGGCCAACAGCTTCTTCCCAGACACAGGTAGGGGCTGGGGGGGATTTTTTTGTGGGAGTACGAAGCCCTTTTGGGTGTGGGGGTATAGGGCTGAACGTGCTCTGGTCTCTGTCTCAGCAGACCTGGACAAGTTTGCAGCTGAGGACATCATGGACCCCATTGCCAAGGCCAAGATGGTGGCACTGAAGGGCATCAAGAAGGTGATGGCTCAGGGCAGCATTGGGGTGGCCCCAGGCATGAACAGGTAACAGACAAGGGGATCTGGGGGGCACAGGGTGGGGCAGACAGGTTGCTTTGGCTCTGGCTCACAGCTCATCTCTGTGTGTGTCCCCCCAAAGGCAACAGGTTTCCCTGCTGGCCCAGCGGCTCTCGGGGGGCCCAGCTGTCTCTGAGATGCAGAACCACTTATTGGCAGGGACTGGCCAGGTGAGTGGGGTCTACAGGTGTCTCTTGGGGCTGGCAGGCCAGAACTGTTGGTTTTGTATCTCTCTGAGGGGATGGAGTCTGTGGGGAGAGGGCAGAAATCCACAGCATCCAAACACTCCCTTTTCTTGCAGGAGCGGAGTGGCACAGACCCGACCCAGGCTCGCCCCAACCCACCCACCTTTGCACAGGGCGTCATCAGTGAGTACTGACATGGCAGGGCTGGTGTGGGACAGGGCTCACCCCGCCCTGGGGCTGGGGTCTCCACTGACCTGAGGGTCCCCACTGACTCGGGGTCTCTGCTTAGCCGGGGTCCCCACTGATCTGAGCCCTGTCCCCATCCCACAGACGAGGCTGACCAGCGCCAGTACGAGGAGTGGCTGTTCCACACGCAGCAGCTGCTGCAGATGCAGCTGAAGGTGCTGGAGGAGCAGATCGGGGCGCACCGCAAGTCCCGCAAGGCGCTCTGTGCCAAGCAGCGCACGGCCAAGAAAGCCGGCAGGGAGTTCCCCGAGGCCGATGCTGAGAAGCTGAAGCTGGTGACAGAACAGCAGAGCAAGATCCAGAAGCAGCTGGACCAGGTAGGACCCTGCATGTGGGTGGGCACCTTGTCCCTGGTGCAAATGGGATGTCCCACTGTTCCCAGTGCCAGCCTTGTTATTCCCAACTTTAGCACTGTGCCATCCCCAGTGCAAACTGAGTGATGTCCTCAGAGTCAGTGTGCCATTTCTGGCTCT
This sequence comes from Ammospiza caudacuta, assembly GCF_027887145.1. NCBI lineage: Eukaryota > Metazoa > Chordata > Aves > Passeriformes > Passerellidae > Ammospiza > Ammospiza caudacuta. The sequence continues at coordinate 2,795,882 of NC_080623.1, forward strand.
ACTGCCCTGCTGTCCCCAGCACTGATGCTGTGCCAGTCCTGGTATTAATTCCCTGCTGTTCCTGGAACTAACACTCTGCCATTCCTGGCATTGATGTCCTACTATTCCTGGGGCTAATGCCCTGCTGTTCTGGCACTAATGAACTGCCATTCCCAGCACTGATGCCCCACTGTCCCCAGCATTTATCCTGTGCCATTCCTAGTGCTGATGCCCCGCTGTCCCCAGCATTTATCCTGTGCCATTCCTAGTGCTGATGCCCCGCTGTCCCCAGCATTTATCCTGTGCCATTCCTAGTGCTGATGCCCCATCGTCCCCAGCATTTATCCTGTGCCATTCCTAATGCTGATGCCCCACCATCCCCAGTGCTAAGGCTGTGTTGTTTCCCTGCCCCTGGCACTAATTCCATGCCATTCCTGGCACTGACACCCTGCCATCCCCACCAGGTGCGAAAGCAGCAGAAGGAACACACCAACCTCATGGCTGAATACCGCAACAAGCAGCAGCAGCACCAGCACCAGGCCTCAGCAGTGATGGCCCTGAGCCCCTCGCAGAGCCCTCGCCTCATGTCCAAGCTCCCAGGACAGCTCCTGTCAGCACACGGAGTGCAGCAGCCCGGGGGAGCCCTGGTGGGAGCACAGGGCCTGGGGCAGCAGCCAGGGCAGCCTGGGGGGCTGCGCCTGCCCCAGGGCGGTGTGTCCATGGCCGTGCAGCAGGGTCTGTCCTTCATGGGGCAGCAGCCTGTAGGAAATGCCCCCGGACCTGGATCCTCTGGTGCGTTTTTCAGCGGGAACCCGGCGCTGCGCGGGCTGGCGGCTGACAGCCGGCTGATGCAGGAGCGGCAGCTGCAGAGGATGCAGCTGGCACAGAAACTGCAGCAGCAGAACATGCTGGGCCAGGTGTCACTGCAGCAGCAGGCAGGTGTGATGGGACAGACGTCAGTGCAACAGCCGGGTGTGATGGGACAGGTGTCGCTGCAGCAGCCGGGTGTGATGGGACAGGCGGCCATGCAGCAGCAGGGCGTGATGGGACAAGCATCAATGCAGCAGCCGGGTGTGATGGGACAGGCAGCCATGCAGCAATCAGGTGTGATGGGACAGGCAGCCATGCAGCAATCAGGTGTGATGGGACAGACGTCGCTGCAGCCATCAGGTGTCATGGCACAAGCGTCGATGCAGCAGCAGGGTGTGATGGGTCAAAGCTCCATGCAGCAGCCAGGTGTGATGGGACAGGCATCGCTGCAGCAGCCAGGTGTGATGGCACAGGCATCCATGCAGCAGCCTGGTGTGATGGGACAGACATCGATGCAGCAACAGGGTGTGATGGGTCAGGCGTCCATGCAACAGCCAGGTTTGATAGGACAGAGCTCGATGCAGCCACAGAGCATCATGGCACAGACGTCCATGCAGCAATCAGGTGTGATGGGACAAACTTCAATGCAACAGGCAGGCGTGCTGGCCCAGACATCGCTGCAGCAGCCAGGCATGATGGGCCAGGCATCCATGCAGCAGCCAGGTGTGCTGGGCCAGGCCCCAGTGCAGCCAACAGCCGTGCCGGGCCAGCCTGGCCTGCTGGGCCAGCAGCAGCAGCAGCCCCCAGCCCCACAGCCCGGCGCAGGGGCTCAGCCCATGGTGCCGAAGCAACCGGGGCTGTTGGGCAGTCAGCAGAGCCTCCTGGTGCAGCAGCTCTCACCCCAGCAGCAGCCAGGCATGCTGGGCCATGGGTCAGGGCTGCAGCACCAGCCTGGCGTGCTGGGCCACCCCCCAGCCCAGCGCCAGGTCGTCCTGGCCCCCCACCAGCAGCGGGTGCTGGGCTCGCCCCAGCTGACACCGCAGACTCCGGGGATGCTGAGCCACCGGCTCGTGCTATCCCAGCAGCTGGGGCAGTCTCGGGCACTGCTGGCTCCACAGCAGCAGCAGCAGCAGAACTCGGCAGCGGCTGCCCAGCCGGGTCTCCTGGGGCTGGGCCAGGGGCAGCCCTCCTCCATGCAGCACTTTCCGCAGCACGGGGCAGGGGGCCAGGCCCCCTCTGTGCTGCACCTGAGTCAGGGAATGCAGCCGGCCCCGGCGGTCCTGGCTGCCAAGGAGCAGCCCGCGGGCATGGACGGCAGCGCCCTGCACGCTGAGGGCGGCGAGAGCGGGGGGCAGCTGCACGGGGAGCAGCAGGGAGCCCTGAACCCCCCGGGGCTGGGGGAGCCCCAGGCCCCCAAGCACCAGGCTGAGCTAGGGCAGAGCCAGCAGCTCCTCTTGAGCTCCCCACAGCCGGGCGTTATGCGGGCAGCCCCCGGGCAGCCAGGTGCCCTGCTGGCCCCATCGCTGCAGAGCCCTGGGGCTGTCCACCCCGAGCTGTCCCAGCAGCACGGGGACACGGCTGGGGTGGCAGAACAAGCCCTGGGCTGTGGCACAGGCCCAGCACAGGCCATGGTGCCGGCACCGCGGCCCCCAGAGCAGCCAGGCAAGGGGGTGGCAGGGGCCCTGCCAGGGCAGCCACAGCCCCCACGGCTCCAGAGCCCCGTTCAGCACAAAGTAGGGCCAGCGTCGGGCACTGCCACTCTCCCCCCAGGTCTCCTGGGGCAGGTGGCAGGGCCGGTGATGGGGCAGATCCGGGCGCAGCTCCAGGGTGTCCTGGCCAAGAACCCGCAGCTGCGGCACCTGACGCCGCAGCAGCAGCAGCAGCTCCAGGCCCTCCTGGTGCAGCGGCACCAGCAGAGCCTGCTGCAGCAGAACCAGGCACTACGGACCCCCGGCCCCTTCCCCGGGCAGGCCCCGGATTACAGCTTGCAGGCTACCCGCCAGCCTCCTCGTCCCATGGGGTCCCTTTTCCAGCCCCGGGCAGATGCCCCAGCAGAGGCACAGAGCGGCTCTGCCAGCGAGGCAGGGCGGGCACTGCCAGGGCAGCCTCCCCAGCAGCCCCTGGCTGAGCTGGTTCAGGCAGCTCTGGCTGCCCGTGGCCCCCAGCCCGGCCTCATCCGCCTCCCCACGCCACCAGCCCCCTCACCCCTGGGCTGTGCCCCCCAGCACCTGGCCAGCCCCGAGCAGAGCCCCCAAGAGCCAAAGAAGACATCACCGGGCGTCCCGGCCTTGGCCCCCAGCCCTGCAGCACCCACGGAGCCAGGGCTGGCTCCCACGCCAAGCGGGGCCCTCCCTGACCCAGCACACGGCCCCTGGGACGCCGAGGCACCTGGGGTGGACCCAGCTGACCCTGCTGAGACCCGCATCAATGGGGCTGTGCCAGAGGGGGCTCCTGCGGCAGGTGAAGCCCCCCAGGTGTTGGTGAAGCAGGAGCCCAAGGAAGAGGCGGCGGCAGTGGCACAGTGTGAGGTGGATGGAGATGAGACAGCAAAACCAGAGGCCAATGGGGACCCTGGGGACAGCCAAGCCAACAGCCTGCTGGCCCAGGGTGGGCGCTCTGAGGCCGGGCACCTGCTGCTGCAGAAGTTGCTGCGGGCCAAGAACGTGCAGCTCTCAGCTCAGAGCCCAGGCGAGCTCAACGGGCACATGGAGAACCGGAGCACTGGGACAGAGCCACGGCCACAGTCGCTGCTGCTGGGCCGGGAGGTGAGCAGCAGAGGCTGGGCTGGGGGTGAGATGGGTGGGGGGCTGTGCTGGCACTGCTCATGCCCCCTTTTTCCTCCTCAGGACCCCTCCATTGCCAGGAAGCCAGCGCCCACCAAGCCTAAGCGGGTACAGAAAGGCAATGAGCGGATGCCGGCGTCCCGCAAGAAGCTGCGCAAAGATGAGGGGCTGCGTCCTGGCGAGGCCCTCATGAAGCAGCTGAAGCAGGTATGGCCGTGTGTGATGGTGTTCACAGGGGTTCTTGGACTGGGGAAGAGATGAGGATCTGACTCCATGTTTTAGAAGGCTTGATTTATTATTTTATGATATATATTACATTAAAGCTATACTAAAAGAGTAGAAGAAAAGGTTTCATCAGAAGGCTAGCTAAGAATAGAATAGCAAAGAATGATAACAAAAGTTTGTGGCTCAGGCTCTGTCTGAGCCAGCTGGGCTGTGATTGGCCATTAATCACAAACATTTAACATGGCCTAATCACAGATCTACCTGTTGCATTCTACAGCAGCAGATAATCAACGTTTACATTTTGTCCTTGAGGCCTCTCAGCTTCTCAGGAGGAAAAATCCTAAGGAAATGATTTTTCATTAAAGATGTCTGTGACAGCTGTGGGCCAGGGTGTGGCAGAGGGCTTCCTTTGCCCTTCTCTCCCCCCTCACCACTTTGTCCCCAGGAGCTGTCGCTGCTGCCCCTGACTGAGCCAACCATCATGGCCAACTTCAGCCTCTTCGCGCCCTTTGGCAGCAGCCCCATCAACGGGAAGAGCCAGCTGAGGGGCGCCTTCGGCAGCGCTGTGCTGGACAGCGTCCCTGACTACTACTCCCAGCTGCTCACCAAGGTGAGAGGGGGGTTGTCCCCCTTTTCTGGGGGTCCTGGACCATCCTGCTGTTCTCACCCCACCGTCTCCCCCCAGAACAACCTCAGCAACCCACCCACGCCACCCTCCTCGCTGCCCCCCACACCCCCTCCCTCCGTGCAGCAGAAGATGGTGAACGGTGTCACGGCCCCTGAAGAGCTGGGGGAGCAGCCCAAGGACGCCGACCCAGCCCGTGAGCCCCACGGCCAGAAAGGTGAGCCTGGCTGGCACAGGGGTGGCACGGAATCCGTGCTGCTGCCACCTGTCACTCCCCCTGGTGACACCCATGTCTTCTCTGCAGAGGCACCAGCTGTGGAGGTGAAGAGCCTGGACCTGCTGGCAGCACTGCCCACCCCTCCACACAACCAGACCGAGGACGTCAGGTGAGAGACCTCACCACAAGTGCCATCAGCCCCTCCATGGGTGACACCAGGCCCTGTGGCCCCTGACACCTCCCTCCTCACAGGATGGAGAGCGACGACGAGAGCGACTCCCCCGACAGCATCGTCCCTGCTTCATCCCCCGAGAGTGTCCTGGGCGAGGAGCTGCTCCGCTTCCCCCTGCTCAGCGAGGCCAAGCCAGAGTTGGAGGAGCGTGTGCTGTCCCCCATCATCCCCATCATCCCCCGGGCCAGCATCCCAGGTGGGGTGGGCTGCAGGGGTGTGTGGGTCAGGGCAGGAGGGGTCTGTGGTCCGTATGGACTGGGCAGGAGGGAGTTTGTGGGATGTGCAGCGGAAGGAGGGGTTTTGGAGAAGGGATATGGATGGGGCAGGACAGAGTTTCTGGTCTAGGAGGGGATTAAGGGAGCTAGGGGAAGGGTCCTTGGGAAGTGTGGGATGTGAGGGAAAAGGATTTGCAGGGTGGTGGATTCCCTGTAGGGATCTGGGGCAGCTGGGTGGGCTCATGGGTGGCTGTTGGTCTGCACAGTTCTCACCTTGGCTCTGCTCCCCACGGCTCTGACCCCCCTCTCCCCACACCAGTGTTCCCCGACACAAAACCCTACGAGGCTGCAGAGCCCTTTGGGGCTCCTCCAGGCAAGGTGGGGGCAGCAGGCCCTGGAGCCCCATGGGAGAAGGGCAAGAGCAGCGAGGTGTCCGTCATGCTGACGGTGTCTGCAGCAGCTGCCAAGGTGAGTGAGGGGATTGGGGGACTCACAGACCTTTGGGGTCCCAGCAGTGACCTAACACAGTGACACCTGTGTCACCCCGTACCCATCCTACCTTCCTCTCACCTAGAACCTCAATGGGGTGATGGTGGCCATGGCTGAGCTGCTGAGCATGAAGATCCCCAGCTCCTATGAGGTGCTGTTCCCTGATGGCCCTGTGCGAGCAGCTGTGGTGGAGGCCAAGAAGGTGGAGACTGATATGGCCGGTGAGTGTTCCCCTTGTGCCCACGGCCCCCCATGTCCCCAGGCTGGGACCCCCATGATGGGCAGTCCATCCCTCTCGCAGGAATGCTCGGAGGGAAGGAGAAGGCTCTGGCTGGGAAGGTGCCGGACAGCAGCTCGGAGTGGCTGAAGCAGTTTGATGCGGTGCTGCCAGGGTACAGCCTCAAGGGCGAGCTGGACCTCCTGACGCTGCTCAGACAGGTCAGTGGCGTGCAGGGGTCCCCACAGAGCTGGGAGAGGGGTTTTGGGGTACCCATGGGGCTGTGGCAGGCTACAGGAGCAGGGACTCTTTGGTAGAGGTGCATGGTGGTCCCTGTAGGTCACTCCATGATTGCCGGGAGTTTCCTGGGGTGCCAGGTGGCCATGGGCTGGTGCTGGGTGTCCCAGGAAGGAGTCTGGGAGGTCCTTGCAGGATTGGGAGCATGTGGGACACTGTGGGGTCTGGGACCCCTCACTGCAGTGTTCAGAGAGGTTGGGCGTCTCCATCCCTGCAATGTTCAGGGAGGTTAGGGGTCTCCATGCCTACGATGTTCAGGGAGGTTGGGCGTCTCCATCCCTGCAATGTTCAGGGAGGTTAGAGGTCTCCGTCCCTGCAATGTTCAGGGAGGTTAGGGGTCTCCATGCCTACGATGTTCAGGGAGGTTGGGGTCTCCATCCCTGCAATGTTCAGGGATGTTAGGGGTCTCCATCCCTGCAATGTTCAGGGAGGTTGAGAGTCTCCATCCCTGCAACTCTCTGACCCATGCCCCCCTTTCCACACCACAGGAGAGCCCTGCTCCTGAGAAGACCCTTCACCACTGCTACGTCAACAACGTCTCCAACCTGGACGTGCGGCAGCTCTCTGTTCTGCCCCAGGAACCCTCGCCCCCACTGTCCCCCTCTGTCCCCTCCCCATCCAGCCCCGCTGAGCCCACCAGGGTCCCCGACCCCGAGGCGTCCCACGAGGCAGCCCCAGCCCCATTGTCACCACTGCCACCGGCCCCCTCGCCAGCCCCCCAGGAGGAAGGGGCCACGGCTGTCCACTCCCCTCCCCGTTTCAAGCCACGCTCGCGGCCTCTGGAGGATGGGGACGAGGCGAGGCCGCGGCTGAAGAAGTGGAAGGGGGTGCGCTGGAAACGGCTGCGCTTCCTCGTCACCATCCAGAAAGGGGGAGCCAAGCGCGATGGGGACAAGGAGATCGCCGAGTTCATCGACAAGCTGGGCACCACGCTGCGCCCCGAGAAGGTGCCGCAGGACATGCGCAAGTGCTGCTTCTGTCACGAGGAGGGCGACGGCGCCACAGACGGGCCGGCCCGCCTGCTCAACCTTGACCTCGACCTCTGGGTCCACCTGAACTGCGCCCTGTGGTCCACGGAGGTGTACGAGACTCAGGGAGGGGCCCTGATCAACGTGGAGGTGGCTCTGCACCGCGGGCTGCTCACCAAGTGCTCCCTGTGCCAGAAAACCGGCGCCACCAACAGCTGCAACCGCATCCGCTGCCCCAGCGTGTACCACTTCGCCTGCGCCATCCGCGCCAAGTGCATGTTCTTCAAGGACAAGACCATGCTGTGTCCCCTGCACAAGCTGAAGGGGCCCTGCGAGCAGGAGCTCAGCAGCTTCACCGTGTTCCGCCGCGTCTACATCGAGCGGGACGAGGTGAAGCAGATCGCCAGCATCATCCAGCGCGGCGAGCGGCTCCACATGTTCCGCGTGGGCGGCTTGGTCTTCCACGCCATCGGACAGCTGCTGCCCCACCAGATGGCCGATTTCCACAGCGTCACGGCGCTCTACCCCGTGGGCTACGAGGCCACGCGCATCTACTGGAGCCTGCGGACCAACAACCGCCGCTGCTGCTACCGCTGCACCATCTGCGAGAACAACGGGCGCCCCGAGTTCGTCGTGCAGGTCATCGAGCAGGGCTTGGAGGATCTTGTCTTCTCTGACTCCTCGCCACAAGGTAAGGAGTTGGGATGTGCCAGTGTCCAACCTTTGTGCCAGTGGCTGAGCCACACCAGAGGGTGGTGTGGTGGGAAATGGCTTGAGGTGCCCATATTCAACCTGTGGCACTCTGCTTTGCTGTGGTGACAACGTGGTGATTGGTCACTCGATAATCTTGGAGATCTTTTCCAGCCTCATTAATTCTGTGGTTCCCCCTTCCCTGAGTACTTTGCTCTGGTGACAATGTGGTGATTGGTCACTTGGACTCAATGATTTGGAGATCTTTTCCAGCTTAATTAATTCTGTGGTTCTCCGTTCCCTGAGTGCTCTGCTCTGGTGATGAGGTGGTGATTGGTCACTTCGACTCGACGATCTTGGAGATCTTTTCCAGCCTCATTAATTTTGTGGTTCTCCCTTCCCTGAGTGCTTTGCTCTGGTGGTGATTGGTCACTTGGACTCAAGGATCTTGGAGGTCTTTTCCAGCCTCATTAATTCTGTGGCTCTCCCTTCCCTTGGCAGCTGTGTGGAACCGGATCATCGAGCCAGTGGCGATGATGAGGAAGGAGGCCGACATGCTGCGACTCTTCCCCGAGTACCTGAAGGGCGAGGAGCTCTTCGGCCTCACGGTGCACGCGGTGCTGCGCATCGCCGAGTCGGTGGGTCCCGGGGTGGGCATGGAGCTCTCTCCTCCACACTGGGGGTCCATCCTGCTGCTGCCTCTTGACCCCTTCTCCATCTCCCCCTCTGCAGCTGCCGGGTGTGGAGAGCTGCCAGAATTACCTGTTCCGCTATGGGCGCCATCCTTTGATGGAGCTGCCCTTGATGATCAATCCCACCGGCTGCGCCCGCTCCGAGCCCAAGATCCTCACCCACTACAAGCGGTAAGTGAGGCTGGAATTCACTGGGAGAGCTGGGATCCACCAGGAAAGCTGGGAACCACCAACAGAGCTGGGATCTCTCATCTCTAACCCTTCTCATCCCCCTCTCCTGAAAGGCCCCACACCCTGAACAGCACAAGCATGTCCAAGGCCTACCAGAGCACGTTCACGGGCGAGACCAACACGCCCTACAGCAAACAGTTTGTGCACTCCAAGTCCTCCCAGTACCGGCGCCTGAAGACGGAGTGGAAGAACAACGTGTACCTGGCGCGGTCCCGCATCCAGGGGCTGGGGCTCTACGCGGCCAAGGACATCGAGAAGCACACGATGGTCATCGAGTACATCGGCACCATCATCCGCAACGAGGTGGCCAACAGGCGGGAGAAGATCTATGAGGAGCAGGTGGGGCTCTGCTGGGGGTGCTGGGGGCTTGGGCGAGATGTGGAGGGACTTGGGTGGGACTTTGTGGGCTCTGGTGGAACATGGAGAAGGACATGGGAGGAGTCAGATGGGATGTTGGGGACTTGGGTGGGACATTGTGCCCTCTGGTGGAACATGGAGGGACTTTGAGAAGGACATGGGAGGAGTCAGATGGGATGTGAGAGGACTTGGGTGGGACATTGTGGGCTCTGAGGACATGGGAGGAGTCAGATGGGATGTTGAGGCTCAGGTGGGATAGAGAGGACTTGGGTGGGATGTTGCAGGCTCTGGTGGAACATGGAGGGACTGAGCAGGACATGAGAGGAGTCAGATGGGATGTGAGAGGACTTGGGTGAGATGTGGGCTCTGGTGGAACATGGAGAAGGACATGGGAGGAGTCAAATGGGATGTTGCGGCTCAGGTGGGATGAGAGTGAATTTGGGGGGGATGTTGAAGGCTCTGGCAGGACATGTGGCGACTCAGGACATGGAGGGACTTGAGAGGGTTATCAAGGGTTCTGGTAGGGTCTGAGGTGAGATTTTGGGAGCTCTGGTAGGACATGGAGCAACTCGGGGGGGTGTGGAGAACTCTCATGGGATTTGAGGGTCTCCAGTGGAACATGGGATGGTGGAAATCAACTCAGGTGGGATGTGGGGACCTCAGTGCACCCCTGAACCCCCTCTTCTCCTCCATGGCAGAACCGCGGCATTTACATGTTCCGCATCAACAACGAGCACGTCATTGACGCCACGCTGACGGGGGGCCCGGCCAGGTGAGCACAGGGGGGGCTTTGGGGTGCTGGGATACCCCCAGAGGGAGCCACGACATCCGTCTGTCCTGCCCCCGGCTTGGTGCTGACCATGATCATCCCCCAGGTACATCAACCACTCGTGTGCCCCGAACTGCGTGGCCGAAGTCGTGACCTTCGACAAGGAGGACAAGATCATCATCATCTCCAGCCGGCGCATCCCCAAGGGGGAGGAGGTCAGTGAGGGGCTCAGGGGGTCCTGGGGGGCTGTGATGGTGTTCACAGGGGTGCTTGGATGAGGGAAGAGATGAGGATCTGACTCCATGTTTCAGAAGGCTTGATTTTTATTATTTATTATTTTATCATATATATTACATTAGAACTATACTAAAAGATTTATTTTTTTTTTTATCATATATATTACATTAAAACTATACTAAAAGAATAGAAGAAAGGGTTTCATCAGAAGGCTGCCTAAGAATAGAAAAGCAAAGAGTGATAAGGGTTTGTGGCTCAGCTCTTTGTCCAAGCCAGCTCACTGTGATTGGCCATTAATTAAAAACAACCAACATGGGCCAATCACAGATCCACCTGTTGCATTCCACAGCAGATAATCAGTGTTTACATAATCACAGAATTTCTAGGTTGGAAGAGACCTTTAAGATCATCGAGTCCAACCCATGTTCTAACACCTCAACTAGATCATGGCATCAAGTGCCACATCCAGTCTTTTTTAAACACATCAAGGGATGGTGACTCCACCACCTCCCTGGGTAGATGATTCCAGTGTTTCATCACTCTTTCTACAAAAAACTTCCTCCTTAATTCTAGCCTGTATCTCCCTTGTGCAGCTTGAGACTGTCCTCTTGTTCTGTCTGTTGTTTACATTTTGTTCCTGAGGCTTCTCAGCTTCTCAGGAGGAAAAAATCTTAAAGAAAATATTTTTTCATAAAAGATATCTGCCTCAGGGGACCTAGGGAGGGGGGCTGGACGTGGCAGGGTTGAGCTCTCTGCTTTGGCTGACTCCCCTCTCCCTCCCAGCTCACCTACGACTACCAGTTCGACTTCGAGGACGATCAGCACAAGATCCCCTGCCACTGTGGAGCTTGGAATTGCAGGAAGTGGATGAACTAACTGGGAAAAAAGGGGGCTGGGGGCTGCCACCCCCGCCCCAGAGACCTGGCCGAGCCCCCCAGGGCTGCAGGAGGTGCCAGGGGCGGCCGGGCACGGAGGGAGAGCGGCGGCTGCAGCGCTGCCGGCCCTGCCCGAGCGGGACGGACGGACAGACAGATGAACTGGCAACTCAGGGTTTTCTTTGCTTCGTCCTGCGAGGAGGAAAAAAAGGAGTGGGGGGGCTCAGAAACGCCCCCTTCACCACCACCCCCTGCCTGCCTCCCTCATGGGAGAGCCACGGATGGGGAAACAGCGCCGGGCCCAGCGTGGCCGGAGCGATTGTGTGGAGCCGGTCTGGATATAACGATTATTTTATTTTATTTTATTTTATTTTATTGGTTTTTCCTTTTTTTTTTTTTTTTGTTTTGTCCTTTTTTTTTTTTGTTTTTTTGTTTTTTTAGAAACTAATAATATTTGCTCGCTAATTACCAAGGTAACACAGACTCCTTGAGCTCGACAATCTGGGCTCTGCCCTGCCCAGCGTGGTGGCGGCCAGAGCTCGCTCTCGGTTCCTTTTTGATCTCCTTTTTTTTTTTGTTTTGTTTTGTTTTTGTTTGTGCGTGTGGACGAGAACCCCGGAGCGGCGGCGGGATGCAGCCAAGACCCCGACAGACACAAGGAGCTTCTGCACCCAAACCTACCTCATTTTAAGTGTTAGATTTGTTTCTTTTTATTTGTTGTTGTTTTTAAATGTGAGCCCCCCCCTCCATCCCAACCTGCCTCCCAAAGTTTTGGGGGGGGTCTTTCCCTCTCCCTCAGAGGATGTGGCTTCCTCATGTCCCCCTCCTCCAGGACACCTTGAAGGGGGGACACGGGGACACCCCCTCCTTGTCCCCCCCCCTTAAGGAGGTCCCAGCCATGTGACATGCCAAGGTGTGAGGTGGGGATGGGGAGAGGGTGAGGAGGGGGTCAAACCCACTCCCCCAACTCTGGTGGGGGACTGGAGGGGCTGGGTGGGGACCCCTCCTCCCCACACGTGGCTGGGAGGGATTGGATGGAGGCCCCCCCCCCCCCCCTTGCTCACCCTTGGCCCTCCCAGCTGGGGCTGCACTGGGGAGGGGGGGGAAGGTTATTTATCTATTTATACCTTATATTGTATATACTAGACGGGGCTGGGAGGGGGGGGCTCTTTGTGCTCTGCTGGGCTGAGATTTGGGGTGCAGGGGCAAAAAAAAAAAAAAAAAATTAAAAAAGGTGTGGGGAGGGTTTTTTCTAAAACCCAATCTCCAAGGTGTGAGGGTGGGGATGGAGGGGGGGGTCTCTCTCTGGAACCTCCTGCCAGGCAGGGGAGAGTGAAGCAGCGAGTGGGCATTAACACCCCCGACCCCCCCCTCAACCCCACCCACCACCCCGGGGGTCTCTGCCCGCCCCCTCCCCACTCCCGGGGGGCGCCGGGATCTCTTAACGCACAAACACGGCGCGGGGAAGGAAGGGGAGGGACCCCCCTGCTCCTCCTGCAAAATGGGGAGGGGGCGTCGGGTCTGATGATGGGGGTGGTGCCCCCCTCTCCCCCCCCCTCCACCCCCGGTGCAGTGTTGGGGGGGGGGGGCCGGGGCCCGATTTTGAAAAGCTGCTTCCGCAAACTCGTCAAAGCTGCAAAAAAAAAAAAAAAAAAAAACTAAAAAAAAAAAATCTGAAACAAAAAAAGTTTAAGGTAAAAATCTTTAAAAAAAAGAAAATTTTAAAAAAGTAAAAAAAAAAAAAAAAAAAAAGAAAACAGAGGAAAAGCGCGAGTGGGGGGGGGATGAGAAAGTTTTAACAGAAAATATACGAGAAATTTAACTTTCAGAGCTGTACATAGGCCGGGGCGTGTAGAAATCCCGTTTTTACCAATACCGGAACCACTGGATGTTATTTTAAATAAAGCGCGTGAGAAGCCGAGGCCGCCTGATCCCTCGGGGGGTGCTCGGGGGGGTCTGGGAGGGGACAGCGGTGGCACCGGGGTCCATCGAGGGCAGCTCGGTGCTGCTCGGTCCTTGCTGTCCCCACGCGTCCCCCGAGCCAAAGTGTCTGTCCCCAAAATCAGGGACCTTGCCCTGAGTCACACCGAGCTGTGTCCCCACCCTTGGGACCCTCGTGTGTGTCCCCCCCCCCCGTCCTGTCCTGGAGACCCCATGTCCGTGTGTCCGCACCCTTGGGGACCCCATGTCCGTATGTCCTGGGGACCCTATGTCTGTGTGTCCCCCCCACTCCTGTCCTGGGGCCCCCATGTCCGTGTGTCCCACCGCCCCGGGCCATGCCCGGTGTGTCCCCCCGTGTCCCCGAACCCCCGGGGGTCCCCAGAGGTGTGACCCGAATCCCCCCAAAACCATCCCCGCGACTGGCCGGGAGCCAGTGGGCGGCACCGGGACCAGGAACGGGGCGGGAGTGGTACCGGGAACCGGGCAGAAGCGGGACCGGGAAGGGGGCGGAACCGGGACCGAGAGTTGTTCCGAGAACTGGGCGGAACCGGGAACAGACCGGATCCGGGAATGGCAACGGGGCGGGAGTGGTACCGGGAACCGGGCAGAACCGGGAACCGAGCGGATCCGGGAATGGCAACGGGGCGGGAACAGGAACGGGGCCCGCTGGGTTCAGGGAACGGCGGCAGCGGGGCACGAACCGAGCGGAAATTGGGGCAGGAACCGGGCGGAAGCGGGACAGGGACCGTGACAGGAACCGGGCGGAAGCGGGACCGGGAACCGGACGGAAGCGGGGCACGAACCGGACGGAAGTGGGACCGGGGACCGGGCGGAAGCGGGGCTCGGACCGGGCGGAAGCGGGACAGGGACCGGGCGGAAGCGGGGCACCAACCGTGACAGGAACCGGGCGGAAGCGGGACCGGGGACCGGGCTAGCGCGGGGCCGGAGCCGGGCGGCAGCGGCGCCTCGGGACCGAGCGGGACCCATGGAGGTTGTGAGGGGGACTGCGGGGCTGGGGGGGACACCGGGGTCGGGCACCGGGACCGCGGCCACCCTGACCGACCCCGCCTGTCCGCAGGATCCCGGCCCCGAGCCTGACCCCGGCCCCGGCCCGGGCCCGGCCGCCGAGAGCCCGGCGGAGCTGGAAGGTGAAACCGGGGGAGCTCCCGACACCGGAGGGGACGCGGTGATTTGGGTGTCCCGGGGACCGTTCCTGTCCCGGGGTCTGGGGGAGCCATGAGCTGGGGGTCCGGGATTGGGACACCGGGAATATCCCGGAGTTTGGGGTGTCCCGGAGCTGGGGGTCCGGGATTTGGGCTGCTCCATAACCGGGGATATCCCGGTGTCGGGGGTACCCCGGAGCCCTAAACTGGGTGTTGTAGGATTTGGGGTGCCCCATAACCGGGGATATCCCGAATTTGGGGTGTCCCGGAGTCCTGAGCTGGGTGTCCCAGAAGTGGGAGTGAAACGGGATTTGGGGCATTCGAGGTTTTGGGATGTCCCGGGACTTGAGGTGTCAGAGGATTTTGGGGTGTCCCGGAGCCCTGAGCTGGGTGTCCAGGATTTGGGGTGCTCCATGACCGGGAATATCCCGGTGTCGGGGGTACCCCGGAGCCCTGAGCTGGGTGTTGTGGGATTTGGGGTGCCCCATGACTGCAGTTAAGGGTGTCCTGGGATTGGGTGTCCGAAATTGGGAGTGAAATGAAATGGGATTTGTGGCACTGGAGGGTTTGGCGTGTTCTGGCTTTGGGATATCCTGGGTACTGGTGTGTCCCGAGATTTGGGGTGTCAGAGGATTTTGGGGTGTCCCGAGATTTGGGGTGTCAGAGGATTTTGAGGTGTCCCGGGATTGTGGCTGCCACAGGATTTGGGGTGTCTGGCAGTGGTGGTGTCCCGGGATTGGGGGTACCTCAAGATTCGGGGTGTCTGGGACTGGGGGTGTCCCGAGATTGGGGATGTCCCTGGTTTTGGGGTTCTCCAGGTTTTGCGGTGCCCCAGGATATGGGGTGCCACAGGATTCGGGGTGTCTGGGACTGGGGGTGTCCCGGGTTTTGGAATTCTCCAGGTTTTGGGGTGCCCTGGGTTTTGGGGTGTCCTGGGATTTGGCGTGTCTGGGATTGGGGGTATCTGGGATTGGGGATGTCCCGGGTTTTGGGCTTCTCCAGGTTTTGCGGTGCCCCAGGATATGCGGTGTACCCGGTTTTGGGGTGCCCCGGGTTTTGGGGTGTCTGGGATTGGGGTGCCCCGGGTTTCGGGGTGCCCCCTGACGCTGCCCCCCCAGGGGACGCTCACCGCGGTGCCTACACCGCCTTCATGAAATCCCATCGCTGCTACGACCTCATCCCCACCAGCTCCAAACTCGTCGTCTTCGACACATCCCTGCAGGTGTGCCAGGGCCGGGGGGCACTTTTGGGGTCGGGGGGGCACTTTTGGGGTCAGGGGGGCACTTTTGGGGTTGTGAGGGCACTTTTGGGGACGAGGGGGCACTTTTGGGGCTCCCTGACCCCCGTGCCTGCAGGTGAAGAAAGCGTTCTTCGCGCTGGTCACCAACGGCGTCCGGGCGGCCCCGCTGTGGGACAGCAAAAAGCAAAGTTTTGTAGGTGAGCAAAGGGGTCTGAGGGGGTCTCTGGGGGTTTTGGGGGGCTGGCAGGACCCTCCTCACCCTGCCTGCCCCTCAGGAATGCTGACCATCACCGACTTCATCAACATCCTGCACCGCTACTACAAATCCCCCATGGTGAGGGCTGGGGTCTGGGGGGTCTCAGGTTGGGTTTTGGCTGTCCCATCTGAGCTTCCTCCTCCTCCTCCTCCTCCTCCTCCTCACAGGTGCAGATCTACGAGCTGGAGGAACATAAAATAGAGACGTGGAGAGGTGAGGGGGGGTCACTGCTGCCCTTCTTGGGGTGTCCCACCCCTCCATGCCCTCACCCACCCCTCTCCCCACAGAGGTTTATCTGCAAGACTCCTTCAAGCCGCTGGTGTGCATTTCCCCCAATGCCAGGTAGCCCGGGGGGCAGGGAGAGGGGCACAGCCGGTGGTGGCAGTGCCAGGGACACCCCAAATCCCCCCTGCCTTGCCCCCCACAGCCTGTTTGACGCCGTCTCCTCCCTGATCCGGAACAAGATCCACCGGCTGCCCGTCATCGACCCCGACTCGGGGAACACGCTCTACATCCTCACCCACAAACGCATCCTCAAGTTCCTCAAGCTCTTTGTGAGTCTGTGCCCCTTGGCAAGGGTGGGGTCAGACCAGGACCCTCTGTTTGGGATGTACCAGGGTCACACTGGGACCCCCAGCCTGGGCTGTGCCAGGCCCAGGTGCTATTCTGGAACTCCCAGTCCAGGCTGTACCAAGTGCCAGTCCAGGCTGTACCAAGTGCCAGCCCAGGCTGTGCCAGCTCCCTGTGCCAGGGTCACACTGGGACCCCCAGCCTGGGCTGTACCTGGTGCCCGTTCCGGGATTACCCAGGATGTTCACCCTGGGCTGTGCCAGGGGCTGTGCCAGGCTTAGGTGCTGCCCTGAGACCCCCAGTTCAGGTGGTACAAATTGCCAACCCAGGATGTGCCAGGGGCTCCTCTGAGACCCCCATCCTGGGCTGTGCCAGGCTCAGGTGCTAGCCTGAGACCCCCAGTCCAGGTGGTACAAAATGCCAGCCCAGGCTGTGCCAGGCCCAGGTGCTGCCCTGAGACTCCCAGTCCAGGCTGTACCAAGTGCCAACCCAGGCTGTGTCAGGCCCAGGTGCTACCCTGAGACCCCCAGTCCAGGTGGTACAAAATGCCAGCCCAGGCTGTGCCAGCTCCCTGTGCCAGGGCCACACTGGGACCCCCAGCCTGGGCTGTGCCCGGTGCCCGTTCCAGGATTACCCCAGGATGTTCACCCTGGGCTGTGCCAGGGGCTGCCCCGAGACCCCCATCCTGGGCTGTGCCAGGCCCAGGTGCTGCCCTAAGACTCCCAGTCCAGATGGTACAAAATGCCAGCCCAGGCTGTGCCAGCTCCCTGTGCAAGGGGCTGCTCTGAGACCCCCATCCTGGGCTGTGCCAGGCCCAGGTGCTACCCTGGTACTCCCAGTCCAGGTGGTACAAAGTGCCAACCCAGGCTGTGCCAGGGGCTGCCCTGAGACCCCCATCCTGGGCTGTGCCAGGCCTAGATGCTACCCTGAGATTCCCAGGTGCCAGCCCGGGCTGTGCCAGCTCCCTGTGCCAGGGGCTGCCCTGAGCCCCCCATCTAAGCCGTGCCAAAATGTGCCCCAGAACCTTTGGGGTTTCACTCTGAACCCCCCAGCCTGGGCTGTGCCAGGTCCCTGCACACCAGGTACCACCGGCTGTGGGTGGGCACAGCCCTGGTACCTCACCACACCCCTACCTGGAGATCCCACAACCCCCCCATGCTTTGCCCCCCATTTTTTTGTCCTTTCCCCATCAATCCTGTGCTCAGCCCTGTCCCCTCCCTGTCCCCTCAGATCTCAGAGGTGCCCAAACCCGAGTTCATGGCACGGACCCTGGAGGAGCTGCAGATTGGCACCTACAGGAACATCGCCGTGGTTGGCACCAGCACTCCCATCTACGTTGCCCTGGGCATCTTCGTGCAGCACCGAGTGTCTGCCCTGCCCGTGGTGGATGAGTCAGGTGAGGATGGCCTGTCCTGGCTCTGGATGTCCCCAAGTGTCCCCTCCTGAGCACCTTGGGCTTGGCTGAGCTGCTCCTCTTCCTCCCCAGGGCGTGTGGTGGATATCTACTCCAAATTCGATGTTATTGTGAGTGCTGGAAAATTCTGGAATGGGGGAAATCCTGGGTTGGGGGAAATCCTGGAATGGAGGAAATCCTGGGCTGGGGGAAAATCCTGGGTTGGGGATAAAATTCTGGGGTGGGGGAAAAAATCCTGGGTGTGAAAAACCTGGAATGGGGGGAAATCCTGGAATGGGAGAGAATCCTGGAATGGGGAGAAATTCTGGGTTGTGGGGGAAAATCCTGGGTAGGGGGAAAATTCTGGAATGGGGGGGGGAAAATCCTGGAATGGAGGAAATCCTGGGCTGGGGGAAATCCTGGAATGGGGGAAAATACTGGAATGGGGGGAAATCCTGGGTGTGAAAAACCTGGAATGGGAGAAAATCCTGGAATGGGGAGAAATTCTGGGTTGGGGGGGAAAATCCTGGGTAGGGGGAAAATTCTGGAATGGGGGGGGGAAATCCTGAGCTGGGGGAAATCCTGAGCTGGGGGGAAATTATGGAATGGAGGGGGGGGAAATACTGGGGTGGGGAGAAATCCTGGAAAGGGGGGGAAAATCTTGGAATGGGGGAAAATCCTGGGATGGGGGAAAATTCCTGGGCTGGGCTGGGGGGGAAATCCTGGATTGGGGGAGAAAATCCTGGGCTGGGGGAAATCTTGGAATGGGGGGGAAAATCCTGGGCTGGGGGAAATCTTGGAATGGGGGGAAAATCCTGGAATGGGGGGAAAATCCTGGAATGGGGTAAAATCCTGTGTTGGGGAAGAAAATCCTGGGCTGAGGGGAAAGGGGGGAAAATCCTGGGCTGGAGGAGGCAATACTGGGATGGGGAGAAAAATTCTGGGCTGGATGGAAAATCCTGAGCTGGGGGGAAATCCTGGAATGGGGGAAAACCCTGGTCTAGGGGGTAAAACCCTGGGCTGGGGAGAAAATCCTGGGCTGGATGGAAACGCTGGGCTGGGGAGAAAATTCTGGGCTGGGGGAGGAAATCCTGGAATGAGGGGAAATCCTGGGTTTGGGGGAACACCGTGGGATGTTGGGGGTCTCCTAATGTGTCCCCAATGTTTGTCCCTGCCCCAGAACCTGGCAGCTGAGAAAACCTACAACAACCTGGACGTGACGGTGACGCGGGCGCTGCAGCACCGCTCCCACTACTTCGAGGGCGTCCTCAAGTGCTACAAGCACGAAACGCTGGAAACCATCATCAACCGCCTGGTGGAGGCTGAGGTAACAATCCCGGACCGCTGGGGGGGTCTCTGGGGTGAGACTGGGGGTCCCTGCACCCCCTCAGCCCCGTTGCTGTGTCCCCCCCTTTCCCCAGGTCCACCGGCTGGTGGTGGTGGATGAGAGCGATGTGGTGAAAGGGATCGTCTCCCTCTCGGACATCCTGCAAGCCCTGGTGCTCCCCCAGGGCCCCTGAGGCAGTTTTGGGGTGGGAGGGGGGTTCAGTCCTCTCAATCTCCCCCAAATCTCTTCTCCTGTATCACTGTGCCCCCCTCCGGGGCTGGTGGGGACCCCCAGGGGATGCCCCCACTCACCAGCAACACCCAGCAATAACCCCCAGCCCTGGGGCAGCCCCTGCTGCCTTTCCCTGGGTGGGGGGCACCCCACAGCCCCCCCCATGCCGTGCCCTGCACCCCAAACCCGTGTGGGGTGATGGGGGCAGCCCTTGACCCCCCTTGGGGTCACCCTTAGCCATGCCAGGGCTGTTCTGTGTGGCCTCTGGTCCCTGTCACCCTGCACCCTCTCCCTGGGTTTGGTGACACCCACCCGGCCCAGGGACCCCCAAAAATCCCCGGGGGTCTCCCCCCAGGTCTCCTCCACCCTCTCCCTGGGTTTGGTGACACTCACCCGGCCCAGGGACCCCCCCAAGCCCCCCGGGGGTCTCCCCAAGGTTCCCCCACACCCTGCACCCTCTCCCTGGGTTTGGTGAGACTCACCCGACCCAGGGACCCCCAAAAAAACTCCGGGGGTCTCCCCCAGGTCCCCCCACACCTGCCACCTTCTCCCTGGGTTTGGTGAGACCCAGGGACCCCCCAGTGCCCCCCGGGGGTCTCCCCAAGGTCCCCCCCACACCCGCCACCGCTTCGTGTGTGAGGACAAACCACGAATAAACACAGACCTGGCACCACCCTGGCACCGTGCAGGGCACGGAGGGCATTGACCCGGGCACGGGGGGTGTGTGGGGACGGGGTGTGAGCCCCCCTGTGGGAAGGGGGAATCTGCTGAGCTCACCCAGACCCTAAATCCCTGTTTGTTACGCCTGTGGCTTTTCTAAAAGGCCGGGATTGGGGATGGGACAGAGACAGGGACCCGGCAGGACATGGGGACCCGACAGGACATGGGGACCCTCTGGTGGGCACCGCGGTGAGCAGGGGAGTCAGCCAGGGGCTGGGGGAGGTTGAGGGGGCTGAGCTGGATGTTGGGGCGCCCTGGGGGGGTCTCGGGCAGCCGGGACAGCGCCGTTCGCAGCCGGCGTCCGCAGGGGAGGTGCGAGGCCCGGCCGTGCTGAGCGAGGCACATTCCTGGCGGGGAGGGGACGGCCGGCCTGGGCACCGTGTCCGTGCCAGTGCCGGGCTCCGGCAGAGCCAGGGGAGCGCCGGGCAGGTACCGGGGGGCCCGGGGGACTCGGGAGGGGGGCCGTGCCGGTTGCCATGCCGCCGCCGGAGGGTTGCTAAGCTCCGCTCGGAGCCCGCGTGGGCTGCAGCGCTCGGTGCCAAACCCGCCATCGCCTGCTTGTCGCAGGGGGGGGAAGGGATCCCGCGGGGCGAGGGAAAGGGGGGGGGACACAAACACACACACACGCGACACACCGACACCCCTGGGACGGCCGGTGGGGTCCCCGCCGTGCGCTGCTCCCCCCGGGGTCAGCGTGGCCCGAGGTGGCACCGGGCGGGACACGGGGGCACCGGGGGCACACGTGCGGCAGGTGGGTGCGTGCGGGCGGGCTGGTGGCACCGCCGAGGCTCCGCTGAGCCCCCCCCCGCCACCGTGGGGACCCCCCTGTCGGCCGGGGCAATGCTGGGGGGTCCGGAGCGGGGTGGTGCGGGGCGCCTGCGGATCTGCGAGCGGACCAAGCTGGTGCTGGTGGAGATCGACACGGTGGCGTGTTGCAGCCCGGGTGGTGCCGGCATGGCCGCGGGCTGCTGGCCCGAGCCGCCCTGGACCTACCGCCGCATCGCCGGGGAGTACGCGTGAGTGGGGACCGCCATTGGGGCTGGGGGGGTCCGTCCTGCTCCCCTCCCCTGCTCCCCTCCCCTGCTCCCCTCCCTCGCTGCCCTCACTCCCCTCTCTGTCTTGCAGGTACCTGGAGAAACGCTTTGTGGCCGAGCTGGCCCCCCCTTGGCCCCCAGTGCCCTCCAACCCCCCTTGTCGCCTGCAGGACTTCACAGCCCGGCCCCGGGTCCCCCCCACCCCCTGCCCCCCACCACAGCTTGAGGGGCCGGGGGGCAGCAGCGGACCCTGGGGGGGTCACGCCGTGCCCACCCCTCGGCCCCCGGTGTCGGGGGACAAGCAGGGCCCCCCCACGTACGAGGTGCACATGCAGCGGGTGCAGGCTGCCCACGGCCGCCGAGGGGGACCCCCCCCTTACATCGCACCCCCCGCCTATGACGGTCCCCACCGCACCCTCCAGCTGCGACCCCCGCGGGGACCCCGCAGCCCCCCGGCGGCTCCTCCTCGGGCCCGGGGGGCCGTGCCGGGCGCCTGGAGCCACACTCTGCCCCGGGCGGCCACCGAGGCCAAGCACCGGTGGCCCCGTGCGACGCTGCCGTCCCCAGCAGGGCCCGGCCCCGGCCCCCGGCACTGCCAGACGCTGCCACGGGCAGCGGCCGGCCGGGAGCGGGCACCGGGGCGCGGGAGGGGGCAGCGGGGAACGGGGGGCCACGTCCTCATCGATGCCACCCGCGTGGTGGTCCGTGCCCAGTACGTGCCACCCCCGCAGCGCCAGCAGGTCCGCTATGCCAGGGCATCCCCTCCTCGCAGCCCTTCGGTGCCCGCCGGGGTCGGCAGCGCTTCGGCAGCGCCCTCGCCGCCCCGGGAGCCCCCCGGCAGCCCCCGCAGCCCGTGGCGCAGCCCGGGGGGCTGCAGGGGTGCCCGGGGGCGGCCCCCGCCGCGGCGGCCGGTGCTGTACGCGCAGGCGTTGCGGGAAGCCGTGTCCCGCATCCGCCGGCACACGGCGCCCGACTCGGACTCGGATGCCGAGAGCAGCGTGGGGGGGTCCCGGCAGCGCCTCTGCCGAGACCCCCGAGCCTACAGCAGCAGCAGCAGCAGCCTGGAGAGCGCCGGAGCCCCCCCGGGCCCCGCCAGCCCCACCCCGGCCTGAGGGGCGGGGCTTGGCGGGGTGTGGCACTTTTAGGGCGGGGCTTGGCGGGGTGTGGTTCTCAGGCGCTCAGGGCTGGAGTTCCCACGGGCTGACCCCAATAAAAGCTCCGGGATCCCCTGTGCTGCCTCTGTCCCTGTTTGTGGGAGGTCGGGGTGGGGGGGTGTCACCCCTTCAGGTCACTCTGTGCCCCCCAACAAGCGCTCAGGTGTCCGGGCACGCCCCCGTGACATCCCCGGTGTCCCGTTACGGTGCCGGGGTCAGCCGGAGGTCCCGGGTGTCCCTGCGGCCACCACGGTGCGTCACAACACGGGCAGGACGTGCCAGCCCCCCCCGTACCCCCCATAATGAGCAGGTGACACAGCAGGGCTGGCCCTGCGCCACCACCAGCCCCACGTCACGGCCGGGGGGGGACCCCCAGTGAGTCACTGTCCCCCCCAAGCAGCCGCCACCTCTCTTAGTCACGCTGCAGGAGGGGAGGGAGGGAGGGAGGAGGATCCCCAGGAAACCGCACAAATATCGTGGCCAATTTGCGCGTTATTTAAAACCGGCTCCTCCCCCGCCCCCCCGGCGCGACCCTGTCATTATCGCGGTGACACCGGCGCGGAGGTCACGGCACGGGGCAGCCGCGGCGGCCGGGCCACCCCGGGAGGCTGGGGGGGCACCCCAAGGCCGCGTCACCCCCCCAATGTGTCCCCCTGTGCTGGCACGTGGCCAGGGTGGCATCCAAGTGCCACACCTGGCTCTGGCCACAACGGCAATTGCAGCCCCCCGTGGCACAGGGGCGGTTCTACAGCCGGTATGGTGGCACCTGGCACGGCTTGGCATGGCCTGGCACGGAATAGGATGGTTGGCAAGGTGCGGTGTGAGCCACGGATTGTCGCGGCACGATGCAGCCTGGCACAGCGTGGCACAGTTTGGAACGTGGCTTGGTATGACCCAGAACATCTTGGCATAGCTTGGTATAGCCTGGCACAGCTTGGCATGGCCTGGCACAGCTTGGTATAGCCTGGCACAGCTTGGCACAGCAGCCTGGCACGGCTTGGCAAAGCCCAGAAGAGCCAAGGTCAACTCAGCAGCCTTGGCACGGTTTGGCATGGTCTGGCACGGCATAGGGTGGTTGGCAAGGTGTGGTGTGAGCCACGGATTGTCACGGCATGATGCAGCCTGGCACAGTTTGGAACGCGGCTTGGTATAACCAACATGTCTTGGCACAGCTCGGTATAGCCTGGCACGGCTTGGCAAAGCCCAGAAGAGCCAAGATCAACTCAGCAACCTTGGCACGGCTTGGCATGGCAAGGAACAGCTCGGAACAGCTCAGTGCAGCCTGGCAGAGCCTGGCACAGCCTGATGCCACCTGGCATGGCTCAGCACAGCTCAGCATGGCTCGGCAAAGCCCAGAACACTTGGCACAGCCTGTTTGGCACAGCTCATCACAGCTGGGCACGACTTGGCACACCTTAGCACAGCCTGGCATGGCTCAGTTTGGCACAGCACAGCACAGCATGGCCAGCACCAGAACAGCTCTTTGCGACTTGGCACGGCTTGGCACAGGCTGGTACAGCCTGGCAC
The DNA here is from genome assembly GCF_027887145.1 of Ammospiza caudacuta. NCBI lineage: Eukaryota > Metazoa > Chordata > Aves > Passeriformes > Passerellidae > Ammospiza > Ammospiza caudacuta. The sequence continues at coordinate 2,819,346 of NC_080623.1, forward strand.
GGCTCAACACAAACTACCACAGCTTGGCACGGACTGGTATAACCTGGCACGGCCCAGCACAGCCTGGCACAGCTTGGCACAGACTGGTATAACCTGGCACGGCTCAGCACATCCTGCCACAGCTTGGCACAGGCTGGTACAGCCCGGCACGGCTCAATACAAACTAACACGGCTTGGCACAGGCTGGTACAGCCTGGCACGGCTCAGCACAAACTACCACAGCTTGGCACAGGCTGGTATAACCTGGCACAGCCCAGCACAGCCTGGCACGGCTCAGCACAGCCTGGCACAGCTCAACACAAACTAACACAGCTTGGTACAGCCTGGCACGGCCCAGCACAGGCTGGCACAGCTTGGCATAGGCTGGTACAGCCCGGCACGGCTCAGCACAGCCTGGCACAGCTCAACACAGTCTAGTTCAACCTGGCACGGCTCAACACAAACTACCACAGCTTGGCACAGCCTGGTACAACCTGGCACGGCTCAGCACAGCCTGGCACGGCTCAGCACAGGCTGGTATAACCTGTCACGGCCCAGCCCAGCCTGGCACGGCCCAGCACAGCCTGGCACGGCTCAGCACAGGCTGGTATAACCTGGCACGGCCCAGCCCAGCCTGGCACGGCCCAGCACAGCCCGTCACGGCCCGGCGCGGTGCCCGGCGGGGTGCCCCAGACGCGGGGGCAGCGGCGCTGCCCTTCCCGTGGGATCAGCTCCTGCCCAAAGCCGCTCCCGCCGGGAAATTCACCTTCTAATTCGGGCTGCGCCGGCGCCGGCGCCTTCCCCCGGCACCCCCGGGGCACCGGAACGCGCCGCAGCCTCGGGGGTCCCCCCGGGGCCACCGGGGGCTCAGCCCGTGCGGGTGACAACGCCCGGGACCGGGGGGTCCCGCCCGGTACCGGAACCCCCGGAGAGGGACGCGTATGGCCGCCAGATGTCGCCGCGCAGCCGGTGAGCGATGGCACCGGGGGGCACCGGGGGGCACGGGGGTCCTGCCTGCCCCCGGAGCGGTGCTGTGTCCCCAAAGAAGCGTCAGCCACGTGTGACATCCGTGCCGGGCAGTGCGGTGTCACCGGGGCTGGCGATGTCCCCGCAGGGAGCTGTGACCCTCGTGTGTCACCGGTGACGGCGGTGTCCCCAGAGGGCAGCGCCAGCTCTGGCTGTGCTCCCAGAGAGCCGTGAGTGTCGTGCGTGCTGGTGGTGTCTGAGAGCTTTGTGTGTCACTTGTGACAGCGATGTCACCACAGGCCTGTCCCCATGTGTGTGTGTGTGTCCTGCTGCTGTCCCCAGACAGCCACAACCCCTGTGTGTCACTGGTGGTGGCTGGCGTCCCCAGAGAGCCGTGTCTCATGTGTCACTGGAGTTGGCAATGTCCCAAAGGAGCCCTGTCCATGTATGTGCCAGTGCTGGCGGTGTCCCCAGCCAGCTGTGACCTTCGTGTGACAGCAGTGTCCCCAGAGATCTGTGTCTATGTGTGCGCTGCTGCTGGCATTGTCCCCACAGAGTCATGACCCACACGGACAGCTGGCACCGGCCATGCCATGTCCCAAAGGAATCATGTCCATGTATGTGCCAGTGCAGCGAGCTGTGACCTTCATGTGTCACTCGTGACAACGTTGTCCCCAAAGATCTGTGTCCATGTGTGCGCTGCTGTTGGCAGTGTCCCCACAGAGCCGTGACCCTCACATGCAGCTGGCACCGACCATGCCATGTCCCAAAGGAGCTCTGTCATGTGTCACTGGTGTTGGCAATGTCCCAAAAGAGCCCTGTCCATGTATGTGCCAGTGCTGGCAGTGCCCCCAGCCAGCTGTGACATTTGTGTGTCACTGGTGACAACGATGTCCCCAAAGATCCGTGTCCATGTGTGCGCTGCTGTTGGCAGTGTCCCCACAGAGCCGTGACCCTCACGTGCAGCTGGCACCGGCCGTGCCATGTCCCAAAGGATCCCTGTCCCAAAGGAGCCCTGCCCATGTATGTGCCAGTAATAGCGTTGTCCCCAGTAGCTGTGACATTTGTGTGTCACTGGTGACACTCTGGTGACAACGATGTCCCCAAAGATCCGTGTCCATGTGTGCGCTGCTGTTGGCAGTGTCCCCACAGAGCCGTGACCCTCACGTGCAGCTGGCACCGGCCGTGCCACATCCCACGCGTGCCAGCACCGCTGTCCGTGTCCCCGCAGCGCGGTGTCACCTGCTGACACCCTGACCGTCCCCACCCCACCGTCCCCGCCGCGTCCCCGTGTCCCTGCCCGCGGTGCCGCCTCTCCCAGGCCGCGCGAGGAGCCGGTGGGAAGGGTCCGCTGAATGCGCCATTGTTGCGCGGGGTTGGAGTCACAGATAATTACCTCAATTAGTTACAATGGCAGAGTAATAAATACAGGCTTAGCGGCTCCTTCCCCACTGCGGCTTCTCAGATTAATCCAGCCCGGGCGAGCGGAGCTGAAAGGATTGATGGACAATTCATTAAACCCGCCGAATGCCGCACAAGGCACCCGTGAAGGCCGGCGTTAGCCCCCGGCGGCTCCGCTTTGTCCCTAATTGTTCGTCTCGGGCATTGGTCACCTATCAGGGAGTGGGTGACGGCGACGGTCCCCCCGGGGCTGGCATGCCCGGGGATTAGAGGCCAGCGCTGCCACCGTTGCTGGGCGCGTTGGCCCCGCGCCGGAGGAATGCGGCGGATGGGAGGGGGCGGCCGGACAAGCCGGGAGCTGGCGGGACGTGGGTCCGCATCGACCGGAGGCGAGGGGAGCCGGGACGGGGCTGTGCCGCTGGTGATGGTGACAGGGGATGGGATGGGATGGGATGGGATGGGATGGGGCGGGAGGGGATGGGGATGGTCCTGTAGGTGGGATGGGGCCAGGTGGGCACAGCTCTGTGTGTCCGTCCTGCACCTCTGGATGCTGTTCTGTCCTTCTGTCGTGCATTTCTGGAAATGGCAGAGTCCTCCTGCCCCTCACTTCTGGGCACTGTCCTGTCCTGCACCTCTGGGAATGACACAATTCCCCTGTCCTGCACCTCTGGGCACTGTCCTGTCCTGTACCTCTAGGAATGACAGAATTCCCTTGTCCTGCACCTCTGGAATGCCACAATTCCTCTGTCCTGCACCTCTGGGAATGACACAATTCCTCTGTCTTGCACCTCTGGAATGACACAATTCCTCTGTCCTGCACCTCTGGGAATGACACAATTCCTCTGTCCTGCACCTCTGGCCACAGTCCCGTCCCTTTTTCTGGATTCTGGGAATGACACCATCCCTCTGTCCCACACCTCTAGGCACAGCTCTGTTCTGCATCTCTCTGTGTCATCCTGTCCCTCTGTCCAGAAACTTTGGGTATTGTCCTGTCTTTCTGTCCTGCACGTTGGGTAATGTCACCACCCCACTGTCCTGCACCCCTGGGCATGGCTCTGTCCTTCTGTCCTGCACCACTGGACATTGTCCTGTCTTTCTGTCCTGAACTTTGGGGACTGTCACCACCCCACTGTCCTGCACCCCTGGGCATGGCTGTGTCCCTCTGTCCTGCACCGTTGGACATTGTCCTATCCCAGTGTCCCACATTTCTGGGAACGACATCTCTGTCCTGGAAGCCCTCCCGTCCCTCTGTCCTGCATTTCTGTGTGTGTCTCTGTCCCACAGCCCCAGGCAGAGCCCCCCTGCACCCCATCCCTGAACGGGGCTGTCCCATCCCTCAGCAGGCCCAGCTTGTGGCCACCATCCAGCTGTTACCCGGCTTCCCAGATGTGACAGCCTGCTGCAGGATGGCACCGCCCTCTCCCTGGCCCTCAGCTGGCCCACAGCAGCTATTTCCAGCACCCAGGAATATTTGTCCACGCCAGGGGAGGTCTGTGCCCCGTGCCCAGGGTGCCCCTGCCCACCTGGGGGTCGCGGCTGCCCGAGGTGCCCAGCAGGATACGCAGGAAAAGCTGAGTAACAGAGGTGACTTATAAGAATGTCATTATCTATATTCCTGACTCCTACCGCAGGAAAACAGGCTATTTTCATGCTGAAGCAGGAGCAGAATTTAGCAGGCAGATAAACCGGCAGGCGGGAGATGCTCGGAGGGTTATTTCGGGCTGTGTTCCTTTCCAGGCGTTTTCCTCGCCTTTTGGTATTTTATTCTCCACGCCGGGCTGTGTTTTGACCTTGGCGCGGGCAGCGGGGGCCCCCAGGGTGTTTTTCCCCCCCCTCCTTTGAGTCTCGAAACATCAACTTTTCCACTATCGGCTCCGCGGGATATTTCGGGTGGTGGCAGCGTCATCCCGCAGCCTTTGATGCGGTGCAGCCTCAGGGGCCCCGAGAGGTTCCCGGCTCTGGGGGGGAGCCCGGGCTCTGGGGACCCCCGGGACACCGGGCTGGGGGTCCCCCAAACACAGAGAAGGAGGTTTTGATGTCCCCAAGTGTGAAATAATGGTGCAGGGGGGATGTGTGGAGCCTGTGCCCATCCCCGTGGGATGCCTGTCCCAGAGGGATGCCCTTCCCAAGGGTGCCCCTTCTGGGGATGTGCCCACCCCTTTGGGATGCTTATCCCAGAGAAAAACCCATCTCAGGGCACGTCCTGAGAGCTGAATTCCTATCCTGGTGTGGTGCCCACTCCAGTGGGAGGACTGTCCCAAGAGGATACCCATTCTGGGGATGTGCCCACCCCTTTAGGATGCTTATCGCAGGGAAAAACCCATCTCAGGGAACGTCCTGAGAGCTGAATTCCCATCCTGGTTGGGTGCCCACTCCTGGACTGTCCCAAGAAGATGCCCATTCCAAAGGGATGCCCATTCTGATGGGATGCCTGTCCCAGAAGGATGCCTTTCCCAAGGATGCCCATTCTGGAGATGTGCCCACCCCTTTGGGATGCTTATCCCAGGGAAAAATCCCATCTCAGGGCACGTCCTGCGTGCTGAATTCCCATCCTGGTGTGGTGCCCACTCCAGTGGGAGGACTGTGCCAAGAAGATGCCCATTCCAAAGGGATGCCCATTCCAGAGGGATGCCCATCCTGAGGGAAGCCTGCCCCGCAGAAATGCCCATCCCATGCCAGCAGAGCACCTGCCAACCACGGAGCTGCACCCTCCCGCTTCGCCACATCATTTCTCTTGTGGTCACACACGGATGTAGGGCTGTTTGTGGGGCCAGTGGCCATCTCTGTCCCCTCTGGCCCCTGCCCCGGTAACCCCGGTGCCCTCCCCCGGCCCTGCTTTTCCCGCGGAGCCGAGGGGAGCCGTCAGCCCCGGCCGGTAGCGGTGATGGACGATGCTCATTCCCTGTCTGTCGTCTTGTACCTCCCGGGGCCGCTCCCAACTCCCGGCCTCGGCGGCACCAGCCCGACCGCCCCGGCAAATTCCAGCATCGGAGATGCTGCAGTCAAGGTGCCATGGTGATGGGCGCCGCAGCCCTGGGGATTGCACGGTCCCGGCCGGGAGCGGCGGCGACGGCGGGAATGGCTGCGATGGAGACGGGCACAGCGGGAGAAGGAACGGGGTCTGCGGGGAGGGGATGGCAGAGAGTGGAGGGAAGGAGGAGAGAGATGGACAGACAGCAGCCAGACAGGCTGATGGACGTGGAATGGGGATGGAGAAGTGATGGATGGACAGATGGACAGCTCATCGCACAGTTTGGGAGGCATTGGTGTCCCCCCTCCTTCCCCCAGCTCTCCCCAGACACAAATCAGGGCAGGACTGATAAAAATATATTCTTTATTCTTCTCTAAAGGCTATCAATGACACCTGTAACAAAGCATCATTATTATTAATTATTATTAATTATTATTATCTTTCATTATAAAAAACAGGGCCTGGGGCCAGCGAAGCAGGGTGGGGGGGGGGGGGGGGCGGCAGCACCAAACCGTCCACAATAAATATTTTATTTACAGCAAGAAGTGACCCCGTGGAGCCGGAGAGTGGCCAGCAAGGTGCTTGACACTGAGCCCACCCATGGCAGGACGGGGGTCCCTAGGACACATCCACACCCCCCACCCATAGGTGCCTTCAATCCAGCCGGGCACCCGTCATGGGGGGTGGGTGGCGCTGACCCCCGTCCGGGGCTGGGCAGGGCAGCTCACAGGCACTCGTGCAGCACCTGGGTGTTGGTGCAGTTGAGGCAGCTGACGTGGCAGCACCAGTGGAAGGTGCAGTTGCAGCGCTCGGTGACGCGCTGGGTGCGCGTGCGGTACCCGCGCCCGCAGCACAGCAGCTCGCACCCGTCCAGCCCTGGCGAGGAGCTGTTGCAGAACCTCCCAGCCGTGCCCGCCGTGCCCATCTTCCCGCTGTAGGTGCAGAAATTGGGCGATTTCTCGAAGTACACGAGGTCGTGGGGCGAGGGAGGTTTGTGGGCCGGGTTTTCGGGCTCCAGGTGATGCAGCTCCACCCGTGACGCGCGGTTGCTGCCCTTGTTGCCGTAGATGACGCGGGAAGCGCCGTCGAAGCGATCCTTCAGGACATCGCCCACGGCACGGAAGGTGGGCAGCCGCATCCAGCAGGTGCGCACGGTGCAGGAGCCCGACATGCCGTGGCACTTGCACTCCTGGCGCATCTCCGAGAAGACAGTCTGGAAGGAAAGGGGAATTTGGGGCTTTGTGAGCAGCCTGAGACCCACCCTAGGGACAACCGTGCTCCTACACCCCTCATTTCTGCAGTGTCACATCACTCAGACATCACTTGTCCCAAAGACAAGCACAAAACCCATCTCCAACTGTTCCCAAGACACATGGGAACAGGCAGAAGGTTTTGGTGGCCGTGCTCATCTCTGTGCCTGGAAGAAAAGGGGAATTTGGGACTTTGTGAGCAGCCTGAGATGTCCCTGGGGACCACCGTGCTCCTACACCCCTCATTTCTGCAGTGTCACATCACTCAGACATCACTTATTTATCCCAAAGACAAGTGTGAAACCCATCTCTAACTGTTCCCAGAACAGGCTGAAGGTCTTGGTGGTTGTGCTCATCTTTGTGCCTGGAAGGAAATGGGAATTTGGGGCTTTGTGAGCAGCCTGAGACCCTCCTGGGGACAACCGTGCTCTTACACCCCTCATTTCTTCACTGTCACATCTCTCAGACATCACTCGTCCCAAAGACAAGCACAAAACCCATCTCCAACTGTTCCCGACACACACATGGGAACAGGCTGAAGGTCTTGGTGGTTGTGCTCATCTTTGTGTCTGGAAGGAAAGAGGAATTTGGGGCTTTGTGAGCAGGTTGAGATCCCCCTGGGGACGCTCCTACACCCCTCATTTCTGCAGTGTCACATCACTCAGACATCATTTATCCCAAAGACAAGCACAAAACCCATCTCCAGTTGCTCCCAACACACACATGGGAACAGGCTGAAGGTTTTGGTGGCCTTGCTCATCTCTGTGCCCACCCCAGTGCCCTCAGCAAGCCCCCGGTGCCCTCACCATGCGCCCAGCCTCGTTGTTGTGCAGGTTCATGAGGAAACGCAGGTCCCGGCCCTTCTCACTGGAGTCCACAAACTCCCTCCCAAAGAGGCGGCCGAAGTCGATGTTGTCACTGCAGCCCCCCCAGTGCCAGTCGGGACCCCCGGGCCCACGGCGCCGGTAGTCACAGGTGCAGGACTCGATGGACCCCTCCGAGCACGACCGGGCCACCGAGTGTGTCACGCCAGCGCTGGTGATGGCAAAGATGAACGCTGTCTCCCGGCAGCCTGTGGAGGGAGCGGGGCCTCAGGGTGCTGCCAGGATGGGGAGGGGGCACCCACTGACACCCCCAACCCTCCATCACAATGAGCTGGTGATGCCCCATAGACACCAGGGGTGCTTTGATGAGCATCCCAACTTGGGGGTGCATGGAGGAGGTCTGGGGGACCCCCGTGCTTCCCCCCCACCAGCCTCACCCCTGTTGACGATTTTGCCGAAGATGTTGGGGCCCTGCGAGGTGGGGCAGTTCCAGCGGCGGTTGCGGAACTGCCACTTGCACTCCTTGATGGCGGTCTGGAGGCCGGAGCTGACGCTGTGCAGGATGCCGGGGTTCTGCCGGATCAGCTTGCGCTGCTTTCGGCTCAGCAGCTGCAGGCTGGGGTCCAGCACCAGCTGCACGTTCTTGGAGTCGGTCAGCAGGTTGGTGGACGAGGCCACGTTGATGATGCCCCTGTGGCACAGGTGGGGATGGTGACCCCAGCGCCTCCCTCCTCACCTCAGCCTCCCTGCAGGTTCCTCGCTGCCACCGCAGCATCCCCTGTAGGGATCCCAAACGCGGCTCGCAGCCCCGTGCTCCCCCACACGCCCCATTCCTGCGCGCAGGGCAGTCCCTGCTGTTCCTGTGCCAGCCCCGCCCTCCCGCCTCACCACCCCGGTGCCGGTACCGGTGCCGGGGCCGGTGCTGTCCGACTCACCACCACCGCCCGCTGTTGTTCACTGCCAGCGTGTTGGAGAGCGAGGAGAGGGCCAGAGCCCAGAGTGCCCGGAGCGCCAGCCCCAGCGCGGCGGCGCGCATGGCTCCGGCCCCGGGAGCCCCGGCAGAGTGCGCGGGCGAGCGGCCGTCCCGGTATTTATGGTGCCGCAGAGCCCCCGGCCCGGCCGCTACATCCACGCGTGTTTCCGGACGCGCGGGGCGGCTCCGAGATCAGGACGGCCGCGGGGGGACGCGGGGAGCGCCGGGCGGGCCGGGCCGGGCCGGCACCGCCGCCGCCACCGGGCTGCAGCCGGTGGCCGGGGCGCGGCGTCGGGGGTGCGGTGCCCAGCGCGCACCGACCGGGCCCCGGAGCGCGGCGTCGGGCGCTCCGTTCGCGGTGCCGCTTCTGGGGAGCCGGCGCTCGGCACTCTGTGCGTCGGTACCGCTGCTGGCTCTCGGCGGCCCGTGCGCGGTGCCCGGTGCCGGTGGTCGGTACCGGCAGCTCCCCGGGGAGCCGGCACGGCTGGACTGGGCTCGGCGCGGCGGGTGCACAGCGCTCAGCACCCGGGAGCATCTTCCAGCCCCTTCCCTCTTATAGGGGCGGCGCGGAGGGTCCCCGTGGGCCGGTCCCGCCGCGCGGGGCCTCCCCGCGTCCTCGCCCTAACAATGGGGAGCGGCGGAGCTGCGGCATCTCTTACGGGGCGGCGGGAGCGGCGGCGCCGGGGCTGTCCGTCACGGCCCGGATTAGCCCGGCGGGGTGGCTGCGCCCCGGCCCCGTGCCCAGAGCTCCCGGCTGCCGCCCCCCGCCTTCCCCGCCGTCCCGCGCACACGTTCTGCAGGCACCGGCACCGGCCCGCGACAGCTCCCGGTGCGAGGAGGAGCCGGTCCCGGAATAACCCGGGATGGCCCCGGACGGCTCCGGGCGCACGGAGGGAGCGGGGAACGGGGATAACCCGGGATGTCCCGGGACAGCCCGGGGTGCACAGGGGCAAGGAGTGACGGGATATCCCGGGACAGTCCCGGGCGCACGGGGGAGGCAGAGCTCCGTGACAGTCCCGGGCGCACGGGAAAGGCCGGGGACACCGTCCCGGGACTTCCCGGGGGACGCGACGTGCGGTGCCCGGGGACGGGGACCGTCGAGGCTGCCGGGCGCCCCTCCGGAGCCCACGGAGCCCTGTCCCGTCCTACTCCTTGCCCGGTGGAACGGGGCTACAGCCTCTTCCAGCCGCTGGAGCCCGGCTTGGGCTGTCCCGGGCTGTCCCGGACCCCCGTGAACGGTGTGCACAACCCGCGTGGGCGCGGCACGGCCCCGCACGGCTCCCGCTGCCCCGGAGAGCCCGGTCTGGGCCGGTACCGGGTGTCGGAGGTAGGGATGGACCGGAGGGATTGAGGGGGGGCGGACAGAAGGAAGGGCAGGGGGTGCTCGGATGGCGGCGGCCGGACGCGCCCACGGCCAGAACACGGGCACGCAGGGCCGGTGCTGGCCCGGTCCCCGTTGGGACACGACTGTCCCCGTCACCCCCCGCCCGGGCCAGTTGTGGGTGGGTGTGAAGTCCCCAGCGCGGGGCCCGACGGGCCGGGGGCCCTGAGCTGAGTCCCCCGTTGGGGCGGGACCGGGGGGAGTAATCCCCCCGCCGCGGTTTCCCCGGACCAGTCATGCGGGGCCGGATTAGCCCCGCTGGCCCGTCACGGCCCGGGGCCGCCGCTCTCCAGTTTAATTCAAGGACGGACAAAGCCCCGGGACGGCGGCGGGGGTGGGGGGCTCGCACCGGCACCCACCCGCACCCCTTCCCCCGGCCCGGGAGGAACCCAGGGCCGAGCCGGGGTCTGCTCCAGCGCGGCGCTCCCGCCTCCCCCGCCCCGGTTCCCGGCCGGGCCGGGCCGTGTCCACGCCCTCGGGCCTCCGCCCCGTCGGGGCTCCCGGGGCTGAGGTCAGCGGCCGCGGGGAGGCCCCGGGGCGCGGCTGGGAGGGCCCTGCCCGGGGCTGTGCCACCAGCGGCGGGGCGCAACCGCGGCCCTCGCCTCCCCCGCTCCATCCCGGGACTCTCCGGTCCTTGCACTCGCTGCCCGCTGCCCCGAGCCCCCGTTCCCCCCATCCCCTCTGTGCTGCAGCCCACGGCGGCCCGGTGCTCGGGATCCCCCCCAGTTCTGGGGTGCCGCTGGAACAGTTCCCGCAGCCGTCGGGGCGCCCGGTGCTGCTCGGCGCCCCCGGTACCTGCCTGGGAGCGGGGGGCATCCGTTCTGTCCCGTGGCGCCGAGCAGGGACGGACAAACGGACGGACGTGGGAAGCACCCGCGGGTTCCCCGCGCCCCGTCCCGTCCCCTGCCCAGCCTGCCAACACCGGGGCAGCCTCGGTACCGACCATACCGGCACGGTGCGGGGGTGCGCAGCCTGTCCCCCCGTTACGGTGCGGGGGTCCCCGTCCCCCGTGAAACACAGGGACCCCCCCAAACCGGGACGCTGCGTCCCCGGTGCTCACGGCGGGGGCGGAAGAGCCGGGACCCCGCTCTCCCCTTCGGACTCGGCTCTGTCCCCGCGGTGCCGGTGCCGATCCCGGTGCCGCCAGGACCGGGCTGATGGCGGGGTGGGGGGGGACACACGGGGAGCCCCCCTCAGTGTCCCCCCCCTCAGTGTCCCCCCCTCACTGCTGCAGCCGTTGCCATGGTAACGCCCGGTGCCTCTCGCCATTGCACCCCCCGCTCCCCCCCCCCCCTCCGCCGCTCCCCGTGCGCGCCCCCGGTCCCGGTGTGGGGGGGGGGAGGTTGCGGGAAGCGGAGCGGGGCGGCGGGAGGGGGGTTGGGGGGGGTTAACCGGGCGCTCTCGCGAGATCGGCGCGCTCGGGGCCTCCGCTTCCGGCGGCGGGAGCGGTGCAGAGTCAGCGGCGGCGGGGGCGGAACCGGCACCGGCACCGGCACCAGGTGCGGGGGGCCGCCCGCCGCTCGGGGGTGCGGGGCGCGGGCATCGCCGGGGGGTGCGCGGGGATAACCGGGGAGGGGATCAGCACCGCACCGGCGCGGGGGGGCTGCAGCCAGTACCGGGGAGCCCGGTGCGGCGGGGGCGCGGAGCCCCGGTGGGTTGGGGTCGTACCGGGCGGCGCGGGGGGATGCGGTGCGGTGCGGCGGGGGCGGGGGGCGATGCGCAGGGGGGGGCGGCGCGGTGCGGGATGGAGAGGAGGGGGTTTGGGGGCGCGTTGTGATGGGGGGGTTGGTGAAGAGGGGGAGCGGGGAATTGGGGGTCCCGGGGGCGCGGGGGATGCGCACGGTGCGGGGGAAGGGGCGCGCTGCGGGTCGGGTTGGGGGGGGGGGGTGATGTGGCCTCCCCCTCCGGCGAGGTTGCGGTGATGGGGGCATCGTGCGGAGGCTGGGTCGGGTCCGGTCCGGGGGGGCTCTGCTCTTCTCGAGGGGGGCGACAGCTCTGCCTCAGTTTCCCTCAGTGCAGCGCCCTGCGCTGTCCTTCTGCAGGGTGCAGCGGGGGCCGGCTCAGCATCCCCCGAGCTGCACACACAGACACCCCCACACAGTCCGCAACCCCCTCCCCACCCCCTTTCATGGGGTCCCCCAAACCCTGCATCCCCCCAGGACACGAGGATCCCCGATTCCCCCTTACTCCGAGCACCGGGGACCCCTCAGCTCCACCCCTGCAGATTTCAGGGCCTCCCCCAGCCTGCCCCATGCCCCCGCAGGATCCGGCCTCGGAGCCAGCGCCGCCGTCACCATGGGCAACATCTTCGGGAACCTGCTGAAGAGCCTGATCGGCAAGAAGGAGATGCGGATCCTCATGGTGGGGCTGGACGCTGCTGGCAAGACCACCATCCTCTACAAGCTCAAACTGGGCGAGATCGTCACCACCATCCCCACCATCGGTGGGTGGGCTTGAGGGGGGGGCGCCGAGCAGAGCCCGCTCCCAATCTAGGCTCCTTTGACGGGGCTGCCCCGTGCCTCAGTTTCCCTGCACTGTTGCTCCCCGCAGGGTTCAACATGGAGACAGTGGAGTACAAGAACATCAGCTTCACCCTGTGGGATGTGGGAGGGCAGCACCGGGGGCCAGAATGGGGTGACCAGGGCATAGCACCCCGGAATTGGGTGACCAGAACCAGCACCAGGGTGCAGAATGGGGTGACCAGAACCAGCACCCCAAAATGGGGTGAACAAAGCCAGCACCCCAAAATGGGGTGACCAGAGCCAGGGCCCAGAATGGGGTGACCAGAGCCAGCATCCCAGAGTGGGTTCACCAGAGCCAGCACCTCAGAATGGGGTGACCAGCACTAGGGCCCAGAATAGGGGTGACCAGGGCTCCTTTGAAGGGGCTGGTGGCTGCCCCGTGCCTCAGTTTCCCCGCACTGTCTCTCCCTGCAGGGTTCAACGTGGAGACAGTGGAGTACAAGAACATCAACTTCACCCTGTGGGATGGGTGGGCAGGACCAGGACCCAGAATGGGATGACCAGGACCAGCACCAGGGCCCAGAATGGGGTTGCCCAGGGCTCCTTTGAAGGGGCTGGTGGGTGCCCCGTGCCTCAGTTTCCCCGCACGGTCTCTCCCTGCAGGGTTCAATGTGGAGACAGTGGAGTACAAGAACATCAGCTTCACCGTGTGGGATGTGGGTGGGCAGGACAAGATCCGGCCCCTCTGGAGGCATTACTTCCAGAACACCCAGGGTAGGTGGCTCAGGGCACATCGTGGTGGGGACTCGGGGAGCAGCACAGGCAGCCCTGATGGTGTCCCCTGCTCTGGCCAGGGCTGATCTTCGTGGTGGACAGCAACGACCGGGAGCGGGTGAACGAGGCGCGGGAGGAGCTGATGCGGATGCTGGCGGAGGATGAGCTCAGGGACGCCGTCCTCCTCGTCTTCGCCAACAAGCAGGTGGGTCTGGGGGTGGGGAGAGCCTTGTGGTGGGGGGAGACATCCCTGGGGTGTCAGGGCAGCTGTGTGGTGTGGGACGTGCTGCGGCATCAGGGCTGGTGTCAGAGAGGTGGTGGGACAGAGGCACGGCCATGCCTGTGGCACCAGGGATGGTGGTGGCCCTTGGAGTCGTCTCCGTGGCACCAGGGTTGGTGGTGGCCCTCTCTTTGGCACCAGGGATAGTGGTGGCCCCCAGACCCATCTCCATGGCACCAGGGATGGTGGTGGCCCTCTGTGGCACCAGGGATAGTGGTGGCCCTTGGAGTCATCCCCGTGGCACCAGGGATGGTGGTGGTCCTCCCTGTGGCACCAGAGATGGTGGTGGCCTCAGGGGTCATTCCCATGGCACAGGGATGGTGGTGGCCCCCAGACCCATCCTTGTGGCACCAGGGATAGTGGTGGCCCTTGGAGTCATCTTCATAGCACCAAGGAAGGTGGTGGCCCTTGAAGCTATCCCTGTGGCACAAGGGATGGTGGTGACCCCCAGAGCCATCCCCTGGCACCAGGGATAGTGGTGGCCCTCCCTGTGGCACCAGGGATGGTGGTGGCCCTTGGAGTCATCTCCATAGCACCACGGATGGTGGTGGCCCTCTCTGTGGCACCAGGGATGGTGGTGGCCCCTAGAGCCATCCCGAAAACCCCAGGGATGGTGGTGGCCCCTGGGTCTATCCCCATGTCACCAGGCATGGTGGTGGCCCTCATGGCCATTCCCAAGACACCAAGGATGATCTTTAACCCAGCTCTGTCCATCCCTGTGGCACCAGGGCTGGTGTTTAACCCAACTCTGTCCATCCCTGTGGCACCAGGGCTGGTGTTTAACCCAGCTCTGTCCATCCCTGCGGTGCCAGGGCTGGTGTTTAACCCAGCTCTGTCCATCCCTGTGGTGCCAAGGCTGGTGTTTAACCCAGCTCTGTCCATCCCTGCGGTGCCAGGGCTGGTGTTTAACCCAGCTCTGTCCATCCCTGCGGTGCCAAGGCTGGTGTTTAACCCAGCTCTGTCCACCCCTGTGGTGCCAGGGCTGGTGCCTCACATCCCCCTGGCACATTCCCCCTCCTCCCTGCAGCATCAGGCCTGCTGATGCTCCCCTGTGGCCGAGCTGTGCCCACTCCCATGGCATCAGAGCTGGTGCCAGCCCCCGTGGAGGGGCATGGAGGGCTGGCATCCATTCCTGTACATCCCTTGTGCGCTGCAGGACCTGCCCAACGCCATGAACGCAGCGGAGATCACGGACAAGCTGGGGCTGCACTCCCTGCGCCACCGTAACTGGTACATCCAGGCCACCTGTGCCACCAGCGGGGACGGGCTCTATGAGGGCCTTGACTGGCTCGCCAACCAGCTCAAGAACAAGAAATGAGGGGGGGTCTCCTCTGTGCCCCCCCCCGGGCCATGCCAGGGCCCCCCCCGGCCGCCCCCTCCCCGCCCCGGTTGGGTTTTGCTTTCTTCTGGCACCGGTTGCTGTGGGGTTTTTTCGCCTTTTTTTGGGGTCCCCCTGGTTCCCCTCGGATCTCGTGTGTGCGTGCGTGGAATTAGAGCTCTATATAACGCCCAGGGGGGCAGGGGCAGAGCCCTGGCAGGGTGGGATGGGGGCTGGGGGCAGCCACCTCAGCACTGCCCTGCCTTGGGGGGACCAGGGACACCCCGTCCCCATGCATGTCCCTCCTGCACCCCTCGCCTTCCTCTGGACCAAATGTGGGGGCAGCAGGGCCATGGGGAGGGGGGGATTTGGGATTCTACACCTCCTCCACCCTCCCAGCACTCCCTCCCAGCCCTGTTTGCCCCCCCTGGGCATTCCACACGTCCCCCCCATGTCACTTCGAGGCAGGTCTCCTTCCCGCAGCGTGACCCTCGCAGAGGTGGCGGTGACACACAGAGCTGCCAGGACCTCTGTGGTCCCCTTTGGCCGTGCCCCCCCACCTCACCCTGGCCACCTGCCCCCATCCTGTCCCCCCCGCCCATGCCAGCATAGTGATTGTATGTCCCTGCCCCTCACGGACGGACAGTGTCCCCCCCCCAAACCCGTTCTGTGCCCCCCACCCCTTCCCCAGCACCGTATTTATACCCCTGGTCTGTGCTTGGTGTGACGTGTCGCTGCGGCTCTGCCCTGTCCAGGGACGTGTGTTCTCAGCCCCCCAGCCCCCCCCCCCCGAGCCTGAGACGGTGGGTGACCTCCCCTGACCCCCCCTGACCCCCCCCCCTTGGATATTAAACATGTTTTATGTAGCTCTGCCCCTCGGCTCTTCTTCCGTGGGGGTCCCGCCGAGGGGACGGTGATGGACAGCCCTGGGCTGGCTTTAATTAGAAAGAGCTTAACGGGGACGGGGGGGGGGGGGGGGGGTGAGGTGGGGCTGGCAGGGGGTGAGGGGGGGTAGGGGGGGCTCCCCCCCCTTCCCAGGCTCATCTTTAGGGGAATATTGGATGAAATGGTAAATCCCATTAGTGCTAATCCCAGCTGGGGCGTGGGGACGGTGCCAGCGCTGGGATGGGCGCGAGTGGGGCTTGGCCCCCCCTTCTCCTTGTTGTCACCCCCCCCTGCATGGGTTTAGGGGGGCTGAGTGGCATTTGGGGCCAGCACTGCCATGCCATGCCGTGCCCGTGTCCCCTCTGGATGGTGGCTGGAGGGGGGGTTTGGCCACGTCTGTGTCATTGGGGGGCTGTGGTGGGGGGTCCCTGGTGGCTGAGAGCTGCAGAGACAGGACCGGGGACCAGAATGGGGTGACCAGAACCAGAACCAGGGACCAGAATGGGGTGACAAGAACCAGCACCAGGCACCAGAATGGGGTGACCAGAACCAGCACCCCAGAATGAGGTGACCAGAACCAGCACCAGGCACCAGAATGGGGTGACAAGAACCAGCACCAGGGACCAGAATGGGGTGACCAGAACCAGAACCAGGGACCAGAATGGGGTGACCAGAGCCACCACCAGGGACCAGAATGGGGGTGACCAGGGCTCCCCAGTGGGTTGGGGGCTGTGGAGGTGACATGGGGGTGCTCCAGTGCAGGTGACCCGTGCCCCACAGTGGGTTGGGGACCATGGAGATGATCCCGGGGAGCCACACTGGGGATCACCGGGGCTCTGGGAGCTCCACCGGGGGCTCAGTGTGGCTCACCGGGACTCCCCGGTGGGCGGGAGCAGCGGAGCCGGCCCCGATGCGTTCCCACCGGCTGTACCGAGGGCTTTGTGTGCCGAGGGCTGACCCGGCGGCCCTAATCCCATTAACGGCCCGGGCCCCGCCGCCAGCCTGGCTTCCCCACCTCTCGGCAACCGAGCCTGGTATGTGGGTGCGCCGGTGGGGCCGGCGTGCCGATGCCGTCGTCCGGGAGCTGCACCGTCACCGTCCCGGAGCGGCACCGGCGCCGGTGACAGCAATGAGGTGCCACCATCCCCGCGGGCACGGGGCGGGGGATCCCGGCTGCCCACCGTGTGCCCCACGGAGTGGGGGCATATCCTGGGTGTCCCCACGGACGGGTTTGCTGGGGCCGGTTCCGTTCCACCGGGCTCCAGCCGGCCCGCGGGCTCGGTATCACTTGGAAGAGCGGCGGAGGTACCGAGAGAAGGAGAAAGAATGACCCGGAGCCGCGGGGTGCTGGAGAAGGGGTCGGGACCCGGGGAGCGGTCCTGGGCCCCGGTGGGTGCCGGTTCCCCGGGCTGTGCTGCCGCCTGCTGGCACCGGGGATGTTACCGGGGTGGGCTGCACCCAACCGGCGCTCGGGACGCGTTCCCCGGCCCGGACCCTCCGGTTTGACCCCGCGGTCTCTGACCCTCACCCGGAGCCCCCGCTGGGACGGTCCCGGGCTGGGGCGGACTCCGGGGTTCCCACGGAGCACCGGGCACCGGAGCAGCGGCCGGTCCTGAGCATCCTCCCGTCCCCCAGCCCCACTGGGGAGGCGCCGGTGCCCGTCCCGGGGCCGCTCTCGATGTGGGGGCGGTCCCGGGGGCGGGGCCCGAGGTGAGGGGGCGGTCCCGGTGCCGGTGTCCGTTCCCCCGCCGCCAGCCCGGCCATGCCGTTCCCCGCCGCTCTGCTCCTCTTGGCTCTGCTGCTGCCGCCGCCGCCGCTCTGCCGCGCCGCCGAGAGCGAAACCGAAAGCGGCGCCCGGGAGCTACGGCTGGAAACGATCGTGAGCCCCGGGAGGGGAAACGGGGGAACCGGGGGAACCGGGCACCGGGGAGCCACGCGGCCCCCTTGGGCAGGCTGAGACCGGGACCGGCAGGGACCGAGAGGGACCGGCGGGACACCGAGCACCGGCGGGAGGCTCGGGGGGCACCGGGGAGCCCGGCCTGGGCACGGGGCGGGGAAGGAGGCACCGGCAGGCCCGGGCTGCGGCGGGAGCGAGCCACGGGGCACCGGGAGGAGCGGGCTGCCACGGGGCACCGGGAGGAGCGGGCTGGCACGGGAGGGCACCGGGAGGACCGGGCTGTGGCGGAGGAAGGCGGCGCACCCAGGACCGGGGGCCCGGTTGGGAGTTCGGCTCTCAGGGGGCTGCGGGGACCCCGAGGGGAGGGGGCTCGGTCCCGGTTCTCCGTGCCGGTTCTCCGCGAGCTCCCCGTTGCAGGTGGCCCCTCCCGAGGGCTGCACGGAGCTGTCGGCGCCGGGGGACACGGTGCACATCCACTACACGGTGAGCACGGGCGGCAGGAACACGTCAGCACTGCGCTCCCGGTGGGCGGGGCGGGGGGCACCGGCACCGGCAACGGCACCGGGGTGGTACCGGGGTAGTACCGGGGTGGGAAATGGGGCGGTACCGGGGTGGCACCGGGGTGGTACCGGGGTGGGAAATGGGGCGGCACCGGGGTGGTACCGGGGGTGGTACCGGGGTGAGAAACGGGGCGGTACCGGGGGCGGTACCGGGGATGGTACCGGGGGTGATACCGGGGTGGTACCGGGGTGGTACCGGGGTGGGAAATGGGGCGGCACCGGGGCGGTACCGGGGGTGGTACCGGGGTGGGAAATGCGGCAGTTCCGGGGTGGTACCGGCGGTGGTACCGAGGGTGGTACCGGGGTGGGAAATGGGGCGGTACGGGGGGTGGTACGGGGGTAGTACCGGGGTGGTACCGCGGTGGTAGCGGGGCGGTACCGGGGTGGTACCAGGGTGGTACCGCGGTGGAACCGGAGTGAGCGGAGGGGTGGTACCGGGGTGGTTATGGGGGCTGGAGAAGTTGGAAGGTACCATGGTGTCACTGAAAATGGCATGGGGACAGTGCCAGGATGGGCTCTGGGTGGCACCTGGAGTGGCACGGGGGTGACACGGGCTGGGACAGCACCAGGATGGGCTCTGGGTGGCACCTGGGGTGGCACAGGGGTGTCACTGGGAATGGCATGGGGACAGGCCCAGGATGGGCTCTGGGTGGCACCTGGGGTGGCACGGGGGTGACACTGGGGCTTGCATGGGCATGGCTGGCATTGGGATCAGCCCGAGGATTACCTTGGCATGGCCCTGGGACCAGAGTGACCTGGAGTGTACCAGGACTGGCATCAGCACAAGGGTGGCACAGGGATGGCACAGGGACTGGTATCAGCACAGGGGGGCTGCAGGAACTGGGATCAGTACAGGGGTGGTACAGGGGTGGCACAGAGGGGCCACAGGGACTGGCATCAGCACAGAGATGGCACAGGGGTGGCACAGGGACTGGGATCAGCACAGGAGTGGCACAGGGATGGCACAGGGACTGGCATCAGCACAGGGATGGCACAGGAATGGCACAGGGACTAGCATCAGCACAAGGGGGGCACAGGGATGGCACAGGGACTGGGATCAGCACAGGGGTGGCACAGGGATTCCCACTGGGACGGCACAGGGGCTGGCATCAGCACAGGGACTGGCATCAGCATAGGGGTGGCACAGGGACTGGGATCAGTACAGGCATGGCACAGGGGTGGCACAGGGACTGGGATCAGCACAGGGGTGGCACAGGGATGGCACAGGGACTGGGATCAGCCCCAGAGCAGCACTGGGACCACGCTGGCAGCCAAGTGCCACCATGGCGGGGTGACCATGGCAATGCCCCCCACAGGGCACCCTGGAGGATGGCCGCATCATCGACTCCTCCCTCGGCCGGGACCCCCTGCAGGTGGAGCTGGGCAGGCACCAGGTGATCCCTGGTGAGTGAGGGGCTCAGGGGGAGCAGGGCTGGGGGGCACCAGGGTCACCCCAACCAGCCCCACTCACCCTCACCCCGCTCTGCCACAGGTCTGGAGCAGAGCCTGCTGGACATGTGTGTGGGGTAAGTGCGGATGGGGGACACGGGGGTGGCAGTGTCCCCTCCCGTGTCCCCTCCCCAGTGTCCCCTCCCCAGTGTCCCCAGCAGAGTTTGTGGCACCGACACTGTCACCATGGCAGGGAGAAGCGCAGAGCCATCATCCCCCCTCACTTAGCCTATGGCAAACGGGGCTCCCCCCCAAGCATCCCAGGTGAGTGCAGCCCTCAGGGGGGTCTCTGTGGGGTCTCTGTGGGGTCTCTGTGGGGTCTCTTTGGGGTCTCTGTGGGGTCTTTTTGGGGTCCCTGCTCAGGCTGTGGCCCCCTTGCAGGTGACGCTGTGCTGCGCTTCGAGGTGGAGCTGGTGGGGCTGTCCCGTGCCAGTTACTGGCAGAAGGTGCTGAATGAGGTGGTGCCACTGCTGTGCCTGGCACTGGTGCCAGCGCTGCTGGGGCTCATTGGCTTCCACCTCTACCGCAAGGCCAGCAGCCCCAAGCTGTCCAAGAAGAAGCAGAAGGAGGAGAAGAGGAACAAAGCCAAAAAGAAATAAAACCTTCCCCCCTTTTGGCATCTGTGGCTGCTCTTCCTGACACAGGGATGGGCACAGGGCAGCAGGAAGGGGCTGTGATGGGCACAGGGCAGTGAGGAGGGGTTGGGATGGGCACAGGGCAGTGGGAAGGGGCTGTGATTGGTACAGGGGAGTGGGAAGGGGCTGTGATGGGCACAGGGCAGTGAGGAGGGGTTGGGATGGGCACAGGGCAGTGAGGAGGGGCTGTGATGGGCACAGGGCAGTGGGAAGGGGTTGGGATGGGCACAGGGCAGTGGGAAGGGGCTGTGATGGGCACAGGGCAGGGGAAGGGGTTGGGATGGGCACAGGGCAGTGGGAAGGGGCTGTGATGGGCACAGGGCAGGGGAAGGGGTTGGGATGGGCACAGGGCAGTGAAGAGGGGCTGTGATGGGCAGTGGGAAGGGGCTGTGCACCCCTCAGCTCCCTGCCTGCCCCAGGGCCTGGATGGGTCCTGTCAGGTTACAGACTCAATAAATCCCAGAAATAACACCCTGGAGCACATTTTCAGGCAGTTTTGCTCTTTTAAGGCATATTCAGGAAATCCCTATGTCCCCAAACACCAGGCAGGGCTGCCAGGGAACCTCAGCTAGGAAAGGAATCCTGGTGGTTGGTTGACCCCTCCCCAGAAACTCTTGGGGTGCACCATGCCCAAGAGCTTCCCCAAGTGTCCCTGAGGTGACTCCCCCTGTCATTTCTGAGGCTTTTGCTTGGTGGCAAGGAGGGCCCAGGGCTTTGATGGGTCCTGTCAGGTTACAGACTCAATGAATCCCAGAAATAACACCCTGGAGCACATTTTCAGGCAGTTTTGCTCTTTTAAGGCATATCCAAGAAGTGACAGTCCCTGAGTCCCCAAACACCAGGCAGGGCTGCCAGGGAACCTCAGCTGGAGCTGGTGGAGCCACGAAAAGGGGTCCTGGTGGTTGAGCCCTCCCCATGCCCAGTGTCCCTGAGTGTGGCTCACCCCATCATTTCTGGGGATGAGGTTTTTGCTTGGTGGCAAGGAGGGGATGGGGATCTTTGGGCACCCTCTGGTGGATTGTAGCCCCCGCCAGGTACTGCTGGAGGAGCCTCCTGAGCTCCTGGTTCCTGGCTGCCAAGGCTGCCCGTGCCTTCTCCAGCCCCTTCTCCTCCAGCTTGGCCTTGTTGAACCTCTGCCAGAACCTCTCCAGCCCAATGTAGTCCTTCATCACCTGTGGAGAGGCAGCAGGGAGATTTTGGGGTCTCCATCCTGCCCCAAGCACCGGCTGGGGGATCCCCAGAGCTGAATCACAGCCTGAGGATGGCGGTGGCGCCTCCTCACCCGTGCCAGGGGCTGGCTGGCCGTCTCCTCCAGGACCATGCGGGCTTTTTGCTGCTCCAGCTCGCCCAGCGAGGAGGGGTAGAAGGGCAGCACCTTCTCCTCTTCTGTCTCCAGCCTGCGGCACAGCTCAGCCAGGCGTAGGAGGCGCTGAGCCTGGTGGGGACATCAGGATGGGCAGGTGGGGACGGACAGCAGGACACAGCGGGGACATCAGCGGTGCCCAACTCACCTTCTCCACCAGCTGCTGCAGCACCTTGAGGGTGGCAGCGCACTGGGAGCAGAGCGTCACCAGGTGGGTGTGAGCCGTGGCGCCGGCCCCGCTGATCTGAGAGCGGAGCTTCTGGAGTTTCTGCTGGGCGTCCTCCCGGTCGCCGCGGATGCGCTGCGTTTGCTCCTCGCTCCTGCGCAGGTGAGCCGCGATCTGGGCCCGAGTGGCCGTGACCATGTCCTGGGGAGAAACGGCGGGGAAATGTTCCTGGGGGAAATTCCTGCTTGGAAAGGGTGGCTCAGCTTTGGGATGGGGAAAAATTCCTTCTTGGAATGGTGGAAAATTCCTTCTTGGAAAAGGTGGCCCAGCTTTGGGGTGGGGGAAAATTTCTCCTTGGAAAGGAGGAATTCCTTCTTGGAATGGGGAAAATTCCTTCTTGGAAAAGGTGGCCCAGCTTTGGGGTGGGGGAAAATTCCTTCTTGGAATAGGGGAAAATTCCTTCTTGGAAAAGGTGGCCCAGCTTTGGGGTGGGGGAAAATTCCTTCTTGGAATAGGGGAAAATTCCTTCTTGGAAAAGGTGGCTCAGCCTTGGAATGGGGGAAAATTCCTTCTTGAAATGGGGGAAAATTCCTGCTTGGAAAAGGTGGCTCAGCCTTGGAACGGGGGAAAATTCCTTCTTGGAATGGGGGAAAATTCCTGCTTGGAAAAGGTGGCCCAGCTTTGGGGTGGGGGAAAATTCCTTCTTGGAAGAGGGGAAAATTCCTTCTTGGAATGGGGGAAAATTTCTTCTTGGAATAGGGGAAAATTCCTTCTTGCAAAAGGTGGCCCAGCTTTGGGGTGGGGAAAATTTCTTCTTGGAATGGGGGAAAATTTCTTCTTGGAATGGGGGAGAATTCCTTCTTGGAAAAGGTGGCCCAGCTTTGGGGTGGGGGAAAATTCCTTCTTGGACAGGAGGAATTCCTCCTTGGAATGGGGGAAAATTCCTTCTTAAAAAGGTGGCCCAGCTTTGGGATGGGGGAGAATTCCTTCTTGGAATGGGTGGCCCAGCTTTGGGGTGGGGGAAAATTCCTTCTTGGACAGGAGGAATTCATTCTCGGAAAGGAGGAATTTCCCCCAGCTTTGGAATGGGGGAAAATCTCTTCCTGGAATGGGGGAATATTCCTTCTTGGATAAGGTGGCCCAGCTTTGGGATGGGGGAAAATTCCTTCTTGGAAAGGAGAATTCCTTCTTGGAAAAGGTGGCTCAGCTTTGGAATGGGGAGAAATTTCTCCTTGGAATCGGGGAAAATTCCTTCTTGGAATGGGGGAAAATTCCTTCTTGGAAAAGGTGGCCCGGCTTTGGGATGGGGGAAAAATCCTTTTTTGAAAGGGTGGCCCAGCTTTGGGATGGGCTGTTCGGGGCACTGGTGGAGGCACCATCCCTGGAAGTGCTCAAACACCACATGGATGAGGTTTAGCAGTGGCCCTGGCAGTGCTGAGAGAACAGTTGGACTTGATGATCTCAGAGACTTTTCCAACCTCAATAATTCCATGATTCCATGGCTCAGGCACTGCTCCACAAACTCTTGGGGGGCCCCTTCTTAGCCTGGCCTGTTGTCACCTCCTTGCCAGTGCCAGGTTGGCCTTGATGGGTCTCAGAGGCTTTTCCAACCTCAACAATTCCACCATCCCATGGAAAAACGAGTGGGGAATGAGGGGTGACCCCACTCCCACAACCACCCAGCACCCCTGCCAAAACCTGCAGCTTCTCCAGCCTCTTCGCCTGCACGTTGATCTCGCTGGAAGTCCTCTCACACTTCTTCTTGAGCTCCTCCAGCTCCACCTTCTTCTTCTCGGTGGCCTGGGCGTAGTTCCTGCGTGCTGTCTGGATCTGCTCCCACAGCCCCTCGAGCCTGGCCCCCAGCTGCAGGCGGCTGTACTGCTGATCCTGCCAGCACTGGGGGGACACACATGGTGAAAATTGAAATGCAGGATGTTTTTAGTTACATCTGTATGGCAGATTATCTTCGTCAAGTGGGCAGTTTGCTTTATCTCTCTCTTTGAGTTGACCACATTCACACCTCCCTCTAGGGGGACATCTGCTGATAACAGCTATTGAATGTCAGTGCATGGCTGATAAGAACTGCAGCATCCCATTGGGAGATGTGAGCCCGGGGGGAGGAGCCAGACATTCCTACCTGGATACAATCTGAGATTTCAAACATTCCTACCTGGATATGATCTGAGATTCCAAACATTCCTACCTGGATACAATCTGAGATTTCAAACATTCCTACCTGGATACAATCTGAGATTTCAAACATTCCTACCTGGACACAATTGAGATTTCAAACATTCCTACCTGGATACAATTGAGATTTCAAACATTCCTACCTTGATATAATCTGAGGTTTCAAAAATTCCTACCCAGATATAATCTAGAGGTTTTTGAGACACCAGCACGGCTTCTCCACTGGATTTCCCAGAGGAGCAGCAGCTGCCTCTTCTTCCACTGGATCTTCAGAGGAAGAATAAATCCTTCTCTACAGATCCCTGCTCCAGCAGAACCACCCCTGACACTGCAGGAGGGCTGAGCCACAATTCCAATGGGACTGCCACCAACACCCTGACCCACAGGGTGCCAGGTTGGGTTCTGATTCTGTCAGTGTTGTTTTTAGTTCACTGCATTGTTTATTTTATCCTTTTATTTTCTTCCCTATTAAAGAACTGTTATTTCCTGCTCCCATATTTTTTCCTGAGAGCCCCTTAATTTTAAATTTATAACAATTCAGAGGGGTGGGGAGAGTTTGCATTCTCCATTTCAGGGGAGGCTCCTGCCTTCCTTAGCAGACTCCTGTCTTTCCAAACCAACAGGTTACCCCCGAAACCTCCCCTGCCATCCCTGCCAGACCTTCCATGCCCCCTTGCCTTGTTTTTGATGTCATCCCGGGCGCTCTGGAAGTTCAGCAAGGCCGCCTGCTCGCTCCTGGCGTGCTCCTCCTCCGTGGCCAGCTCCATTTGCTGCAGGACCCAGCTTTCCCAGTCCCGCTGCTCCAGCATGGCCTTCCTGTGGGGACACAAGGCAGGGCAAAAGGGTTTCTTCTATTGTTGGGGGAGATGAAACAGGAAAGCCTTATAAATAAGATTGATTTTGAGAATATGGAAATTATAAGCAAGATTGAAGTGAAAGCAAGTTTAGGTGCGCCGAGGGGTCACCGACAGACAGACACACAGACACACAGACACATAGACACACAGACACATAGACACACAGACAGAGAGACAGGTGGAGTGTTGGGGGAGATGAAACAGGAAAGCCTTATGAATATGATTGCCTGGCAAAAGATTTTGAGAATATGGAAACTGTAAGCGAGATTGAAATGAAAGCAAGCTTTGAGATCCCTCAGTTACAGAACAACTGGAAAACAATGGTGTGGCCGGCTGAAGGTGATCCCCTTTTGATGGAACAACAAACCTCTGCTTGCAGACAGCTCCAAGGGTCAGAGCAGACCCTGCCAGCTTGGCAGAAGGGGCACAAAGAGGAGTTTTTAGGGTTTCCAAAGAGTAGTTTTTAGGCTTGGCAGAAGGGGTCCAAAGAGGAGTTTTTAGGGTTTAAAATGTAACACAGTATGGTGATGTAATGATTCTTATAGGCTGTACGGAAATGCTGTAGGATTTGTATCTTGGACTAGATTGGTTAGTGAGAATTAGAATATTCAACACAGAAGAAGATTTATTGTATTGGAATGGAAAGCTCGCTCTCTTCCCCTTTTACTCTCTCACCCTCTCATCCTCTCTACCCCTCTCTCCTCTCAGTCCTGCTCCAACTGTGCCTGGTAGCTCCCAGCAGCTCCCTGCACTTGGCCCTTTGCAATAAACCCCAAGTTCCATGCCCTGGCTTCAGAGATCTCTCGTGTCTGTCTGTCCTGACCTTCCTACCCCCCCCCCCCCACGACACTCTTACACTCCATGACAAAGGCACTGCAGGGTTCCCCATGGCACCAGGGGAGGCTCAGCTCCATTTCAGGACAGTCCATGGGTGCCACTGCTGCTCCATTCCCTTCTCCTCCTGTGTTTTGTTGTGATTTCAGGGTTTACCTCAGAACCTCGGGTCCCTCCCCTGATAATTCCCTGCCAGGTGTGTCAGTCACCTCTCCTTTCCCCTCCCAGCACTGTCTGTCAGTCCTGGAATTCCAGAAGTGATTGGCAAAATTCAAAAGGTGCTTTCCACCCCTGGGGGGGCACTGGGCCATCCAGCTGTCCTTTGTCCTTTTGTCCCTCCCCTCCTGTACCTGGTTGGTGGGATCCCTACTCTTTCCCTGCCCCTTGCCCCAGGGTTAAAAGGAACAACAACCACAGAACTGGGGACTTCTGTTGGAGCTGTTGCTGCATTCAGAGGCCTGTGGGCCAGGATAAAGCTCTGGATCCAAACCCGCCATCAGAACTGACTCCTTTTCTTCACCATCACCTTAAAGCTTCTCTGACAGAGGTAAACCTGAGGTAAACTCCATGAGAGGAAGCTCCATCCTGAGCTGCTGCAGGCCTGGACTTGTCTCCACGTGCCCAGCTGTCACAGATATATCTTATGAAAAATCCTTTCCTTAGAATTTTTTTCTCCTGAGAAGCTGAGAGCCTCAGAAATGAAATATAAACAATAATTATCTGCTGCTGTGGAATGCAACAGATGCACCTGTGATTGGTCTCATGTGGTTGTTTTTAATTAATGGCCAATCACAGTGAGCTGTCTCAGACTCTCTGGTCAGTAACAAGATTTTGTTATCATTCCTTTCCTTTTCAAGCCTTCTGATGAATCCTTTCTCTATTCTTTTAGTATAGTTTTAACACATCATTCTCTTTTAACATCATATATATCATAAAATAATAAACCAGCCCTTCTGAAACACGGAGTCAAGATTCTCATCTCTTCTCTCATCCTGGGACTCCTGCGAACCACCACCACACCCAGGTGCAACATCCAGCTGGCCAAAAGTGTCTGTGGGGTGAAAACACCACACATCCAGATAGCCAAAAGTGTCTGTGGGGTAAAACACCACACATCCAGATAGCCAAAAGTGGCTGTGGGGTATCCAGATAGCCAAAAGTGTCTGTGGGGTGAAAACACCACACATCCAGCTGGCCATAAGTGTCTGTGGGGTAAAACACCACACATCCAGATAGCCAAAAGTGTCTCTGGGGTGAAAACACCACAGTTGCTGCTATTTGGTTCAGCACCAAGGGCCAGACAAGCTCAGGCACGGCAATATTGATAATTATTCCAACACCCCTTGAATTTCCACACCTCTCAGCCTCAAACTCGGCCTTCAGGGCGCCCACCTGGGCACTAAAGCCCTGCTCCAGGTATTCCAGGCGGCGGCGCTGCAGGTTCAGCAGTTGGTCTGTGAGGTCCAGGTGGCTGCTCAGGGCTCGGTTCTGCTGCTCCTCTGCTTGCTTCAGCTCCGTCACCAGCGCCTGGGGAGGTTTTGGGGAGTCATTTTTTTGGGGGGGGGTCATTTGTGTCACCTGGCACCCCCCTCTGTCACAGATATATTTTATGGAAAATCCTTTTGTTAGGATTTTTCCTCCTGAGAAGCTGTGAGGCCTCAGAAATTAAATATAAACAATGATTATCTGCTGCTGTGGAATGCAACAGGTGCATCTGTGATTGGTCTCTTGGTGGTTGTTTTTAATTAATGGCCAATCACAGTCAGCTGGCTCAGAGTCTGGTCAGTCACAAGATTTTATTATCATTCCATTTTTTCCTTTCCTTTCAAGTCTTCTGATAAAATCCTTTCTTCTATTCTTTTAGTATAATATATATCATATATTTTAATACATATCTTATATTAATAATATATTTTTATATCTTATAGAAAAATATAAGATATATATAATATATATCACAATATATATCTCATATATCATAATATATATCTCATATATTTTAATATATACCTTGTATTTTTAATATATATAATATATATAATACTAAAAGAATATAATGTAATATATATAATAAAATAATAAATCAGCTAGCCTTCTGATGAATTCCTTACTTCTATTCTTTTAGTATAATATATCCCATATATTTCAATAAATATCTTATATTTATCATATATGTTTTATATATCTTAAAGATATATATAAATTACATGTCAATATTTTATGATATTATTATATTATATTATTTTTGTAATATATTAAAATATTTTAAATATAAGATATATATCTCATAATATATAATATATTTTTATATATTATATTTTAATATATATGGTATATATTATACTAAAATTAATAGAATAGAATAGAATAGAATAGAATATTTCAGCCTTCTGAAACATGGAGCCAAGATTTTAATCTCTTCCCTCGTCCTGGGACCCCTGTGAACACCCCCACACCCCTCCCCACCCTGCCAGCCCCAGAGTTGTGGGATCCATCTGCCCTGCAGAACAGAGAGAAGCTGTGAGAAAAGCAAAGGATGTTCGTTGTTTCAAGTCTAAAAATCTGAGTTTCAGGAGACGATAAAGAGCTTGGTGGATTTCTAAATAGTTATTAATGATTTTCTTTAATAGCTCTCTGTTTCAGGATTCTGCAAGTCTGTTTCAGAACAAGGAAGGACCACGAGTGCTCCAGATTGCAAGGCAAGATGTATTTATTACCATCTGTATGTCAGCTGTCTTTTGTCAGTGGGCAGTTTGCCTTATCTCTTCCACAATCACTCCTCCCTCAGGAGGGGACATCTGCTGATAACAGCTATTGAATATCACTGCATGGCTGATAAGAACTGCAGCATCCCATTGGGAGATGTGAGCCCAGAGGGAGGAGCCAAACATTCCTGCCTGGATAGAATCTGAGATTTCAAACATTCCTGCCTGGATACAATCTGAGATTTCAAACATTCCTGCCTGGATAGAATCTGAGATTTCAAACATTCCTACCTGGATAGAATCTGAGGTTTCAAACATTCCTGCCTGGATATAATCTGAGGTTTCAAACATTCCTACCCAGATATAATCTGGAGATTCTGGAATACCAGCACGGCTTCTCCACTGGATTCCCCAGAGGAGCAGCAGCTGCCTCTTCTTCCCCTGGATCTTCAGAGGGGATCCCTGCTCCAGCAGAACCACCCCTGACACTGCAGGAGGGCTGAGCCACATTTCCAATGGGACTGCTGCCAACACCCACAGGGTGCCAGGTTGGGTTCTGACTCTGTCAGTGTTGTTTTAAGTTACTGTATTGTTTATTTTATCCTTTTATTTTCTTCCCTATTAAAGAACTGTTATTCCTGCTTCCATATCTTTGACTGAGAGCCCTCTAATTTCAAATTTATAACAATTCAGAGGGAGGGGGTTTACATTTTCCATTTCAGGGGTGGCTCCTGCCTTCCTTAGCACACACCTGTCTTTCCAAACCAAGACAAACTGTTATTCCTGCTCCCATATCTTTGCCTGAGAGCCCCTTAATTTCAAATTTATAATAATTTGGAGGGGTGGGGAGGGTTTGATTTCAAATTTATAACAATTCAGAGGGAGAGGGTTTACATCCTCCATTTCAAAGGAGGCTCCTGCCTTCCTCAGCAGACACCTGTCCTTCCAAACCAAGACAACCAGGAATGTCACAGACCAACATCTCCAGGGATTGGACCTTCTCCTGACACTCAGCTGTTTGGATTGAAACCATGAATGTTCTCACAGCTTCTCCCCGTTCAGAGGGCCCGGGAAGAGCACCCAGAGTCACCTCAATGGTGCCATCCTTGCAGTCCATGACCCTTGAGAAGGTCTGGCTGAGGATCTCGATGTCCTGGCGCAGCTCTTTGTCCTTGGCCTTGCGTTGGGCTGAGCGCCAGAGCGTGCGGACCTTGTGGAGACCCCAGAGGCTGCTCTGCTCCTCCCGGCTCAGCTTCTCCTGTGGAGAGGGAATGGGAGGTGGGAAAGGGTCAGGAAGGGGTTTGGGGCTGCTCTGCTATCTGGGGGTGCAACAGAACGGGGGCAGCCCCAGCCCTGGTGGGGATGATGGGGAAATTTGCTGGGGAAAAGAGTTTGGGGGGCTTAAAGGGTGGAGTTTGGAGGGGATCAGGGGAGGCTGCAGTGGGGTTCCGGACCTGCATGAAGCGGGTGAGCAGCGCCCTCTTGATTTTGGCCTGCTCCTCCTCAACCAGCGCTTGTCTCTGCAGCAGCAGCAGCTCGGCCTCGGCCGACGTGGGGGCACTGAGTTGGGACCTCGCCATGGCTGGAGGAGGGGACAGGGCAGGAGAGGTCGGGGTGTGCGTGGTGACCCCTCCAGGGCCCCCACCACGGCCTGTTTCCCCTGCCCAGCCCCCTGCACTATGGGGTACCCCACACCCCATAACCTTCTGCCTCCCTCCCCAGGCTCCCCCAGACCCATTTCCTTGCCCCTCCACTTCGGAGCACCCCCAGACCCCACCAACCCCTTCTGGCCCCTTCTCCCCTCCCAGGGACCGCCCAGACCTGTCCCCACCTCCTTTCCCAGGCCCCAGGGCCCATTTCCCTCTGGCCATCCCCACTTCCAGAGCCCTCCTAGCTCATCCCTATCTCCCTCCCACGCTCCCCCAGCACCCACCACCCCTTCCAATGGGGTCTCCCACCCCCCCCCCCCCAATTTGGGGTCCCCCCGGTACCGGCCCCGGTCCCGGCCCGGCCCGCGCGTCCCTCCGGTCTCCCGGCAACGGCCGCTGAGGGGGCGGGGCCTCCGCGGCACTTCCGCCCTGACCCGCGCGGGCGCCCCCTGGCGGCCAAGAGCGCGCTCACGGGGCGTGTCCCGCCCGCTCTGCCTCTCCGCTATTGGCCGGCGCTCCGGGATTCCCCGCGCTAATTGGCGGGTGGGAGCCGCCGTGGGCGGGCCATGCAGACGGCGGGGTATATAAGGCCGCTGCGGCGGCGGGGCGCAGGGCGGTGGGTGGGTGCTAGCGGGGGGTGTCTGTGCGCGCCGCCGCCATGCGGGAGCGGAGGCCGGCACCGGCCGCCCCGGCCCGGTGCAAGCTGGTGCTGGTGGGTGACGTGCAGTGCGGCAAGACGGCCATGCTGCAGGTGCTGGCCAAGGATTGCTACCCTGAGGTGAGCCGAGAAGGGCAGCGGGGAACTGGCAGCGGGCGCCGGTAAAGCGGGACCGAGCGGGGCGCTGACGCTCTCGGTGCCGTTGCAGACGTACGTGCCCACCGTGTTTGAGAACTACACGGCGTGTCTGGCCAGCGAGGAGCAGCGGGTGGAACTGAGCCTTTGGGACACCTCCGGTATCGGGGGGAGACACGCACGGTGCATGTTTGGGGGGCTGGCGGGGGCTCCGCTACCGGGGGAGTGCGGCGGGGGCTGCCCCGGCCCTGATCGGCTTTAGGCTTTTGGGGGATCGCGGCTGGGATGCTGCAGTGAGCGGGGGGTCCCTGCAGTGGGGGTGTTTTGGCATCCCGAGGGTGTTTTGGGGACCTGCAGCGTGGGAGGGGAGGGACTTTGGTGGCCTTGTTGGGGTCTCGGGGGTGTTTTGGGGGGCCGGGGGTGTTTTGGGGTCCCTGCGGCTGCGGAGGGCGCTTGGTGCCCGCACTTGCAGGGGGGTTCAGGTTTAGGGTCATACCCGTGGGTTTGGGGGTGCAGGCGCTCCCCAGGGACCCACCCTACGGTCACAGGGGGGTCAGGAATTGGGGGGGGTCCCAGGAAGCTGAACCCCTTCTTTGGTGGGGGTCCCCACTCCGCTGAGCCCCCCCGGGTGGGGTTCTGCCTGTGAATGGGGCGGATTTATGGGGACAGCCCGCTGTTCCGCGTCCCTGGGCACCCCCAATATTTGGCGGGGGGGGTCGGGGCAGCCCTGCCCGGTGCTGCAGTGTCCCCCCCGGTGTAGAGGGGGGGGTCCCCGCCGGTCCCCGGTTGCCATGGCGATGCGCTGGCGCAGCCTCTTTGCTATTCCGTGCACGGAGCGTCTGGGCTGCCAAACCCCTCCGAGGCCTTTTGGGGGGGCTGGGGGGGGTGTGGGGGGGGACATCCCAGAGCCCCCCACCCCATTAACCCCCCCCTCCCCCGCCATTCCCGCACCCCCTTCCCGCACCGCGATCCCCGCAGTCCCCGGTGCGGTGCTGGCGGCTCCGTGTCCCCGGGGATCCCGGGGGGGTGACAGCGTGTGACACCCCCTCCTCTGGCTCCCCCCCTACCCCGAGACCCCCTCGGTGCTCCCCAAAATGGGAGGGGGGGGGCGGGGGGGTTGTTACATAAACAGCGCGGGCTCCATTTCCCGCTGCCTGGCCAAGGCGCGATGCGACGCGGATGGGGCTGCGGGGACCGAGGTGGTGATTTGGGGGGGGTTCCGGAGCTGTGCCCCTTTTGGGGAGCTCTGTCCCTTTTGGGGGGCTCTGGAGCTGTGCCTCTGTGTCCTTTTTGGGGTTCTCTAGAGCTGCGGACCACCACCCTGAGCAGGAGGGGAGCTGTGTTTGTTTTGGGGGGCTCTAGAGCTGCGTGTCCGTCTGTCTCTTTTGGGGTCTCTAGAGCTGTGGCCCCCACCCCAAGCAGGAATGGGGCTGTGCCTGTTTTAGGGGCTCTGTCCCTTTTTGGGGTCTCTAGAGCTGTGTCCTCACTGTGGGTAGGAATCAGGCTGTGTCTATTTTGGAGGGGCTCTGTCCCTTTTGGGGAGCTGTGTCTGTTTTAGGGGCTGTGTCCCTTTTGGGAGGCTCTAGAGCTGTGTCTCCGTCTGTCCGTTTTGGGGGGCTCTGTGCCTTTTGGGGAGCTCTGTCTCTTCTGGGGTGTCTAGAGCTGTGTCCTCACTGTAGGTAGGAATCAGGCTGTGTCTATTTTGGGGGGGCTGTGTCCCTTTTTGGGGGGCTCTAGAGCTGTCTGTCCCTTTTGGGGAGCTGTGTCTTTTCTTGGGGGCTCTGTGCCTTTTGGGGAGCTGTGTCCGTTTTGGGGGGCTCTGTGCCTTTTGGGGTCTCACCGTGTGCAGGATTGGGGTCTGTCCGTCTTGGGGGGCTCTAGAGCTGTGTGTCCGTCTGTCTCTTTTGGGGAGCTGTGGCCGTTTTGGGGGGATCTGTCCTTTTTAGGGGCTCTGGAGCTGTGTCCCCACCCAAGCAGGAATGGGGCTGTGCCTGTTTTAGGGGCTCTGTCCCTTTTGGGGGTCTCTAGAGCTGTGTCCTCACTGTGGGTAGGAATCAGGCTGTGTCTATTTTGGGGGGGCTGTGTCCCTTTTTGGGGGGCTCTAGAGCTGTCTGTCCCTTTTGGGGAGCTGTGTCTTTTCTTGGGGGCTCTGTGCCTTTTGGGGAGCTGTGTCCGTTTTGGGGGGCTCTGTGCCTTTTGGGGTCTCACCGTGGGCAGGATTGGGGTCTGTCCGTCTTGGGGGGCTCTAGAGCTGTGTGTCCGTCTGTCTCTTTTGAGGAGCTGTGTCCGTTTTGGGGGGATCTGTCCCTTTTAGG
Source organism: Ammospiza caudacuta (assembly GCF_027887145.1). Lineage (NCBI taxonomy): Eukaryota > Metazoa > Chordata > Aves > Passeriformes > Passerellidae > Ammospiza > Ammospiza caudacuta. The sequence goes on from NC_080623.1 coordinate 2,852,223, forward strand.
GGCTCTGGAGCTGTGTCCCCACCCAAGCAGGAATGGGGCTGTGCTTGTTTTAGGGGCTCTGTCCCTTTTGGGGGGCTCTAGAGCTGTGTCCTCACTGTGGGTAGGAATCAGGCTGTGTCTATTTTGGGGGGGCTCTGGAGCTGTGTGTCTGTCTGTCCCTTTTGGGGAATTCAGTCCCTTTTGGGGGGGCTCTAGAGCTGTGTGTCTGCTTGTCCCCTTTGGGGAGCTGTGTCTTTTCTTGGGGGCTCTGTGCCTTTTGGGGATCTGTGTCTGTTTTGGGGGACTTTGTCCCTCCTGGGGGACTCTAGAGCTGTGTGTTCATCTGTCCCTTTTGGGGAACTGTGTCTGTTTCAGGGGCTGTGTCCCTTTTGGGGTTCTCTAGAGCTGTGTGTCTGTCTGTCCCTTTTGGGGAACTGTGTCTTTTTCGGGGGTGCTCTGTGCATTTTGGGGAGCTGTGTCCGTTTTGTGGGGCCTTGTCCTTTTGGGGTCTCTAGAGCTGTGCCCCCACCCTGGCAGGAATGGGGCTGTGTCCCTTTTGGGGGGCTCTAGACCTGTCTCCCCACCCCAGTCAGGACAGGGGGCTGTGTCTGTTTTAGGAGCTCTGTGCCTTTTGGGGAGCTGTGTCCCTTTTGGGGTCTCTATACCTGTGCCCCCACCCCATTTTGGATGAGGGACTGTGGCTGTTTTAGGGACTCTGTCCCTTTTTGGGGGTCTCTAGAGCTGTGTCCCCACAGTCAGGACGGGGGCTGGATCTGTTTTTGGGGGCTCTGTCCCTTTTGGGAGGTCTCTAAGCTATGTCGCCACCCCGGATGGGAATTGGGCTCTGTCTCTTTTGGGGTCTCTAGAGACGTGTCCCCATCCCAGTAAGGCCGAGGGGCTGTGTCTGCTTTGGGGGGCTCTGTCCCTTTTGGGGTTTCTATACCCGTGCCCCCACCCAGTCCAGATGGGGGTTTCTGTCTCTTTTAGGGGGATCTCTGTCTCTTTTGGGGGGCTCTGTCCCTTTTGGGGTCGCTAGAGCTGTGCCCCCACCCTAGGCAGGAATGGGGCTGTGTCCATTTTGGGGAGTCTCTGTCTCTTTTGGGGGATCTCTGTCTCTTTTGGGGGTCTCTGTCCCTTTGGGGCTCTCTATACCCTTACCCCCACCCCATTTCGGATGGAGATCTGTCTCTTTTGGGAGGCTCTGTCCTTTTTGGGGGTGCCTAGAGCTGTGTCCCCACCCTGGGCAGGAATGGTGCTCTGTCCCTTTGGGGTGTGCTGTGTCTCTTTTGGGGGCTCTGTCCCTTTGGGGCTCTCTATACCCTTACCTCCACCCCATTTCGGACGGGGGGGCTCTGTCCCTTTCCCAGCCCCCCTTTCCCGTGTCCCGGGGCTGGAGGGGCTGATCGTGTCCCCCCTTTTCCCCAGGCTCCCCCTACTATGACAACGTGCGGCCCCTGTGCTACAGCGACTCGGACGCCGTCCTGCTCTGCTTCGATGTCAGCCGGCCCGAGACCCTCGACAGTGCCACCAAGAAGGTGGGGAGGGGGCTCAGGGATGTGAGGACACTGACCCTGAGGGGTTTGGGGGGCTCAGGGATGTGGGGACACTGACCCTGAGGGGTTTGGGGGCTCAGGGATGTGGGGACACTGACCCTGAGGGGTTTGGGGGGCTCAGGGATGTGGGGACACTGACCCTGAGGGGTTTGGGGGGCTCAGGGATATGGGGACACTGACCCTGAGGGGTTTGGGGGCTCAGGGATGTGGGGACACTGACGCTGTGGGGTTTGGGGGCTCACAAATGTGGGGACACCAGCCTGGGGAGTCCCTGTGGGGTTTGGGGGGCTCAGAGATGAGGGGACACTGATGCTGTGGGGTTTGGGGGGCTCAGGGATGTGGGGACACCAGCCCGAGAGGTCCCTGTGAGATCTGGGGCTCAGGGATGTGGGGACACCAGCCTGAGGGGTCCTCGTGGGGTTTGGGGGCTCAGGGTTGTGGGGACACTGATGCTGAGGGGTTTGGGGGGCTCTGAGATGTGGGGACACCAGCCTGGAGGGTCCCTGTGGGGTTTGGGGGGCTCAGAAATGTGGGGACATCAGCCTGGAGGGTCCCTGTGGGGTTTGGGGGGCTCACAGACACAGACCACTGACTCTGTGGGGTTTAGGGGTTCAGAGTTGTGGGGACACCCATGCAGGGGGGTCCCTGTGGGGTTTGGGGGGGCTCAGAGATGCAGGGGCACTGATGCTGAGGGATTTTGGGGGCTCACAAATGTGGGGACACCAGCCCGAGGGGTCCCTGTGGGGTTTGGGGGGTTCAGGGATGTGAGGACAATGTCCTGTGGGTACCTCTATGGGGTCTGGGGGGTTCCTGTGGGGATCTCTGTGGGGTTTGGGGGTTCCTGTGGGTACCTCTATGGGGTACTTGGGGCTCAGTTTAGGATATCCCGGTGGGTTTGGGGCTCAGTTTAGGATATCCCGGTGGGTTTGGGGCTGTCCCCCTGGATTTGGGATATCTCCCAATGACTTTGGACTGTCCCGGTGGGTTTGGGGCTCAGTTTAGGATATCCCAATGACTTTTGGGGTCTGGGGGGTTCCTGTGGGTATCTCTGTGGGGTTTGGGGGTTCCTGTGGGTACCTCTATGGGGTCTGGGGGGTTCCTGTGGGCATCTCTGTGGGGTTTGGGGGTTCCTGTGGGGTCAAGGCTGGCACATGGAGACACCACCCCCATGGAGGTGACAGGGCGAGGCTTTTGGGGTGTCCCCTGTCCCTGAGAGGTGCCCTGCCCCCTTAGTGGAAGACAGAAATCCTGGATTATTGCCCCAACACCCGCGTGCTGCTCATCGGCTGCAAGACGGACCTGAGGACAGACCTGAGCACGCTGCTGGAGCTCTCGCACCAGAAACAGGCGCCCATCTCCTACGAGCAGGTCTGGGGGGGCCCCGAGGGTCTGGGGGGGCCCCGAGGGTCTGGGGGGACCCCGAGGGTCTGGGGGGGGTGGGATTGGGGTGTCCCAGTGGTCTGGTTTGGGGGGGATCCTGGTGTTTGCACAGGGCTCAGTTTGGGGTGGTCTTGCTGGTTTGGGGATGATTTTTTGGGGTGTCCCGGTGGTCTGATATGGTTTTGGGGGATCCTGTTGTTTTTGGGGATGATTTTTGGGGTGTCCCAGTAGTCTGACATGGGGGTGGGTTTGGGGGGGATCCCGGTGTTTGCACAGGGCTCAGTTTGGGGTGTCCCAGTGTCTGTGATATGCCTGGTGTGTTTGTTGTGCCCCCATGGCTTTGGGGCTCACTTTGGGATATCCCAATGTGTTTGGGGCTCAGTTTGGGCTGTCCCAGCATGTTTGGGATAACCCAGTGGGTTTGGGGCTCAGTTTGAGATATCCCAATGACTTTGGGCCGTCCTGGTGGGTTTGAGTTGTCCCCATGGGTTTGTGGGGCTCACTTTGGGATATCACAGTGGGTTTGGGGCTCAGTTTAGGATATCCAGGTGTGTTTGGGGCTGTCCTGATGGATTTGGGATATCCCAATGATTTTGGGGTGTCCTGGTGTTTGTAGGGCTCACTTTGGGATATCCCAATGACTTTGTGCTGTCCCAGTGGATTTGTAGGGCTTAATTTGGGCTGTCCCGATGTTTTTGGGGCTCACTTTGGGCTGTCCCAATGTTTGTGGGGCTCATTTTGGGACATCCCAAAGACTTTGGCCTGTCCCAGTGTTTGTGGGGGTGGGTTTGGGATATCCTGGTGGGTTTGAGGTGTCCCTGTGTTTGCACAGGGCTCAGATTGGCTTCTCCTGGTGTTTGTGGGGCTCACTTTGTGCTGTCCCGATGGGTTTGAGGCTCAGTTTGGGATATCCAGATGTGTTTGGGGTTGTCCCAGTTGGTTTGGGCTGTCCTGATGGGTTTGGGATAGCCCAGTGGGTTTGGGGCTGTACCAGTGGATTTGGGATATCCTGGTGGGTTTGTGGCTCAGTTTAGGATATCCCAATGACTTTGATCTGTCCCGATTTTTGGGATACCTCAATGACTTTGATCTGTCCCGATTTTTGGGATACCTCAATGACTTTGATCTGTCCCGATTTTTGGGATATCCCAATGACTTCGATCTGTCCCAGTGGGTATGGGGCTGTCCTGGTGGATTTGGGATATCCCGGTGTGTTCAGGCTGTCCCAATGTTTGGGATATCCCGCTGTGTTTGGGCTGTCCCCATGGGTTTGTGGGGCTCACTTTGGGATATCCCAATGACTTTGGGCTGTCCCAGTGGGTTTGGGGTTCAGTTTAGGATATCCAGTCGTGTTTGGGGCTTTCCCGATGTTTGGGCTCTCTCGGTGTTTTCTGGGACTCTGTTTGGGGCTGTCCTGGTTGGGATATCCCAATGATTTTGGGGTGTCCTGGTGTTTTTAGGGCTCAGTTTGGGCTGTCCCAATGGGTTTGGGATGCAGATTAGGATATCCCAATGCGTTTGGGGTGTCCTGGTGTTTATAGGGCTCACTTTGGGATATCCCAATGACTTTGATCTGTCCTGTTTTTTGGGATATCCCAATGATTTTGGGCTGTCCTGATGGGTTTGGGGCTCAGTTTGGGATATCCCGGTGGGTTTGGGGCTGTCCCAGTGGATTTGGGATATCCCCATGGGTTTGGGGCTCTGTTTGGGATATCCTGGTGGATTTGGGGCTGTCCTGATGAGTTTGGGGCTCAGTTTGGGACATCCCAGTGTGTTTGTGCTGTCCCCATGGGTTTGTGGGGCTCACTTTGGGCTGTCCCTGTGTTTGTGGGGCTCACTTTGGGATATCCCAGTGGATTTGAGATATCCCAATGACTTTGGGCTGTCCTAATGTTTGTGGGTGTGGATTTGGGGTGTCTTGGTGTTTGTGGGGCTCACTTTGGGATATCCCAATGGATTTGAGATATCCCAATGACTTTGGGCTGTCCCGGTGGGTTTGGAGGATGTGTGTTTGGGGGATGTCTCAGTGTTTGTGGGGCTCACTTTAGGATATCCCAATGACTTTGATCTATCCCGATTTTTGGGATATCCCAATGACTTTGGGGCTGTCCCGATTTTTGGGATATCCCAATGACTTTGATCTGTCCCAGGGGATTTGGGATATCCCAATGACTTCGATCTGTCCCAGGGGATTTGGGATATCCCAATGACTTTGATCTGTCCCGATTTTTGGGATATCCCAATGACTTCGATCTGTCCCGATTTTTGGGATATCCCAATGACTTTGATCTGTCCCGATTTTTGGGATATCCCAATGACTTCGATCTGTCCCGATTTTTGGGATATCCCATTGACCTCGATCTGTCTTGATTTTTGGGATATCCCAATGACTTTGATCTGTCCCGATTTTGGGATACCCCAATGACTTTGTCCCAGTGGATTTGGGATATCCCAATGACTTTGATCTATCCCAATTTTTGGTACATCCCAATGACTTTGGGGCTGTCTCAATGGGTTTGGGACTCACTTTGGGATATCCCAATGACCTTGACCTACCCCTCTACCTGACTCCCCGCTTTTAGGGCTGTGCGGCCGCCCGGCAGTTGGGAGCCGAGGGTTACCTGGAGTGTTCGGCCTTCACCTCGGAGAAGAGCGTGCACAGCATCTTCCGCGCCGCGTCCGGGCTGTGCCTGAGCAGCGCCGCCCCGCAGCCTCCCCGCAGCCCCGGGCGCGGCCTCTCCAAGCGCCTCCTGCACCTCCCCAGCCGCTCCGAGCTCATCTCCTCCACCTTCAAGAAGGAAAAAGCGAAAAGCTGCTCCGTCATGTGAAGGGGGGAAGGGATTCGCACACACACACACACACACAAACACACACAGAGCCCCCTTTCCCGCTCCCACCCCAAATTTGGGAAGCCCCCCCATCCCCCCCAAGTGCACGGAATGGGGTCTGGGGGAGCTGGGGAGGGGTTGGGGTGCTGCCCTTGCCCTGGGAGGGGAGGGCTTCACCCAGTTCCCAACCCTGAGGGGGTCCCGGGGGGTTTGGGGTGCTCAGACCCTCAGAAACATCAGCTGGGATGATCCTGGTGGGGTTTGGGGTGCACAGGATCCTGGGGACATCAGCCCAGAGGGATTTGGGGTGCTCAGACCATCTGGGACATCAGCTGGGATGGTCCTGGTGGGGTTTGGGGTGCACAGGATCCTGGTGACACCAACCCAGGGGGGTCCCTGTGGGGTTTGGGGTGCTCAGAACCTCAAGGACATCAACCCTGGGGGGTTTGGGGTGCACAGGACCCTGGGGACATCAACCCTGAGGAGGTTTGGGGTGCTCAGGACCCTGAGGAAACCAACCCAGAGGGGTCCCTGGGGAGTTTGGGGCACACAGGACCCTGGGGACATCAGTCCTGGTGGTTTTGGGGTGCTCAGACCTTCAAGGACATCACCCCAGTGGGGTTTGGGGTGCACAGACCTTCAGGGACATCACCTGGGATAGTCCCTGTGGGGTTTGGGGTGCACAGGACGCTATGGACACCCACCCAGAGGGGTCTCTGGGGGATTTGGGGTGTTCAGGACCCTGGGGACATCAACCCAGGGGGGCTCCTGGGGCTGGATAGGGTTTGGGATGCTGCCCTTGCCCTGGGAGGGGGGTTTGGGGAGGGCTTCACCCGGTTCCCAACCCTGAGGGGGTCCCTGTGGGGTTTGGGGTGCTCAGGATCCTGAGGAAACCAACCCAGAAGGGTCTCTGTGGGGTTTGGGGTGCTCAGACCTTCAAGGACAGCAATCCAGAGGGGTCCCTGGGGTGTTTGGGGTGCTCAGAACCTCAGGAACATCACCTGGGATGGTTCTTGTGGGGTTTGGAGTGTGCAGGATCCTGGGGGCACCAATCCAGGGGGTGCCTGTGGGATTTGGGGTGTACAGACCCTCAGGGACAGCAATCCAGGGGGGTCCCTGTGGGGCTGGGTAGGGTTTGGGAGGTCCCCCCCGAGCTCTAAAGGAGGTTTGGGGTGCTGCTCTTGCCTGGCATTATTGTCCTGGAGGGGGCATCACCCAGTTCCCAACCCTGAGGGGGTTCCTGGGGTGTTTGGGGTGCTCAGACCATCAGGGACATCAATCCTGGGGTGTCTGGGGTGCTCAGGACCCTGGGGACACCAAACCCAGAGGGTTTTGGGATGCTCAGACCTTCGAGGACATCAACCCAGTGGCGTTTGGGGTGCACAGGATCCTGAGTAAACCAATCCAGAGAGATCCCTGTGGGATTTGGGGTGCTCAGGACCCTGGGGACACCACCTGGGATGGTCTTTGTGATGTTTGGGGTGCACAGGACCCTGAGGACGCCAATCCTGGAGGGTTTGGGGTGCTCAGACCCTCCGGGACATCACCTGGGACGGTCCCTGTGGGTTTTGGGGGACACAGGGACGCCGTCCCGGGGATCCCTGTGGGATTTGGGGTGCACATCATGGGACTCATCCATGGCCTCATCCTGTTCTCTCCCCCTTCCCCCCATCCCTCATCTGCTGCTTGGCCCTGGGGGACCCTGTGGGTTGGGGAGGGGGGGCTGTTTTATGGACTATATTTTGGGGAGGGGGATTATGGGGGGGTGTCTCTGTTCCATGTCAGTGTTATTAAAAAAAGCTTATTTATTATCAGAAATATAACACCTACCTATGTGCAGCCCTGCCTGGCCCTGTGCTTTGGGGCGGGATTTTGGGTTTTGGAGGCTTTTGGGATGTTTTGGTGTCACTGCTGATGGTGACATTGATGTGATCGGGGCGTCTTTTGGGGAGGGCGGTGCCAAACGAGTCCCCCCACTTCTTCTGCCCCCACATTCTGCCTGGGACTCCCCGATCTTGTGAATAGGAGGGTGAGGCTCCTGCAGGGACACTGATCTGGGGGTCCCTTGTGAGTTTGGGGTGCTTGGAGCTGCTGATCTGAAGGGGTCCACGTGAGATTTGGGGTGTGCAGGGACACGGGGGACACTGACTCGGGAGGGTCTCTCCAGGCTTTGAGGTGCTCTAGGCCGTGGGAACCTCATTTGGGTGAGCAGGAGGTGCCTGCGGGCTGTGGGGGACTCAGGGACACGGGGACACCGTCCCGGGGGACTCTTTGCCGTGGGGAGGGGGGAGTTGCCGCGCGGCGGAAGGATCGCGGGGCGCGGCGGTGCTGTGGCTGCGCAGGGGCGCCGGGAGCGCGCGGGGGATGCCGGGAACTGTAGTCCAATGCCGCGAGGGCTGCCGGGAGCTGTAGTCCCGCGCCGTCCCGGTAAACCCCGCGGGCCCGGCAGACATGGCGGCGGAGCGGCGGCGCTGAACGCGGGGCTGCGGCGGTGAGCGGGAACCGGCGGCAGCGAGCGGGGGGCACTGCAGGGAGCGAGCGAGGGGCCCGGGGGCTGCAGAGCCGTGGTGCCGCGGCACCGGGCAGAGCCCCGGTACTGGGTACCAGCGGCAGGGCCTGGCGCGCCGTTGCGCCGCGTCCCCCGGGCCTCACGGAGCCTTTCCGGGGTCCCTCAGGGCTCCCTGCATTCACTCCCGGGGACTCCCTGTGCCCTCTCGGGGTCCCCCTTTCCCTTTTCCTTCTCTCCTCGGGGCCTTCCAGCTCTTCCCGCTCTTTGCTGGGGTTCCTCTGTGCCCTTTCGGGGGTCCCCCAGTTCCCTCCCTGACTCCTGAGGGAGTTCCTTTGCGCTCTCTCTGGGTTCCCCGCTCCCTCCTGAGGGTTCCCTTGCTCTCTCTCCGGGTTCCCCTCTCCTTCCCCTTTTCTCTCTTCCCCCTCCTGAGGGTCCCTTTTCTCTCTTTCCTCCTGAGGGTCCCTTTGCGCGCTCCCCGGGTCCCCCTCTCCCTCCTGTGGGTCTCTTTTCTCTCTCCATCCTCCTGAGGGTCCCTTTGCCCTCTCCCCGGGTCCCCCTCTCCCTCCTGTGGGTCTCTTTTCTCTCTCCCCCTTCCTGAGGGTTCCTTTTCTCTCTCCATCCTCCTGAAGGTCCCTTTTCCCTCATCCCGGTGTCCCCCAGCTCTCCCTGCTTCTTTTCGGCGTTTTTCCCTCCCCGGCTCCTTTGACATCTCCCCATTTCCTTCTGGTGCTCTCTCAGCCCTCCCCACTCCTTCTTGGGGTCCCTCTCTTCCCTCACAACCCCTCTCTCTCCGTCCCTGCACCCCAATTTCCCTCCCGGTCTCCCCTCTGACCCTCCCGGTGTTTCCCTCCCCGCAGATGGCCGGAGAAGTGGCGGACAAGAAGGATCGGGACGCATCCCCGGTGAAGGAGGAGAGGAAACGTTCCCGCTCTCCGGAACGGGACCGGGAACGGGACCGGGAGCGCAAGGGCTCCCCCCCGGCCAAGGAACGGAAGCGCCACCGATCCCGGGAGCGCCGGAGGAGCCGCTCCCGATCCCGGTCCCGCTCCAAGTCCACAGAGAGGTGAGGCAGCTGTGATTTGGGAAGAGCTTTGATGGATTTGTCAGTGGGAAATAAAAAGTTGTGAGGGGAGGAGAAGTGTTGTGAAGGTTCTGTATTGATAATTCATAAATATATATCATTATATTAATTAATATCATTATATATATTATAAAATTGTTATATTAATAAATATATTACTGTTAATATATTTTTCTTTATACTCTTTTAAAAGGGTATAAAATTTGTTAACAGTATTTATTTGCTTTAAAGAGGGTATAAAGAAACATTTATTAACAGTATTTATTTATTTTAAAGAGGGTATAAAGAGGCTCCCTTTTAAAATTTTGAGCCTGCTCTGCCTTCTTCCTCACCCTGCCCCACAGCAGGATTGATTGCCCTGGGAATTGGACAGCACTGAGCCCACCACACTCACTGCTGCATTGGCCAGGAAATCTCAAAATAACCAAATCTCAAATTTATCCCTGTGGTTTGGAAGAGCTTTGATGGCTTTGTCAGTGGGAAATAAAAAGTTGTGAGAGAAGAAGAAATATTGTAAAGATTTTGTTATGATTCTTAATACTCTTTATTTTAGTTACTAAATTTTTCTTTATACCCTCTTTAAAAGGATATAAAGACAAATTATTAACAGTGTTTATCTATTTTAAAGAGGGTATAAAGAAAAATTTATTAACTGTATTTATTTGTTTTAAAGAGGATATAAAGAGGCTCCTTTTTAAAATTTTGAGCCTGCTCTGCCTTTTTCCTCACCCTGCCCCACAGCAGGAATTGAGTGCCCTGGGGATTGGGCAGCATTGAGCCCACCACAGGAAATCTCAAAACCATCCAAATCTCAAACTGACAAACCAAAACCACTGCAGAGGGTGGGTGAGGGCTGTGGGGCCATGCTGTGACCCCCCTGTGGGGCTGTGACCCCCCTGTCCCACAGGGATCGGCGGCACAAGGAGCGGGACCGGGAGCGCAGCAAGAAGGAGCGGGACAGGGACAAGGATGGGCACCGGAGGGACAAGGACCGTAAGCGGTCCAGGTGGGTCCTGTCACTTTTTTGGGGGGTTCCTGCTCTCCCCTAAATCCCCTGGAGGTTTGGGATCCCCCAGGGCTGTGCTTGGTGTCTTATTCCTGGTGCTGTTTCCCTTGGAAGTTTGTCCCCGGGCAGGGGGAAGGACTCCAAGTCTCGGAAGGATCGGGAGGCACGGAAAGCAGAGGAAGAGGAGGAAAATGCCCTGAAGAAGGAGAAGGTGAGGAGGGGGCGGATGGGGCTTCGATGGAAGGGGCTCCAGATCCTTGGGGAGTAGTTCCAGGGGGTTCAAGTCCCCAGGAGTGATTCCAAGGGATCCAGGTCGCTGGGGAGTGGTTCCAGGGGGATCCAGGTCCCCAGGAGTGGTGCTGACATCTGACCTCATTTGCAGGCACAGCCGCTGTCCTTGGAGGAGCTGCTGGCAAAGAAGAAGGCAGAAGAAGAGGCAGAAGCCAAGGTGGGAGAAGGAACAGGAGCCTCTTCCCTCTGCTGGATGTTTGTGGGGACCCCAGGAGGGGACAGGGAGGGCTGAGAAACTTGGGGATGCAGAGGGAGCCCAGAAGGAAGCAGGGAGTGCCAGGGGACACCGGGAGGGATCGTGGGATGGAGCAGGGAGGGCTGGGGGACTTGGGAGGGCACATGGGGGGCTGTGGAGAGAGGGGAGGCCTGGTGGACCCCCAGGAGGGAGCAGAAGGACCTTGGGAGGGAAGAGGGAAAGGTGAGGGGCACAGAGGGGAGGGAGGGGACACAGGGATGGAGCAGAGAGAGCTCTGCAGGGAGTGGAGAGGTCTGAGGGATCCAGAGAGGGACAGGAGGGAAAGGGGAGGCCTGGGGGCCCCAGGAAGGATCAGAGAAGGCTGAGAGGACCCCCAGCAGCCCAGGGGGTGGCAGGCAGGCCCAGTGTGACATTTCCTCTCTCCCATCCCAGCCCAAGTTCCTGTCCAAGGCAGAGAGGGAGGCTGAGGCCCTGCGGCGGCGGCAGCAGGAGGTGGAGGAGCGGCAGCGGCTGCTGGAGGAGGAGAGGAAGAAGAGGAAACAATTCCAGGAGATGGGCAGGAAGATGCTGGGTAAGGACTCATCCCTAGAGCCCTTCACCCAGCCCTGGGGGTGGATGCTAGCTCTGAGCCCCTTCCCCTGCTCCCCAGAAGACCCCCAGGAGCGGGAGCGCCGGGAGCGCCGGGAGCGCATGGAGCGGGAAACCAACGGCACTGAGGATGAGGAGGGCAGGCAGAAGATCCGGGAGGAGAAGGACAAGAGCAAAGAGCTCCACGCCATCAAGGTGGGGATGGGGGCTGGTCTGGGGGGGCTGGGGGGAAGATGAGGGGTCCCACTGAGCCTGGGGTCCTGCAGGAGCGGTACCTGGGCGGGGTGAAGAAGCGGCGGCGCACGCGGCACCTCAACGACCGCAAGTTTGTGTTCGAGTGGGATGCATCAGAGGACACCTCCATTGACTACAACCCCCTGTGAGTGCTGGGGTGCCCCGAGGGCTGGGGGTGTCCCTGTGGCGTGCAAGGCCTGCTCCTAATGCTCCCACCCTGCTCCAGGTACAAGGAGAGGCACCAGGTGCAGCTGCTGGGCCGTGGCTTCATCGCCGGCATCGACCTGAAGCAGCAGAAACGGGAGCAGTCGCGCTTCTACGGGGACCTGATGGAGAAGAGGAGGACGCTGGAGGAGAAGGAGCAGGAGGAGTGAGGTTTTGGGGAAGCTGGGAGGGTGCTGAGGGGTATGTGGGATCATGGCTGGCTTAGCTTGGTTGGGATGTGGAGCTGGGCTGCAGCAGGTCCTGCAGGTAATTGGCAGAAGAGTTCTAGAGGCACAGGGTGAGCCTTATCCACTTTCTCCTTCCCCTTCCTCACCTTCCTCACTCCCTTTTGTTTTTCCTTTCCTTGCCCTGCCCTCATTCCCTTCCTTCATCCCCCTCCCTCATCTGCCTGTCCTCATCTCCATTTCTCCTATGGTGCTTCCCTCACCATTTCCTTTTCCTTTATTCTCCTTTTCCTATCCCACTTTCCCCATTCCCTTTTCCCCATCCCTCTCCCTTTTCCTCATCCCTTTCCCGCATTCCCTTTTCCCTCTCCCCTTTCCCCCATTTCCTTTTCCCTTTCCCCATCCCTCTCCCTTTTTCCATCCCTTTCCCTATCCCCTTTTCCCCATTCTCCTTTCCCGTTCCCTTCTTCCTCATTCGCCTTTCCCTCTCGCCTTTTCCTCTCCCTTTCCCTCTCCCCCATTCCCTTTTCCCCATCCCTCTCCCTTTCCCTATCCCCCTTTCCCCATCCCTCATCCCTTTCCCCCATTCCCTTTTCCCATCTCCCTTTCCCCATCCTCCTTTCCCTATCCCCCTTTCCCCATCCCTCTCCCCTTTCCCTCTCCCTTTTCCCATCCCTTTCCCTCATTCCCTTTTCCCTCTCCCCTTTCCCCCATCCCTCATCCCTTTCCCCCATTCCCCTCTCCCCTTTCCCCTCTCCCTTTCCCCCATTCCCTTTTCCCCATCCCTCTCCCTTTCCCCATCCCCCTTTCCCTATCCCCTTTTCCCCATCCCTCTCCCTTTTCCTCATCCCTTTCCCCCATTCCCTTTTCTCTCATTTCCCTTTCCCTCTCCCTTTCCCCATTCCCTTTTCCTCATCCCTTTCCCTCATTCTCTTTTCCCTCTCCCCTTTCCCTCTCCCTTTCCCTCATTCTCTTTTCCCTCTCCCCTTTCCCTCTCCCTTTCCCCCATTCCCTTTTCCCTCTCCCTCTCCCCACCCCTTCCCTCCCCGGGCAGGGCGCGGCTGCGGAAGCTGCGCAAGAAGGAGGCCAAGCAGCGCTGGGATGACCGGCACTGGTCCCAGAAGAAGCTGGATGAGATGACAGACAGGGACTGGCGCATCTTCCGTGAGGATTACAGCATCACCACCAAGGGGGGCAAGATCCCAAATCCCATCCGCTCCTGGAAGGACTCCTCCCTGCCCCCCCACATCCTGGAGGTCATTGACAAGTGTGGATACAAGGTGAGGGGGAGCTGGGGAGGGAGGGAGGGGGAAAAAGGGGCGGGCAGGGGGCTTTGGAGGGGGGGAACAGGGGAAGTTCTGCTCCCAACCTGCTCCCCCCGGCAGGAGCCGACCCCGATCCAGCGCCAGGCCATCCCCATCGGGCTGCAGAACCGCGACATCATCGGCGTGGCCGAGACCGGCAGCGGCAAAACGGCAGCGTTCCTGATCCCCCTGCTCGTGTGGATCACCACCCTGCCCAAAATCGACCGGTGGGGACAGGGACGCTGCCCCTGGGATGGAGGGGAGTGGCAGGGACAGGGACACTGCCTGTGGGACAGGGGGAGTGGCAGGGGGACACTGCCCGTGGGACAGGAGGAGTGGCAAGGGGACAGTGCCTATGGGACAGGGGGAGGAGTAGAAGGGGGACACTGCCCGTGGGACAGGGGGAGTGGCAAGGAGACACTGTCCAGGGGGACTGACAGGGTGACACTGCCTGTGGGATGGGGGAGTGGCAAGGGGACACTGCACAGGTGTCAGGATGGGATGACACTGTGAAGGTGACAGGGTGACACTGTCAGAGGATTGAGGCAGGGTTACAGTGTGACATAGTGGAGGGGATGGGGTGACACTGTCAGGGGTCAGGACAGGGTGGCACTGTGGAGGTGACAGGGTGACACTGCAGAGGGGTCAGGACTGTGGAGGTGACAGGATGGGGTGACAGGGTGACACTGTCAGGGGATTGAGGCACGGTTACAGGGTGACATGGTGGATGGCATGGGGTGACACTGGAGGGCACACACATGGCACTGTGAGTGACACAACCATTTCCTGCCATCCTGCAGCATCGAAGAATCAGACCAGGGACCCTACGCCATCATCCTGGCCCCCACCCGTGAGCTGGCCCAGCAGATTGAGGAGGAAACCATCAAATTTGGGAAACCCCTGGGCATCCGCACCGTGGCCGTGATCGGCGGCATCTCCCGCGAGGACCAGGGCTTCCGGCTCCGCATGGGCTGCGAGGTCAGTGCTCAGGGGTCTCTGGTGTTGAGATGACCCCCAGGTGTTGGAAAATCTCTTTTTCCCAGCCCTGAGACTGAAGAAGAAGCCAGGGTTCCTTGGCTTTCCTTTTCAAAGTTGTTTATTTTTTGTGATCTTTAACATTCTTTCTCCAACCTGCTGAGATCTGTCCAGCACGTCGGTTCATGGCTGGCTTGGTTTGGAAAGACAGGTGTATGCTAAGGAAGGCAGGAGCCTGCCCTGGAATGGAAAATGTAAACTCCCTCCCCTCTGAATTGTTGTAAATTTGAAATTAGGGGGCTCTCAGGCAAAAAATATGGGAGCAGGAATAACAGTTTTTATTTGTTTGGAAAGACAGGTGTGTGCTAAGGAAGGCAGGAGCCTCCCCTGAAATGGAGAATGTAAACCTTCCACCCCTCCAAATTGCTATAAATTTGAAATTAGGGGGCTCTCAGGCAAAAAATATGGGAACAGGAATAACAGTTTGTCTTGGTTTGGAAAGACAGGTGTCTGCTAAGGGAGGCAGGAGCCACCTCTGAAATGGAAAATGTAAACCCCCTCCTTCTGAATTACTATAAATTTTAAATTACGGGCCTCTCAGGCAACAAATATGGGAGCAGGGAATAACAGTTCTTTAATAATAAAGAAGGGAATAACAGTTCCCTTCTTTAATAGGGAAGAAAATAAAAGGATTAAATAAACAATGCAGTACACTGGAACAACACTGAGAGTCAGAACCCAACCTGGCACCCTGTGGGTCAGGATGTTGGTATCAGTCCAGTTGGAATTGTGGCTCAGCCCTCCTGCAGTGTCAGGGGTGGTTCTGCTGGAGCAGGGATCCTGTAGGAAAGGGTGGAGTCTTCCTCTGAATGGAAGAAGAAGAATGGGGAAGAAGAGGCAGCTGCTGCTCCTCTGGGAAATCCAGTGGAGAAGCAGTGCTGGTATTCCAGAACCTCCAGATTATATGTGGGTAGGAATGTTTGAAATCTCAGATTGTATCCAGGCAGGAATGCTTGGCTCCTCCCTCTGGGCTCACCTCTCCCAATGAGATGCTGCAGTTCTTATCAGCCATGCAGTGACATTCAATAGCTGTTATCAGCAGATGTCCCCCCAGAGGGAGGTGTGATTGTGGAAGAGATAAGGAAAAACTGCCCACTGACAAAAGACAGCTGCCACACAGATGGTAATAGAACACATCTTGCCTTGCAATCTGGAACAATGGCACACAACACCTTGGGGTGGTGTTATCTTTTTATACTAAAACCATTATTTACTATAATTTTCCAATCCTATCACCTGTGTTAGACAGTTTGTCTCTACTCTAAACCAACCCAAAAGTGCCACCATCACAGCAGAAGATGGAGGCCAAGAAGAAGAAGAAGGAGAAAGACTGGACAAGCCTCCATCTTGCCTCCTGAACCCCCATTCTAAAAACCCCAAAATTCAACATTTTCAACCTGTGACAAATTCACTACCATTCTATTCAAACTCTTGTAGTTTGTAACTCCTCACACAAAATTGATAATTGTTTCCATGGGTGCTTGTTTGCCTTTATGATGGGATAATTAATGGAGCTAAAATGACAGGAAAATAATCCTAATCCTTCTCCTACTCCCAGTTTACTTTTCAAAATTGTTTTTAAAAAAATAAAATTGTTAAAAACAACTTTTTAACCCATGGAAAACACATAGTTAAAGACACACAGAGGTGTCTTTGTGGGTTCATTCCTACTTCATTGAGGGATGTTCCTGCTCCATGGAATCACGTTCCTTGTCACAGACACACAGAGGTGTCTGATTCTGAGCCAAGGTCTTCTTAGACCTGGAAGTTCTCTGCTTCTAGGGCAATCAGAGGAACTTCCTGACAAGTTGGGGTGTCTCATGGGGGTCATCTGAGCCTTGAGCTGCTCCCACCAACCCTCCTGTCCCCCCAGATTGTCATTGCCACCCCGGGCCGGCTCATTGACGTGCTGGAGAACCGGTACCTGGTGCTGAGCCGCTGCACCTACGTGGTGCTGGACGAGGCCGACCGCATGATCGACATGGGCTTCGAGCCTGACGTGCAGAAGATCCTGGAGCACATGCCTGTCACCAACCAGAAACCTGACACCGACGAGGCTGAGGACCCTGAGAAGATGTTGGCCAATTTTGAGTCCGGGAAGCACAAGTACAGACAGGTGGGTGTGGGTAAAGGGGGTCTAGGAGGGTTCCTGTGGGGTGGGAGGGAGAATTTGGGGTTTTGGGGAAGGGGTTGAGGGGATGGGAGTCACGTTTCTGCTCTGTGGAGGAACGTTCTTGCCTCACAGTGGATGTTCCTGCCCCATGAGGGGACATTCCTGCCCCACAAGGGGACCTTTTTGCCCTGTGGGGACAGTTCTGCTCCATGGGGGACATTCCTGCCCCACAAGGGGACATTTTTGTCCTATGGGGGCAGTTCTGCTCCATAAGGGACAATCCTGCCCCACTGGGATCATTCCTGCTCCATGGGGGATGTTCCTGCTCCATGGGAGCACATTCCTGCCCCACAGTGGATGTTTCTGCCCCACGAGGGGACATTCCTGCACTACAAGGGGACATTTTTTCCCTGTGGGGTCAGTTCTGCTCCATGAGGGACAATCCTTCCCCTCTGGGGTCATTCCTGCTTCACTGGGGGATGTTCCTGCTCCATAGGGGATGTTCTTGCCCCACTGGGGTCATTCCTCTTCACTGGGGGATGTTCCTGCACCATGAGTGATGTTCTTGCTCCATGGGAGGACATTCCTGCCCCTCTGGGGTCATTCCTGCTTCACTGGGTGATGTTCTTGCTCCATGTGGGGCACATTCCTGCCCCATCAGAGGCATTCCCACCTCACTGCAGGATCATCCTGCTCCATGGGTGATGTTCCTGCTCCATGGGATCACATTCCTGCTCCTCTGGGGTCATTCCTGCTTTACTGGGGGATGTCCTGCTCCACAGGTGTTCCTGCCCCACTGGGGTCATTCCTACTTCACTGGGGGATGTTCCTGCCCCTTGGGTGATGCTGCTGCTCCATGGGGGAGGACATTCCTACCCCATCAGAGGCATTCCTACCTCACTGTGGGATCATCCTCCTCCATGGGGGATGTTCCTGCTCCATGGGATCGCATTCCTGCCCCTCTGGGGTCATTCCTCTTCACTGGGTGATGTTCCTGCCCTGTTGATGATGTTCCTGCCCCACTGGGGTTGTTCCTGCTTCACTGGGGGATGTTCCTGCTCCTTGGGTGATGTTTCTGCTCCATATGGGGACATTCCTGTGCCATCAGAGGCATTCCCACCTCACTGTGGGATCATCCTGCTCCAGTGGGGATGTTCCTCCTCCATAGGATCACATTCCTGCCCTCCATAGGAGTCATTCCTCTTCAGTGGGAGATGTTCTTGCCCCGTGGGTGATGTTCCTGCTCCATGGTGGGGAACATTCCTGCCCCATCAGAGGCGTTCCCACCTCACTGTGGGATCATCCTGCTCCTTGAGGAGATGTTCCCTGCCCCACCAGGACCATTCCTTCCTCACTGGGGATGTTCCTGCTCCTTAGGGGATGTTCCTGTTCCTTGAGGAGATGTTCCCTGCCCCACCAGGACCATTCCTTCCTCACTGGGGATGTTCCTGCTCCTTGAGGAGATGTTCCCTGCCCCACCAGGACCATTCCTTCCTCACTGGGGATGTTCCTGCTCCTTAGGGGATGTTCCTGCTCCTTGAGGAGATGTTCCCTGCCCCACCAGGATCATTCCTTCCTCTCTGGGGGCCCACAGCCACCTGACAGGCTGTCCCTGTGCCCTTGCCTTGCAGACTGTCATGTTCACAGCCACCATGCCCCCGGCCGTGGAGCGCCTGGCCCGCAGTTACCTGCGGCGCCCGGCCGTGGTTTACATCGGCTCTGCTGGCAAACCCCACGAGAGGGTGGAGCAGAAGGTGTTCCTCATGTCTGAATCTGAGAAAAGGTGAGGAGCACGGATTTAGGGGTGGCCTGAGCCTTCAGCATCTCTTTGCCCAACTGTCTCCTCCTCCTCCTCCTCTTTGTGCTCTTACAGGAAGAAGCTGTTGGCCATCCTGGAGCAGGGCTTCGACCCGCCCATCATCATCTTCGTCAACCAGAAGAAGGGCTGTGATGTGCTGGCCAAGTCCCTGGAGAAGATGGGGGTGAGGCTGGGCTGGGAAGGGGTCACCCTGAGCCCTGTCCCCCTCATCCCCACGTGGGGATGTGTGGAATTTTTCATCACTCGGGGTCACCAAACGTGGTGGTGTTCAGAGGGGTCTCAGGATGAGGGAAGAGACAAGGATCTGACTCCATGTTTCAGAAGGCTTGATTTATTATTTTATCATATATATTATATTAAAACTATGCTAAAAGAATAGAAGAAATTATTTCATCAGAAGGCTAGCTAAGAATAGAAAAAGAAGGAATGATAACAAAGGTTTGTGTCTCAGACAGAGAGTCCAAGCCAGCTCACTGTGATTGGCCATTAATTAGAAACAACTCTCTGAGACCAATCACAGATGCACCTGTTGCATCCCACAGCAGCAGATAATCAATGTTTACATTTTGTTCCTGAGGCCTCTCAGCTTCTCAGGAGGAGAAATTCTAAGGAAAGGATTTTTCATCAAATATATCCATGACAGGGGGTCACCCTGAGCCCTGTCCCCCTCATCCCCACGTGGAGATGTGTGGAGTTTTTCATCACTTGGGGTCACCAAATGTGGTGGTGTTTGGAGGGGTCTGAACAGCAGCAGATCATCATTGACTGTGATTGGCCATTAATTAGAAACAACCACATGAGCCCAATCACAGATTCCCCTGTTGCACTCCACAGCAGCAGATAATCAATGTTTACATTTTGTTCCTGAGGCCTTTCAGCTTCTCAGGAGGGAAAATCCTAAGCAAAGGATTTTTATCAAATACATCTGTGCCAGGGATGTGCCCCCATTCACCCCCCTGTTCCCACAGTACAATGCCTGCACCCTGCACGGCGGCAAGGGCCAGGAGCAGAGAGAATTCGCCCTCTCCAACCTCAAGGCTGGAGCCAAGGACATCCTGGTGGCCACGGACGTGGCCGGACGTGGCATCGACATCCACGACGTCTCCATGGTGGTCAACTACGACATGGCCAAGAACATCGAGGGTGAGGCTTGGGGGGCACTCAGGGGGGCACTGGGGGGGCTGTGCCCACGTTGGGGGGCTTGGTCCTGGTGTTCCCTGCCCTGGAGGGGCTTTGGGGGGTTGCTCAGCCCTGGTGCTGCCACACTGAAGAGGCTGGTGCTGGGTGTGCAGGGGGTGCCTGGCCCTGGTACTGCCCTCACTAAGGGGGGTGCAGAGGTGCCCAGGCCTGGTTCTTGGGATGGAGCGGTGCCCAGCCCCAGTGCTGAGGGTGTGGGGAGTGCCCAGGCCTGGTTCTTGGGTTGCAGAGGTGCCCATCGCTGGTGCTGAGGGTGTAGGGGATGCCCAGCCCTGGTGCTGAGGGTGTGGGGGGTGCCCAGCCCTGGTTCTTGTGATGCAGGGAGTGCCCAGCCCCAGTGCTGAGGTTATGGGGGGTGCCCAGCCCTGGTACTGGGAGTCCAGGGGCTGTCTGGTCCTGGGGGCATTGTAGGTGCCCAACCTGGGTACTGGTGGTGTGGGTGGTACTTGGCCCTGGTTCTGGCACTTGTGGGGTGCCCAACCCCAGTGCTGCCACACTGAGGGGTCTGTGGGGTGCCCACCCCTGGCACTGGGAGTGCAGGGGATGCTGCAGGGAGTGCCCAGCCCTGGCACTGCCCACACTTAACCCTTCATTTCCCATCTCCCAGATTACATCCACCGCATCGGGCGGACGGGCCGAGCGGGGAAGAGCGGCGTGGCCATCACCTTCCTCACCAAGGAGGACTCCACGGTGTTCTACGACCTCAAACAGGCCATCCTGGAGAGCCCCGTGTCCTCGTGCCCCCCAGAGCTGGCAAACCACCCCGATGCCCAGCACAAGCCTGGCACCATCCTCACCAAGAAGCGGCGGGAGGAGACCATCTTTGCCTGAGGGTCCCTTTGTCACCCCTCTGGGGACAGCAGGACCAGCAGGGCTGCCAGGACTGCTCTGGCTGTTGTTTTTCCCAGCTCCTTGTGCAACCCCAGGACTGCCCACAAGCAGAGATTGGGGTTGGGATTATCCCAAATTGTCCCCCCTGTTCTCCCAGTCCCCTTCCCGGTTTCCCCACGGATCGGAGGAGCTGCTGGAGGCTGTTTGGGGGCCGGTCCCTCCCTGCTGCCAGGGTGGGGCTGGGTTTTTATGGCTGTCCTGGGAGCTGTCTGCACCTCATCCTTTGGGCTTTTGGGGTTTATTTTTTTTTTGTAGCTGAAGCTCCAGGCTGCAGGAATAAACCGGCAGCGGCGTTACCGGTGTCACCTCCTCATCCTCTCCCTTCCCTGGGTGGCATTACCAGCCCCTGGGTGCCACCTCCCATGGGGACAGAAGCCAGCAGTGCCCTAAAGGAACATTTGGAGGTACTCAGCACCCCCCTCCCCAAACCAGGTTCCCCCACATTCCCCTCCACAGACACGGACACCAAGCAGCTCTGAGCACTCGTGTGTGTTTCTGAAACCAATTACAGGGAAATCAGTGCTTTCTACAAAAGAAATTATAACAAATCTGTGGCCCCCACCCCATTTCCCCCCCCTTCCCCACCAATAATGGCCGCGGGGGGGGCTCAGCCCACACCAGGACCCCCATTCGAGGGCGGTGGGCGCCGTATTTACAGGACTGTGGTGACGTGCGGTGACAGCATGGGGCAATGGGGACAGGGCAGTGGGTGGTGCAAGCGTGGTGGAGCAGCCCCCAGAGCCCGGGCAGCCCCCCCAGGACCCTCCCCATGCTGAGGGCGGGGCCGGGGTGGCCGCGGTGACCGGGGGCGGGGGGGGAATCGGTGCAGAGCGGTGAGAGCCACTCCTCCCGGGGGTCCCATGCAGGGGTGGGGAGGGGGCAGGCCAGGTCCCGGGGGGGTGAGCAGGCACCTTCCCTTCCTTCCTCGGCTCTGGGCGGGCTGGGGGATGCTGCTACAACCGCCCCCCCCCTCTCCTTACCTCCCCTTTTTATCGGGGGGGGGCACCCACTGTCCGTGGCAGCTGCCCTGCGGAGAATGAGCCGACCTGTGATGGTTAGGGGGGGACACTGAGGCACGGCCAAGGTGTGTGTCTGTCCCCAGGCTCCCCAAAACTTCCTCGGGGACTCCCAGGGCATCCTGACCCCCCAACCTCGCTGTGCTTATGGCTGAAATCACGCCCGGGGTGGGGCCGGGCCAGAGGAAGCTGCCGGTGCTGAGTTCGATTGTCTGAGCACCCCCAGCGCGGGGCTGGGGCGAGGCGGGGAGCGCCCGGGGTTTGGGGGGGGTGGGGCCGGTTCCCAGCCGTGCCCCCCACCCTTATCCCAGCCCTAATAGCTGTCCTTGGCCCAGGGCCGGCTGCGCTGCCAGTTCCTGTCGTGGTTGCGCTCGCCCGCGCGCTCCGGCGTGCCGGGGCCGCTGTCGTGGTGGTGCCGGTGGGGCTGGTACAGGTCGGGGTAGGGGTCCCCGTACTCCTCTTCCTCCTCCAGGTGCCGGGAGCTGCGCTGGGATGTGGCCCCCCAAGGCTGGGGCGAGGTGTCCCCCGCCTCGTCCGACGGCATCAGGCTGTCGTGCTCCAGCGGAGAGTGCTCGCCCCGCTCGCCCAGCAGCTGCTGGCTCTGCGGGCAGGGGGTGCAGAGGTGGGGGCTGTGTGTGCCCTCCTGCCCTGGCACCCTGGGCTGGGTTCCCCCCCCCCAACCCTGGCACCGTGGGCAGGATCCCCGTGGGAAGCACGGAATGGATTCTGTGCCCCCTCTGCCCTGGCACTCTGGGCCGGGTCCCCATGGGAAGCAGGGAATGGGCTCTATGCCCCCTCTGCCCTGGCACCCTGGGCTGTGTGTCCATGGGAAGCACAGAATGGGTTCTGTGCCCCCTCTGCCCTGGCACCCTGGGCCGGGTCCCCATGGGAAGCAGGGAATGGGCTCTTTACGCTCCCTGGCCCTGGCACCCTGTGCTGGGTCCCCGTGGGAAGCAGGGAGGGGGCTCTGTACCCACCCCAGCCCTGGCACCCTGGGCTGGGTGTCCATGGGAAGCAGGGAAGGGGCTGTGTGTGCCCCCCCACCCCATCTTTGGAGCCCTGTGCCAACTGTCCATAGGGAGCAGTGGGGGGGGGCTGTGTGTCCCCCCAGTTCCAGTGGGGAGCATGGAGGGTGGCATGGTGACAGTGTGGGGGCTCTGTGTCCCCAGCACCCCTATGCTGAGTCCCCATGGGGACAGTATGGGGGACTCTGTGTCCCCCCAGTTCCAGTGGGGAGCATGGGGACAGTGTGGGGGGCTAGGGGGACAGTGTAGGGGGCTGTGTGTCCCCCCAGTTCCAGTGGGGAGAATGTGGGGGGCTGTGGGGACAGTGTGGGGGGCTGTGAGGCCTCAGCACCCCTATACTGAGTCCCCATGGGGACAGTGTGGGGGGCTGTGTGTGCCCCCCATGCCCTCCCCTGTGTGGCAGTGGCCAGTGGGGTGCACGTAGGGCGCCATGGGGACAGTGTGGGGGGCTGTGTGTCCCCCAGGTGCCAGGGGGTGCCATGGGGTTACCTGCAGGCCTGGCAGGCCGGTGGGCGAGGGCACAGCGTGGGAGGCGTGTGGTGGGTGATGCGTGGCACGCCAATAAACCTCCAGGTACTCAGCCAGGTGCTCACAGGCATCCTCCAGCTGGTTCTCATCCAGGATCACATCAAAGAGCTCCTGGGGGGGCAGTGAGAGGGCTCAGGGAGGGTTTAGGGGTCCCCCCTGGCATCCCCAGGGGTGGGGGACCGTGGCTCACCGGGGGACACTGCACCAGCTTGTCAGCTGCCATCATCTGCACGTTCAGGTGCTTCACCTGCGACTTCCCCCTGGACTTGATGAGCCTCTGCAGGACCTGGGGAGGGGACAGGGGGGTGACAGCACCGTGGGGGGCAGCCAGGACCCCCCCCAGAGCCGTGGTGCCCCCTCACCTTGGGGGAGGACACCTTGACGTAGACAATGATGGGTGCCAGGGAGGTCTTGGCCAGCTGGGCTGGGTGGTTGATGGTGTCAGCGTCCAGCACCACCAGCTGCAGGGACTTGGCCAGCTCGAAGATTCGCTCGATCTCGCTCTGCACCTCGGCTGGGGGGACACGGGGGGGGCGTGTGAGGCTGGGCTGGCCCTGGGAGGGGGTCCCTGCACCCAAAAGGGGGAGCCTGAGCCCTCACCGATGCTGGAGCGGGTGGTGGAGCGCTCCAGGATCGCCTGCTTGCCCAGGTTGTTGAGGATGGAGCGCTTGGCCAGGGACAGGTCGGCTGTGATGTGGGTGATGGAGATCCTGAGGGGACACAGGGACACCGTGGGCACCTGGGGACCCCCAGGCCGTGCGAGGAGGGGGTTCAGGGTGGGGTGATGCTCTCACCTGCCATCGAATCTGTGCTTGAGGAAGTCGAAGAGCGCTTTCTGCATCATGTCGGTGACCTGCCGAGGGGCCGCCAGCGCCGTGAGCCGCGGCAGATGGCACCGGCGGGGAGGTGGCAGCCGCTCAGCACCGTGCCACCACCCTGGGCCGTGCCATCTGCCCTCTGCCGGCACACCGTGGCCAGGGAGGGGACGAGGGACACAGGCCACCACCCCGCATCCCCCCATCCGTACCTCATATCCCTTCAGCGAGGGCCCCACCAGCACCACGGGCCGCATGGAGGGGACCACGTCGTAGGGTGGGATGTGCTGCGTCTGCAGGGGGACACGGGGGGTGTCAGTGCCCTGTGTCCCCACCCCCAGCCCAGGAGGGGGCATCGAGCCCATTCCAGAGCATCCCAGAGCCCCCCCAGCCCCATAAGCAGGGAAAAGAGAGGGGGGTCTCTGCTCAGAGCCACAGCCCCCCGCACCTGGGACTCACCTGCTTCTGCTTCTGCTTGGCTTGGGGAGAGAAGAGACAGAGGTTGGTGACAGTAAAGTGGGGACCCCCTCAGGACCCCCACGATTCCCCTGGGCCGAGATCTGCCCTTACCTAAGGAGGGGGGAGGCGATCGCCGGCTCCCGCTGTCGCCGAGGCCCGAGGCATTGCCAGCTCTCCTGGGGAACGAGGGGGTGTGAGCGGGTGTTGGGGGTCCAGGAGTGGGCCCGGGGGTCCCATCCCTACCTGGCTTTCTGCTCCTGCTTCAGCCTCATGGCTTCCAGGCGCTGGGGGCTGGGGATGAAGGCGATGTCCCCCCCCTCCTTCACTAGGCGCCCAATCCACCAATCATTGCTGTATTTCTGGGCGAGGACAGGGCAGAGGTGAGGGAAGGGGAGGTGCCTGGCCCCGAGCAGACCCCTCAGCACCCCAGCTGACCTCCTTGATGTGCAGGAAATCTTTGGCTTCGAAGTTGATGGCGGCTCCCTGCACCGGGCACTCCTCATCCAGCGCCCCGCAGTAGCTGACATTGGTGCGCACAGCGAAGGCGACCGGCTTGTGCTGCGGGATTTTGGGGGTGATCAGCACCCCTGGGCCCCGGCAGCAGCCCCGAGCCGTGCCCTGGCTGTCTCCCCATCCGTACCTTGGCCCTCTCGAGCTGCTGCTGAGCCTGGCTCTCCACCTCGCGCCGGGCGCCCTCACGGTCCTCTTCCAGGGACACGTCGGAGTCCAGGGAAGGGCGGCTGGTGTAGGAGTCCGCCGAGCCCTGGGGGAGCGGGGTCAGTGCCGGGGGGCTGCGGGGGGACCCCCACAACGAGGGACCCCGTGCCAACCTCGGGAGGGGACCCTGCTGCCCCCCTCCAGCGCTGGCATCACCTCTGTGTCAGGTGCCATCACCCAGCACAGCTGCCCTGGGGTGAAGCCCCCATGTGCTGGGGGGGTCGCAGGGGAGACCCCCGCAGGCTCAGGGGTGGGGAGATGCCCCTTGTCACGCTGAGATGTGAATCTTACCCCTGTCTCCCCCCCAAACCACCACCCTGGGGTGCTCAGCTCAGCACCCCCGGCTCCCCCTCCCCGCCGCTCCGGTATTTACCCACCGCCCGCTGCGCCGGGAACAGGCGCAGAAGCTGCGGTGAAATATTTATAGGTCCCTGAATGTGGCTGAGCCCCCCCGAGGCCCCCCAGGCTGAGCTCAGCACCTCCCCCCCCCTCCCCCGTTAACCTGCACATCCCACCCCGCTCACACCGGGGGGAGCCCGGGTTCCCCCTGCAGCCCCCCCCGGGCAAAATGGATCCCATCAGAGCCCCCCCCAACATGGCCTCCCCAGCACGGCCCCCCCAGCATCGTCACCGCGCCCCGAGCATCCCCCACCCACCCCCAGCATGCCCAGGGTGGCTCCGCAGCGTTCCGGGGCTGCCCCCCCAGCGCGACCCCCCCATTATCCCCAGGGAATCCCCCGGTACAGCATCCCCAGCCCCCCCCTCACGCACGACCCCCCCCCAACGCAGCCCCCCCGGCCGTGGGGATCGGGGTTCTCTCCCCGCCCGGTCCCGGTCCCGGGGGCTGGGGGGGGGACGGGAGCGGTGGCGGCGGCGAGGAACAAAGGGCCGGGGGGCGGCACAGCCCCCCCCCGCACCGGGCATGAGCCCCGCACCGGGCACGGCCCCCCCCTCCCGAGGCGCAGCCCCCTCGTGCGCCATCACCACCCCGGGGGGCGCAGAGCTCCCCCCCGAACCCACCGCGACCCCCCGCGCACGCTCCCCCCGGTACCGGAGCCGGTACCGGAGCCGGTACCTCGTTGAGCAGGAAGGTAGCGCTGGAGTCAGAAAACGACATAGACGGGGCGAGCCGAGCCGAGCCCCCCCCCGCCCGCCCCGCTCCACCGGCACCGGCTCCGGTTCCGGCTGCGGCTCGGGCTCCGGCTGGCCCTGCCCGCTCCGCCGCCGCCGCCCCTCCCCGCCCCTCCCCGCCCCCGCCTCCCACCGTCCCCCCGGGGCTCACGGAGCCGCCCCCGCCGCTCAGCCCGGTGGGGGGACTGGGTGTGTGGGTGCTGTTGGGGGTCGCCGTTCCCCCTTCCCGGTGCTGGCGGGGGGCTCCAGCCCCTCTCCGGTGGGACAGCGAGGGGGGCTGCGCTGGCAACCGGGAGACCGGAGCGGTCCCGGTGAGGTGCACCCGGACCGGTCACCGGAGCAGCTCCCGGTGCCCCGGGAGGGGGGGGATAGTTTGCTAAGAGAGCTCCGGGTGAGAGCAGAGTCCCGGGGCAGCGGCGGAGGGGCTGTGCAGCCTGCTCGGGGTTCCGGGGCGGCGGCGGGGGGGTCCCGGTGGGTACCTCCATGCTCCGGTGCAGCGGCTCCGGTCCTGCCCCGAGCCGGCAGCAGCCCCGTCTGCAGGGCGAGCCCTGCGGCGGGGCCGGAGCCGCTCCCGCCCCCCCCGCCGCGCCCCCCCCCTCCCGCCCCCGTGAGGGGGGCAGCGACGGGTCCCGGGGGACCGGGCCGGCCCGCCCCGTTACCGAGCGGCGGGACCGGCCCGGGACAGCTCACGGCCGGCCCGGGGATATCGGGGATACAGCGCTCGGCGGGATGGGGGCTTCGGCCAGCGGCGGCACCGCCCGCGGACACCGGCACCGGGCACCAGAATGGAGAACGGGCCTCGGTACCGGGCACATGGCGGGGCCCAGCCGGGCCCTCTCCGAGGTGCTGAAGGGGCCGCGCCGGGCGCTGGGCCGGGTCGCGGGGTCCCCGGGGGTACCGGGGAGTACCGGAACAGCGGGCGCTGCCGCACCAGGGACTCGGGATGCTCCGGCCGCTCTGCGCCCCCGGGGCCGCCCCGACCGGAACCCCCCGCCCTCCACGGAGCCTCCCCGGTACCCGCTCACCGCCGGCGGCCGGGGAGGGGGCGCAGCTCGGGGCCAGAGGAACCGAAGCACCGGCGGAGGGGCGGCGGGGAGCTCCGTGCCTCTCCCGGGCAGCGCGGGGAGCCGGCCCGGTGCCGCCGGTTGAGGGAGCGGCAGGGGAGCCCCGCGGCCGCTTCTACAGCCCCGCCTGGCCCGGTCCCCTTCCGCTGCCTCAGTTTCCCGGGGCCGCCCCCCGCGCCGCAGTGCCGGTGCCCGCCGCCGGCCCGGCCCTGACGCAGCACTCGCTATTTTTAGCCGCGGGGAGCGGCTGTTGCGATGCTACCGGCGCCCGGTGCCGGCGCCCAGCTCCGGTCCCGGGGGAGCGGCGGGGCGGAGGCGGCCCCCGAGCTCCCTCCAGTGCGGAGGTTGGGGTGGGAGACGCTCGGCCGCTCCCCGCTCCCCACCCTGGCTCCGCGCGTTAATGCGGAGCCGCAGCAGCGGCGGACCCGGGGCTGCCGAGGCTGCCCCGCCCCGGTGCCGGTCTCGGTGCCGGTGTAGGTACCGGTGCCGGCCCGCTCACCTGCCTGCGGAGGATGCTGGAGGTGGTGTCGGACGAGGTGCTGCCGTCCGAGCGCTTGAAGCGGCTCTTGCGCTTCGGGAGCCTCCGGGGGCTCTGCGGCGAGAGCGGGCGGTGAGCACCGGGCGGCTCCGGGCGGCTCGGCCCCGCCGCGGAGCCACCACCGGCGGCCCCCGGCTCTGCGGGCAGAACCGAACCGGGCCGCACGGGGCCCGCCACGGCCGGGAAGGCTCCGGTGTGCTCACCTGGAAGGAGCCGGAAGCGTCAGGCTGCGCCGGGGCGGACATCCCCGGCGGCGCCCACCGGAGGAGCCGCGGGGATCCCGGCGGGGCAGCCCCACACCGGACCGCGGCGCTCGGCGGGGAAGGGCCGCGCCGCCGCCGCCACCGCCGCGCTCCGCATCACACGGGGCCGCCGGGGCGTCCCGGCCGTCCCCGCCCCCGCCCGCCCGCCCCCGCGCCCATCCCCGCGGCGGCCGCTCCGCGCCCCCGCAGCTGGGCAGCCACCGGGAGGCACCGGCAGCGGAGCCTGCCCACAACCCGCAGTGCTGCGGGCACCGGCGGCGCCGTACCGGGCAACGGGAGCCCCCCGGGGGCCGCCGCAGCCCTGCCCACGCGCGTGCGGGGATGCGGGAGCCCCTCCGCCCGCATCCCACCGGGACGGCTCCCGCTGTCACCGTGCCCCTTCCACGGTTCTGTCTGCCACCCCCGCACCGGGGCATCCCCCCCGCTATGGGGTTACGCCCCCGGGGACTCCCGCGTGGGGCGGGCGGGGCCGTGGGGGGCTCGCAGCCCACGGGGGTTGGCCGGTCCCGGTGCTGCGGCATGGCCGGCCCGGAGGGGCAGAACGGGACCGCGGCTGTACCGGGAGCCCCACAGAGCCCCGCACCCCCCCCCCGCGCGTCGGGACTTCCGCGTGGGGCCGCAGGGACACGGCCCCGCCGGCGGCTCCTAATTAATGATTAATCAGCGCTCCCCGGGGCCCGGCGCCGCCGCCGCTGCGGGGGAGGGAAGGGAAGGGAAGGGAAGGGAAGGGAAGGGAAGGGAAGGGAAGGGAAGGGAAGGGAAGGGAAGGGAAGGGAAGGGAAGGGAAGGGAAGGGAAGGGAAGGGAAGGGAAGGGAAGGGAAGGGAAGGGAAGGGGGATACGGGAGATGCTGCCGTGGGGGGAGGGCAGGGTCGGTGCCACGGACACGAGTGGGGTTCTGGGGATGGGGGCCCCCGTGCCAGGGTGGGCGTGAGGATGTGAGGAAATGGGGGGCTCTGCAAGGGGGGTGTGTGTGCAAATAAGGGGGCTATGAGTGTGTAAGGGGTGTGTCAGGGTGCGTGCAAACAAGAGGGGCTGTGAGTGTGTAAGGGCATGTGTGCAAATAAGGGGGCTGTGAGTGTGCAAGAGACATGTCAGGGTGTGTGTGCAAACAAGGGGGGCTGTGAGTGTGTGAAGAGTGGGTCAGGGTGTTTGTGCAAACAACGGGGCTGTGAGTGTGTAAGGGGTGTGCCAGGGTGTGTGTGCGAATAAGGGGGCTGTGAGTGTGTAAAGAGTGGGTCAGGGTGAGGGTGCGTGTAAGAGGGGCTGTGAGTGTGTAAAGGGGCTATAACGGGGGGTGTGCAAGGGCTGTGTGTGTGAAGGTGGGGCGGTGTGTGTAAGGGCTGTGTATGTGTAAAGGTGAGTGTGCAAGGGGTGGGTGTACGTGAGTGTGCAAGGCAGAGTGTGTGAAGTGTGTGGGGTGTGGGTGAGGGAGGTGTGTGGCCGTGTGTGTGTCTGTGTGTGTGTAAGGGCTGCGTGTGCAAACTGCGTGTGCAAGGGCTGTGTGTGTGCACCCACACCTGCGTGCACACCTGCTGTGCCTAAGGGGTTGCACAGGTGTGTGAACACGGGGATTCGTGTGTTTGCACACACATATCTCTATGTCTATATGGGAGTGCATAA
This sequence comes from Ammospiza caudacuta, assembly GCF_027887145.1. Lineage (NCBI taxonomy): Eukaryota > Metazoa > Chordata > Aves > Passeriformes > Passerellidae > Ammospiza > Ammospiza caudacuta. Next base: position 2,881,794 of record NC_080623.1, read on the forward strand.
CGGGGCTGCCTGAGTGTGCAAGGGCGTGTAAATGTGCAAGGGTGTGTAAATGCGCAGGGAGGGCGTGTACGTGCAATATCTGTGTGTGTAAGGGTTTGTGTGTGTGCGTGTGCAAGGGGATGCGTGCGTGTAGGTGTGTGTGCTGGCCGCGGGTGTGCAAAGTGATTCGTGTGCGTGGGCGTGCAACACACGTGTGCCAGGGTGTGCAGTGCGTGTGCAAGGGGGCACCGGGATGTGTGCAAGGGGAAGGTGCTGGGGGCACTGGGGTGGGTGTGCAAGTGACACACTCGCGGGGGTTGTGCGGACACGGGGGTCCCCGCTGTCCCCGCCATGTCGGTGCGTGTGTCCGTGTGTCCGTGTCCGTGTGTCCGCGCGCGTGTGCGCAGCCCCGGGGGTGCGCGTCCGCCCCCGCCGTACCGGGCCGTACCGGGCCGCTCCCGCCGCCGCCGCTGCGCCTTTAAGGCCGCCCGGCCGGGAGCGCCCGGGAGCGGATCCGGGCGGGGGGGGGGGGAGGGGGGGCGGGCACCGGCCGGGGCGGGCCGGGGCTGCGCGGCCGCGACCGGGACCGGGGCCGCCACCGCCGCCACCGGGGGCCCGGCCTGGGCGCGAGATGGGGCGGCGGGAACGCGGCGCGGCCGCCGTGTAGGAGCGGGCGGCGGCGGCGGGGCCGTGGCGGGGCGCGGGGCCCCGCGGCCGGCGGCGCCGGAGGCGGAGGTGAGCGGGGCCGCCCGGGCGCACCGGGAGCGGCAGGAGGGGCTGGGGGGGGTGGATCGGGGCGGCGGCGGGGATCGGCACCGGGACCGCGATCGAGACTGGGAACTGGGATTAGGGCGAGGGGCGACACCGGGCTGGGCCCCCGGGCGGCGGGAGCGGTGCGGCCCCCGGGGGGGTCCGGTGCGGCGGGAGCGGCCGGTGCGGCGGCCGGAGGGCGCTGGTGGGTCCCGGTGTACGGGCCGGGCTCGGCGGGGCTCCCGTGCCCGGAGCGGGGAGGGAGGGAGGGGAGGAGGGAGGCGGCCGCCGCCGCCGCCACCGGGGCCGGCCCTTCCCGGTGGCCGTTCTCCGCCGCCGCTCGCCCGGAGCAGGGATCGGCTGCCACGTCCCGGCTGGTTCCCGGTGCCCCGGGGCGGCCGTGCCCGGTGAAACCCGTTGGCCGCCGTTCAAGACAAACAGGGCCGGGACGGCCGGGTCGGTCCCAGCTTTGTCGCAGGTCGCTGCACCGGGAAGGGCGGGCTCGGGGCGGGCTCGGCAGGGCCACGCACCGGGCACCGGGATACTGGGCACCGGGACAACGGGAACCCGACACCGGGAACCCAGCGCTGTGCACCGGGCACCCAGCACCGGGACATTGGGGCACCGGGAACCCAGCACAGGGCCCATGGGAGAGCTGGGATTTGGGCTCTGCATCCCCAGGATGGTGGTGGGGACATCAGAACGCTCCACTCCTCGCACGGCTTTGCACCCGCGTGCACACCGGGGCTCCAGTTGGGGTGTCGGGGTGGGAGGACCAGGCCCTGACCCCTCCTCGGTGCCCACAGCATGTCGTGGTTCAGCGGCATCCTGGTGCCCAAGGTGGACGAGAGGAAGACGGCATGGGGGGAGCGCAACGGCAAGAAGGGCCCTCGGCCCCGGGGCGGCCTCTGCGGCCCCCGCTACATGAGCTGCCTGCAGGACCCTGAGATGGAGCGGGGCGCGGGACCCCCCCGGGGGCTGCGCTGCACTTGGCAGGAGGATCACTACGGCAAGAAGGGGCCCTCGGGCGAGCTGGGACTCAAATCCGTGGATGCGGGCTTGGAGGACGGCGAGGCCAAGGCGCCCAAGGCAGCGGCGGGACACGCGGGGCGGCCGTCGGCGGGCGAGTGCTGGCGGCGCCTGCTCCAGGTTTTCCGCTCCAAACGCTTCCAGTCGGCCAAACTGGAGCGGCTTTACCAGCGCTACTTCTTCCAGATGAACCAGAGCAGCCTGACGGTGCTGATGGGAGTGCTGGTGCTGGTTTGCGGGGTGATGCTGCTCTTCCTCTGCCTGCCCGGTGCCCCCCACGTGCCGGCGGCCGCCGCGCTGGCCGGGGCCACGGCGCTGTTCCTGCTCCTCATGGTGCTGTGCAGCCGCAGCGCTTTCCCCCAGGACTACATGTGGGTGGTGAGCTACGTGGTGCTGGGGCTGCTGGCCGGGGTGCAGGCGCTGGGCACGGTGGCCGTGGCTCCCCGAAGCGCTGCCGAGGGGGTTTGGTGGAGCGTTTTCTTCATCTACATCACCTACACGCTGCTGCCCGTGCGGATGAGGGCGGCGGTGCTGGCCGGGGTCCTGCTGTCCGCCCTGCACCTCGCCATCGCCTGGCACCGCAATGCCACCGACCCTTTCCTCTGGAAACAGGTGAGGGACACCTGGGAGGGGCTGAGCCCCGCGGGGTCCCGCCCTGCTGCCATCCCTGAATGCCGCTCTGCAAATTTGGGATTTTTTTTTTTTTTTTTTTTTTTTTTTTTTGCTGGAAAGTTCTAGATGTGGAGGGGCCTCTTGGGGGAGGTTCCATGCTGGGGTCTCGCTGTGGGGTGGGATGGGCTCCTCATGCCGGCACAGAGCCACCATTGTGGGCTGCACCCACAAAGCCCCCGTTGTGGGGCTGGCGGAAACCCCCGAGGAGGGACGCGGGTCCAGGGCAGCAGGGCAGGGGAGTGGCCGTCACCCAGAGGGGCAGGGACACTGCCAATGTCCCCAGTGTCCCCTGTCCTGCCTCTCTGAGGGCTCCCGGAGGGGTGCTGCTCAGCACAGGGGGTGCAGAGGGGTCCCCCATCCCTGGGGGTGTGTGTTCTGCCTGGGGGAGAAATGGGGGAAAACCCCCCAAAATGGGCAAAAATGGAAATATGGGAATGGAGGAGAGAGACTGCGGGGGATGGAGGGGGAGAAATGGGAGAAAAACCCCAAAAATGGGCAAAAATGGAAATATGGGAATGGAGGAGAGAGACTGCGGGGGATGGAGGGGGAGAAATGGGAGAAAAACCCCAAAAATGGGCAAAAATGGGGGAAAACTGGAAATATGGGAATGGGGGAGAGAAACTGCAAGGGATGGAGGGGGAGAAAAATGGGGTGAAAATCGCAAAAATGGAAATATGGGAAATATGGGAATGGGGCAGAGAGACTGCGAGGGATGGAGGGGGAGAAATGGGGTGGAAAACCCAAAAAATGGGCAAAAATGGAACTATGGGAATGGGAGAGAGAGCCCCAGCAGCTCCCCCTCCTTGAGCAGAGCCGCTCGTCCCCGTCACCCTCGCCCTGCCTGGCCGGGGCCAGGGCCACGTGCTGTCCCCGCGGGGCACAGGGCGAGGAGCGCAGTGACACCCGAGGCCGGCGGGGTCACGGGAAGCGCCGCCGGGGAGGGTTCGCCCTTTCGGGGCAGGAGCGCTGGGGCTCCGGGGGATGCGATGGGGCCGGGCAGGGGATGTGAGGCCTCTGCTCCTCGGTGTCCCAGTGTGCTGGAGCGCTATAAATAGCCCTGGCCCCGCTCCCGGGGGATGGGGACGGGGGGGAAACCGCAGCTCCCTCCGCAACCATCGCCGCTTCCTGGCTTCCTCTGCTTCCCGAGGGCGTCCCCATGACCCACCTGCTCCAGGCTCCCGTGCACCCCCGGCTCCTGTATCCTCAGATCCCCCTGCTCTGGTTTTAACATCCCCACATCCCCCTGCCCTGGCTCTCCAGGCCCTCCACATTCACCCTTTGCATGTCCCCTGTGTCCCCAAGTCCCCTCTGCCACCCTAACCTGTGTCCTCAGGCCCCTGTGATCCCCCTACCATGTGTCCCCTTTGCTCCACCTACCCTGTGTCCCCATGTCCCCTTTGCCCCCCATCCTGTGTCCCCAGGGCCCTGCATCCTCTTTTCCCTGGTTTCTCACAGCCCCAAGTCCTTCATGTCCCTGCAGTCCCCTTGCCTTGTTTTCCCTTGTCCTTTGGTGTCCCACATCCCCTTGACCCTGTCCCCCTGCCTGGAGTCCCCATGTCCCCATACCCACTCCCTCCTCTTTGCAGCACTCCCAATACCAAAGCCAAGGTTCTGTGCTGCAGAGGAGGGTGCCAGAGCTGGCTGGGGGTCCTTGGGTGGTCTCACCGAGCCCACCTCCCCTTCCAGCTCAGCGCCAATGCCCTGATCTTCCTCTGCACCAACCCTTTGTCCCTCATCCTGTGTCCCCAGGGCCCTGCATCCTCTTTTCCCTGGTTTCTCACAGCCCCAAGTCCCTCATGTCCCTGCAGCCCCCTTGCCTGGCTTTCCCATGTCCTTTGGTGCCCCTCATCCCCCTGACCCTGTCCCCTGTGTCCCCCTGACCCTGTCCCCTGTGTCCCAGGACCCCCCTGTCCCCCTGCCCTGAGTCCCCATGTTCCCATACCCACCCTCCCTCTCTTTGCAGCCCCCTCTCCTCCCCTTAGCAGCACCCCCATACCAAAGCAGAGGAGGGTTCCAGAGCTGCCTGGGGGTCCCTGGGTGGTCTCTGGCTGCCTGGGGGTCCTTGGGTGGTCTCACTGAGCCCACCTCCCCCCCCAGCTCAGCGTCAATACCCCGATCTTCCTCTGCACCAACGTGTCCCTTTGCCCCCCATCCTGTGTCCCCAAGTCCCTCATGTCCCTGCAGCCCCCTTGCCTTGTTTTCCCATGTCCTTTGGTGCCCCACATCCCCCTGACCCTGTCCCCTGTGTCCCAGGACCCCCTGTCCCCCTGCCCTGAGTCCCCATGTTCCCATACCCACTCCCTCCTCTGGTTCTGTGCTGCAGGGGAGGGTGGCAGAGCTGGCTGGGGGTCCCTGGGTGGTCTCTGGCTGCCTGGGGCTCCTTGGGTGGTCTCACCAAGCCCACCTCCCCCCCCAGCTCAGTGCCAATGCCCTGATCTTCCTGTGCACCAACGTGGTGGGGGTCTGCACCCACTACCCGGCCGAGGTGTCGCAGCGCCAGGCCTTCCAGGAGACCCGAGGCTACATCCAGGCACGGCTGCACCTCCAGAGGGAGAACCGGCAGCAGGTGGGATGGATGGGGGGTCCCGGGGATCCCCGTGCTGAGCTGGGGGTCCAGCAGCACCCCCTGACCCTGCTGGTGGGATTGCTGTGGCTGCAGGAGCGGCTGCTGCTGTCGGTGCTGCCGCAGCACGTGGCCATGGAGATGAAGGAGGACATCAACACCAAGAAGGAGGACATGATGTTCCACAAAATCTACATCCAGAAGCACGACAACGTCAGGTACTGTGGGGACAAGGCATGGGACAGCTTTGGGGGAGGCATCACCAGGGTGCCATGGGGTGCTCGAGGATGTTGTAGGGTGCTTGGGGGTGCCATGGGGTGCTTGAGGGTGTTGTAGGGTGCTTGAGGACGTTGTAAGGTACTTGGGAGTGCTATGGAGGGTGCCATAGAGGGTGCCATGGGGTGCTTGAGGGTGTTGTAGGGTGCCATGGAGGGCACCGTGGGGTGCTTGAGGGTGTCATAAAGTGCTTGGGGGTGCCATGGAGGGTGGCATAAAGGATGCCATGGCGTGCTTGAGGGTGTCATAGTGTGCTTGGGGGTGCCATGGAGGTGCCATAGAGGGTGCCAGGGGGTGCTTGAGGGTGTTTAGGGTGCTTGGGGGTGCCATGGAGGGTGGCATAAAGGATGCCATGGCATGCTTGAGGGTGTCATAGTGTGCTTGGGGATGCCATGGGCTGCTTGGTGGTGTCATGGGGTACTTGGGGATGCCATGGAGGGTGCCATAAAGGGTGTCATAAGGTACTTGGGGGTGCCATGGAGGTGCCATAGAGGATGCCATGGGGTGCTTGAGGGTGTCTGGGGCAGTGTGTGGGCCATCCTCAGCTCGTGCTCTTCCTCCTGGCAGCATCCTCTTCGCGGACATTGAGGGTTTCACCAGCCTGGCCTCGCAGTGCACGGCGCAGGAGCTGGTGATGACGCTCAACGAGCTCTTTGCCCGCTTTGACAAGCTGGCTGCGGTGAGTGGAGGGGCTGGGGGATTTTGGGGGCTCCTGGAGCCCTCCTAACGTGCTGGTGCCCCCCAGGAGAACCACTGCCTGCGCATCAAGATCCTGGGGGACTGCTACTACTGCGTGTCGGGGCTGCCCGAGGCGCGCGGGGACCACGCTCACTGCTGCGTGGAGATGGGCGTGGACATGATCGAGGCCATCTCGTGAGTGGGGCAGAGCCGGGTCTGTGCCCGTGCCCTGGGCTGGCACAGCTTGGGGGGCTGCACCTGACCCTGCTGTGCCCATCCCCTGGGCTGGCACATCTCTGGTGCCTGACCCTGCTGTGCCCATCCTCAGTGCCACCACAATTGGGGGCTGCACCTGACCCTGTTGTGCCCGTCCTCAGTGCCACCACAGCTTGGGGGGCTGTTTCTGACCCAGCTGTGCCCATCCCCAGTGCCACCACAGCTTGGGGGGCTGCTCCTGACCCAGCTGTGCCCGTCCCCAGTGCCACCACAGCTTGGGGGGCTGCTCCTGACCCAGCTGTGCCTATCCCCTGGGCTGGCACATCTCTGGTGCCTGACCCTGCTGTGCCCGTCCCCAGTGCCACCACAGCTTGGGGGGCTGTTTCTGACCCTGCTGTGCCCATCCCCAGTGCCACCACAGCTTGGGGGCTGCACCTGACCCTGTTGTGCCCATCTTGTGCCATCACATCTTGAGGGGCTGCACCTGACCCTGCTGTGCCCATCCCTTGGGCTGTGCCCATCCCCAGTGCCACCACAGCTTGGGGGGCTGCTCCTGACCCTGCTGTGCCCATCCCATAGGGTGCTTGGGGGTGTTATAGAGGGTGCCATGGAGTGCTTGAGGGTGCCATAGGGTGCTTGGGGGTGTTATAGAGGGTGCCATGGGGTGCTTGGGGGTGCCATAGGGTGCTTCGGGGTGCTATAGAGGGTACCATGGGGTGCTTGAGGGGGGAATGGGCTGCTTGAGGGTGCCATAGGGTGCTTGGGGTGCCAAAAGGGTGCCATGGGGGTGCCATGGAGGATGCCATAGGGTGCTTGGAGGTGCCATAGGGCACCATGGGGTGTTTGAGGGTGCCATAGGGTGCTTGGGGTGCCATGGAGGGTGCCATAGAGGGTGCCATGGGGTGCTTGGGTGCACCACGAGATGTCTGGTGCCAATGGGTGCTGTGGTGCTTGGGGACTCCTGAAAAGCCAAAGGCTACTTGGGGATGCCCCAAGGCACCTGGGGGTGCCACGCAGTGCCCAGGGGGTGACACGGTGCCGGTGCCATCCCCAGGCTGGTGCGAGAGGTGACGGGGGTGAACGTGAACATGCGCGTGGGCATCCACAGCGGGCGGGTTCACTGCGGCGTGCTGGGGCTGCGCAAGTGGCAGTTCGACGTCTGGTCCAACGATGTCACCCTGGCCAACCACATGGAGGCGGGCGGCAAAGCCGGGTGAGCCGGGCACAGGGGGCTGGGCTGGGGGCTGGGCAGGGGGTGCTGGGCAGGGAGGGCTCAGCATCTTCATCCTCCTCACCCCCAGGCGGATCCACATCACCTGGGCCACGCTGCAGTACCTGAACGGGGACTACGAGGTGGAGCCGGGCCACGGGGGCGAGCGCAACGCTTACCTCAAGGAGCACAACATCGAGACCTTCCTCATCGTGGGCTGCAGCCAGAAACGCGTCAGTTGGGGTGCTCTGAGGGGGCAGCGGGGGTTGGGAAAGCTGGGGTCACCCCCTCATGGCCGTGTCACCCTGCAGAAGGAGGAGAAAGCCATCCTGGCCAAGCTGCAGCGCACTCGCGCCAACTCCACCGAGGGGCTGGTGCCACGCTGGGTGCCCGAGCGCTCCTTCTCCCGCACCAAGGACTCCAAGGCCTTCCGGCAGATGGTGAGCAGCCCTGGGCAGGGCGTTGGCATGGGGGACCCTCAGCACAGTGCTATCAGCCCCTCGCTGCCCTTCCGGGGCTGTCGGTGGCTTCCCCAGCCCTGCCCGCAGCTCTCGTGGCTTCCTCTGCTGCCTGTGGGCCTCAGGGAGTTCCTGGGTGGCCCCCGGTGCTCAGCAGCCCTTGGAGATCCTGCTTGTTCTCACCGGTCCTGGGCATCCTCAGGGGTGTTAGACATCCCCTCCCTCCTCCCTTTGCAGACCCCTGGGACCCTCTTGTCCTTGCCAAAAACCACTGGGGACTTCTCCTGCCCCATTTACCCCTGGAACTCTGTCCCCCATCCTGGGTGACCCTGGGGGATGTCCCATGTCCTTGTCACTCATGAGGGTTGCCCCCATCCGTGCCAGTGTCTCTGACACCTCCCTTGTGTCTCCCAGGGCATCGATGACTCCAGCAAGGACAAGTGAGTGTTCCCATGCTGGGCTGCTGGGGGGGTCGTGACCAGCCCCTCCCTGGGGCAGAGCTGGGAGGGTCCTGACCCCCCCCATTCCCCAGCCGTGGTGCCCAGGAGGCCCTGAACCCTGAGGATGAGGTGGATGAGTTCCTGAGCCGGGCCATCGACGCCCGCAGCATCGACCAGCTCCGCAAGGACCACGTCAAGAAGTTCCTGCTCACCTTCCAGACCCCCGAGCTGGAGAAGAAGGTTGGGGGGCCCTCTGTCCCCTTTGTTCTGGACCCACCATTCTGTCTGTCTCTTGAAGTCCTCTCTGCCCTGGCCCCATCAGCATCTTTGTCCTCCCTTCTCTCCTCCATCCCTTGGGATCTTCTCTGTGCTGGTTTCGTGGTTCCTCCACCTTCTCAGCCTCATTCCCTTCATTCCATCCCCTGGGGTCCCCCCTGTCCCCTCCCATCCTCTGGGGTCCTCTCACCATTCCATCTTTCCATCCCCTGGGGTCCCCCCTGTCCCCTCCCATCCCCTGGGGTCCCCTCCCTACATCCCATTCCCTGCATCCCTGGAGTCCCCGTCCATCCCATGCCCCAGGGTGTTCTTGTTCCCCTTTTCCCCACCCCCTGGGGTCCCCCCCATTTCCCTCCATCCCATTTCTTGCATCCCCTGGGGTTCCCCATTCCCCTCTTTCCCATCCTTTGGGGTTGCTCCTGTCCCTCTGTATCCCAGTCCCCCTTCATCTGCATCCCTTGGGGTTCCCCCATTTCCCTCCATCCTGTCCCCCAGGTTCCCCCATTCCCTGGTGTCCCCTCAGTCCCACCTCCACTCTTCCCCTGGGATCCCCCTGAGGTTCTGGGGTCCCCCCTCTCTCCATCCAACCATCCCACCTCCCCGTGTCCCCTCAGTACTCCAAGAAGGTCGATGACCGTTTTGGTGGCTACGTGGCCTGTACCCTCCTCGTCTTCTGCTTCATCTGCTGCCTCCAGATCCTGGTGTTCCCCCAGTAAGTGCTGCAGCCCCCCAGAATACCAGCTCTGACCCCCCCCAAACCCCATCACTCACCTCCCACCTCTCCCCAGCTCCTCGCTGATGCTCGGGGTCTACGTTAGCATCTTCATCCTCCTTGCTGCCATCCTCTTCATCTGTGCCATCTACTCCTGCGTCACTGTGAGTACCTGAGGGCTGGGGGAGGGTTTTTGGGGGGCTCAGCCATGCCTGACAGGCTCCTTGGTGCCCCCCCAGCTCTTCCCCACCGCCCTGCAGCAGCTCTCCCGTGGCATCGTCCAGTCCCGTGCCCGCAGCACCGGCATCGCCGTCTTCACCATCCTCCTCGTCTTCATCGCTGCCTTTGTCAACATGGTAGGGTCACGGGGGTCTGGGGGGGTTTTGGGGGGCTGTGGGGCACCGGCTCACCCCTCTTTTCCCCCCCCAGTTCTCCTGCAGCCGCGTGGCTCTGCGGGACTGTGCTGCCCGTGAGCTCAACGTCACCCCCGGCTCCGTGGGGCCGTGCCAGCTCCGTGCCCTCAACTTCTCCCTGGGCACTGCCATGGGCTCCTGCCACGGGGACGGGCTGGCCTGTGACTTCCCCGAGGTGAGTGGCCGTGGGCACTGCCTGGCACAGGGCATGGCTCCCACAGGGGGCCCTGCTGGTGCCAAGTCCTCCCTGGGTGCTGGCAGAGGGTCCCCATGCATGCAGTGTCCCCAGAGATGCTGGCACAGGGTCCCAGAGGGTTCAGTGTCCCCCAGAGTGCTGGCACTGGGTCCCCATGGGTGCAGTGTCCTCAAACATGCTGGCACAGGGTCCCTGAGAACTCAGGGTGCTGGAATGGGGTCCCTGCAGGCACTGTGTCCCCAAGGGTGCTGGTGTGGGGTCCCCATGGGTGTAGTGTCCCCAAAAGCAGTGGCAGAGGGTCTCTAACGATGCAGGATGCTGGCACAGGGTCTCTGTGGGCACTGTGTCCCTAAGGATGCTGGCACAGGGTCCCGGAGGATTCCGTGTCCCCCAGAGCGGTGGCACTGGGTCCCCATGGGTGCAGTGTCCCCAAAAACGCTGGCACTGGGTCCTGAGGACACAGGGTGCTGGAATGGGGTCCCCGCAGGCACTGTGTCCCCAAGGGTGCTGGTGTGGGGTCCCCATGGGTGGAGTGCCACCAAACATGCTGGCACAGGGTCCCTGAGAACATAGGATGTTGGAATGGGGTCCCTGCAGGCACTGTGTCCCCAAAGATGGTGGCACAGGGTCCCAGAGGGTTCAGTGTCCCCCAGGGTGGTGGCACTGGGTCCCCATGGGTGCAGGGTGCCAGCACAGGGTGCCCACACACACGGGGTGCTGGGATAGGTTGCTCAGGTCCAAGGTCCTCAGTGGGTGCTGGCACTGAGCCCTTGAGGTTGCTGGGTGCTGGCACAGTGTCCCCAGGGGTGCAAGGTCCCTGTGGGCGTGGGGAGGTGCTGGCATTCCTGGGGTGCTGCAGGAGTTCCTGGGGTGCTGCAGGGTCCCCAAGGTGCTTCAGGGGTTCCTGGGATTCTGCCTGGGGTCCCTGGGGTGCTGCAGGAGTTCCTGGGGTCCCCAAGGTGCCATTCAGGGTTCCTGGGGTACCATCCATGGTTCCTGGGTGCCATCTGGGGTTCTTGGGGTGTTTCAGGAATCCTGTGGTGCTGGCTGGTGTTCCCAGGGGTGCCATGTGGGGTTCCCAGTCTGCTGCAGGGGTTACTGGGGTGCTGCAGAGATCCCATGGGTCCAAGGTTCCCTGTCCTGGGGTGCCATGTGGGGTTCCTGGGGTGCCATGTGGGGTTCCTGGGGTGCCATCTGGGACTCCCAGTGTGCTGCAGAGGTTTCTGGGGTGCCATCAGGGATTCCCAGGAATACCTGGAGTATTCTCAGGGGTGTCTGCCAGTATTCCCAGGGTGCTTCAGGTGTTCCCAGGGTGCCATCCAGCATTCCAGGGGTGCTCCAGGGGTTCCTGGAATGCCAGTCTTGGTTCCTGGGGTGCCATTTGGGGCTCCCAGTGTGCTGTAGAGGTTTCTGGGGTGCCATCAGGGATTTCCAGAAGTGCCTGCCAGTATTCCCAGGGTGCTCCAGGGTTCCTGGAATGCCAGTCTTGGTTCCTGGGGTGCCATCTGTTGTTCCTCGGTGCCATCTGGTGTTCCTGGGTGCCATCTGGTGTTTTTGGGGTGCTGCTGCATCCCACCATGTGCCCCCCAGTACTTCAGCTACAGCGTGGTGCTCAGCCTGCTGGCCTGCTCCGTCTTCCTGCACATCAGCAGCATCGGGAAGCTGCTGCTCATGGTGGGCATCGAGGCCACGTTCCTGCTGCTGGTGGAGGGGCCTCACGCAGCTCTCTTTGACAATGCCGACCTGCTGGTCCTGGCCAACGCCCTGTGAGTGTCCCCAGTCCCCCAGGGGTCCCCACATCGGGCCTGTGTCCCCACCCCACTGACACCTGGCTCCTGTCCCCACAGGCCCCCCTTCAACATGACCCAGGGAGAGTGGTGAGTGGGAAAGTGGAGCCAGTGGGGTGGGCAGAAGCAGGAGGGTCCCTTGGGGGTCTGGGTACAGCCTCGGGGTCTCTGGTGTGGGTTCAGTTTTGGGGTCTGGGTGCAAAGCTGGGGCTCCTTTGGGTGGGTGAGTGGATCTTTGGGGTCTACCATGCAGATTTAGGGTCCCTAGGATGGGAGGGTGAATAGGGTCTGGATGCAGCTGTGGGGTCCCTGAAGGGGGTGGTCTGGGTGGATCTTTGGGGACAGATGCATGTTTGGGGTTGGGTGAGTGGGAACTTTGGGGTCTGAGTGCAGATTTGGTGTCCCTGGAGTAGGTGGATCTTTGGGGTCTGAGTGCAGATTTGGGGTCTCTTGGAAGAGTGGGTCAATCTTTGGGGTTAGGTGCATGTTTGGGGTTCCCCCATGTGGGTGAATGGAACTTGGGGGTCTGAGTGCAGATTTGGTGTTCCTGGAGTGGGTGGGTGGATCTTTGGGGTTGGGTGCACATCTGGGGTTCCCCTAGGTGGGTGAGTGGGATCTTGAGGCTCTGAGCGCAGATTTGGTGTCCCTTGAGTGGGTGGGTGGATCTTTTGTGTCTGGGTGTACGTTTTGGGTCTCTTGGATGAGTGGGTGAATCTTTGGGGTTCCTCTGTGTGGGTGAGTGGGAACTTTGGGCTCTGAATGCAGATTTGCCATCCCTGGAGTGGGTGGGTGGATCTTTGGGGTCTGGGTGAAGGTTTTGGGTCTCTTGGATGAGTGGGTGAATCTTTGGGGTTAGGTGCACATTTGGGGGTTCCCCTGTGTGGGTGAGTGGGAACTTTGGGGTCTGAGTGCAGATTTGGTGTCCCTTGAGTGGGTGGGTGCATGTTTGGGGTCTGGGCGCACGTTTGGGGTCCGGGTGCATTTTGGGATCTCTGGGTGCACGTTTGGGGTCTGGGTGCAGTTTGGGATCTCTGGGTGGGCAGGGGCAGATCCCCCAGCCCACCTCAGGGCTCCTGGGGGTCCTGCAGCCCGGCAGAGGGGAAGGTGGCCCTGCGCTACGTGACCCCCGTGGTCCTGGCCGTGTTTGCCCTCGCGCTGTACCTGCACGCGCAGCAGGTCGAGTCCACCGCCCGCCTCGACTTCCTCTGGAAGCTCCAGGTAGGAGCAAGGTGTGGGGGGCTGGGAACGACCCTTTTCCTGCATCCTGAGACTGGCACTGACCCCCTCCCTGCACCCCAGCACTGGGGTGACCATGGGGCTGGGAGCAACCCCTGGACTGGGTTGACCATGGGGCTGGGACCAACTCCGTCTCCACACCCCAGCACTGGGGTGACCATGGAGCTGGGACCAACCCTTTTCCTGCACCCCAGGACTGGGGTGACCATGGGGCTGGGAGCAACCCCAGGACTGGGTTGACCATGGGGTTGGGACCAACCCCAGAATTGGGGTGACCATGGGGCTGGGACCAACCCTTTCCCTGCACCCTAGGACTGGGGTGCCCATGGGGCTGGGACCAACTCCCTCTCCACACCCCAGGACTGGGGTGACCATGGGGCTGGGACCAACCCTTTTCCTGCACCCAGGACTGGGGTGACCATGTGGCTGGGAGCAACCCCAGGACTGGGTTGACCATGGGGTTGGGACCAACCCCAGAATTGGGGTGACCATGGGGCTGGGACCAGCCCTTTCCCTGCACCCCGGGACTGGGGTGCCCATGGGGGCTGAAACCAACCCTTTCCCTGCACCCCGGGACTGGGGTGCCCATGGGGGCTGGGACCAGCCCTTTCCCTGCACCCCGGGACTGGGGTGCCCATGGGGGCTGAAACCAACCCTTTCCCTGCACCCCGGGACTGGGGTGCCCATGGGGCTGGGACCAACCCCCTCTCCACACCCTGATGCTGGGGTGGCTGTGGGGCTCCTGTGGCAGCTCCCACCTGGCTCTGTGCCCACAGGCAACGGGTGAGAAGGAGGAGATGGAGGAGCTCCAGGCCTACAACCGGCGGCTGCTGCACAACATCCTGCCCAAGGACGTGGCCGCGCACTTTCTGGCCCGGGAGCGGCGCAACGACGAGCTCTACTACCAGTCCTGCGAGTGCGTGGCTGTCATGTTCGCCTCCATCAGCAACTTCTCCGAGTTCTACGTGGAGCTGGAGGCCAACAACGAGGGGGTGGAGTGTCTGCGGCTGCTCAACGAGATCATCGCCGACTTCGATGAGGTGCTGGGGTGAGGGGGTGCATGGGGGTGAAGGGCACAGGGATGGGGTGCAAAATGGGGTTCATGGGGTGCTGGAGAGGCTGTGGAGCAGTGGGGATGAGGTACAGGATGTACTTCATCCTTGGAGAAGCCATGGAGCAGCTTTCATGGAGCCACAGGAATGGGTGCAGGGTGTGCTGGAGAAGCTGTGGAGCAGCGTGGATGGAGTGCACAAGGATGAGGTGTAGGAAGATGGGGTGTTGGAGAGTCTGTGGCACACCAGGTTTGGGGACAGAGTGCAGGAGATGGTGGGCACAGGGTGCTGGAGAAGCTGTGGAGCACCATGAATGAAGATGGGGTGCAGAGAACACAGACACAGGCTGTGGAGCACCATGGATGAGGTGCAAGATGGGGTGCACAAGATATGGAGAGCCTGCAGAGCACCATGTTTGTGACAGGGTGAAGGAGATGGTGTGCAGGGGGTGTGGGAGAGGTTGTGGAACACCATGGAAGAAGATGGGGTGCAGGGGATGTGGTCATGGTGTGTTGGAGAGGTTGTGGAATGCCATGGAGGAGGTTGGGGTGCAGGGGATGTGGTCATGGGGTGCTGGAGAAGCTGTGGAGCACCATGGATGAGGTGCAAGATGGGGTGCACAAGATATGGAGAGCCTGCAGAGCACCATGTTTGTGACAGGGTGCAGGAGATGGTGTGTAGGGGGTGGTGGAGAGATTGTGAAGCACCATGGAGAAGGTTGGGGTGCAGGGGATGTGGTCATGGGGTGCTGGAGGGGTTGTGGAATGCCATGGAGGAGGTTGGGGTGCAGGGGATGTGGTCATGGCATGCTGGAGAGGCTGTGGAGCAACTTTGCTGGAGCCACAGTGCAGGAGGTGCTGGCAAAGCCATGGAACAGCACTCAGAGAGCCACAGGAGGGCGTGCAGGATTTGGGGTACCCATCACCCTGCTGAGGTGCTGTGGGGGTGAGCCCAGCCCGTCCCCCCAGATCATCAGCGAGCAGAAGTACCGGCAGCTGGAGAAGATCAAGACCATTGGCAGCACCTACATGGCGGCCTCGGGGCTCAACGCGGCCACGTACGACCGCGAGGGCCGGAGCCACATCGCGGCGCTGGCCGACTACGCCATGCACCTCATGGAGCAGATGAAGTACATCAACGAGCACTCCTTCAACAACTTCCAGATGAAGATTGGTGAGCCCTTGCACACCCCTTGCACGCCCCTCTGCACCTCCAGCCACCCCACACTGTTGTTTATGGCTTTGTTCTGGTGGCTTTTGCACCCCTACTTCCTCTCTCATCCCCTCCCTTTCCCAATCACCTTTTCTTTTTCCCTTTCATACCCCATTTTCCTCACACCCCTTTTCCTTTTATACCCCCTTTTCTCCTCTCCTGCCCTTTTTCTGCTCTTGTGCCCCCTTTTTCCCCCCTCACCCCCTTTTGTCCTTTCCCCTCACCCCTTCTTTACCAATCTCACTTTCCCCCTTTCCCCACCCAATTTTCCCCTCTCCCCCTCACCTCCCCTTTTACCCCTCCACATTCCTCTTCTGTCACTCTCTCCTTTTCCAATCTCACCCCCTACCTCTTCTTTTCCCCCCTCACCCCTATTTCCCCCTTTTTCCCTTCTCCCCATCACCTCCCCTTTTTCCCCTCCACATTCCTCTTCTCCCCGTCACACTCTCCTTTTCCAATCTCACTTTCCCCCTTTCCCCACCCAATTTTCCCCTCTCACATCCCCTTTTTCCCCTTCACATTCCTCTTCTCCCTGTCACACTCTCCTTTTCCAATCTCACCCCCTACCCCTTCTTTTCCCCCCCTCACTCCTTTTTTCCCCTCTTCCCCGAGTATTTGGGTTTTCCCTGACTCTCAACCCTGTCCCCTCAGGCCTGAACATGGGCCCAGTGGTCGCAGGGGTCATCGGGGCTCGCAAACCCCAATATGACATTTGGGGCAACACCGTCAACGTCTCGAGCCGCATGGACAGCACCGGGGTCCCTGATCGTATCCAGGTCAGTCAGGGCTGGGAGGGACACAGGACACCTGTGGCCCAGAGACCCCCAAATCCCCCCCCTTACCCCTGTGTCCCCCCCTCCAGGTGACAACAGACCTGTACCAGGTGCTGGCGGCCAAGGGCTACGTGTTGGAGTGCCGGGGGCTGGTCAAGGTCAAGGGCAAGGGGGAGATGACCACCTACTTCCTCAATGCGGGCCCTGGGGGCAGTTAGGGGGGGTCCCCGTGGTGTCCCCTCATGCTGGGGACTCCCCCAGGCAAAAAAAAAAAAAAAGGAAAAAAAATCCCCAAATATATTAAGAAAAAGAAAAAAAAAAAAGGGAGAAATGGACACAAGGAGGTGGTTGGGGAGGTAACCCTGTGCCCCCCCTCCGTGGGTGTTTTAGGGGGTGTTTCCCAGCCCTGCACCGGGGTGTTTTTTGTGGGTGGGGGTCATGGTAACCCCCCAATCTCTTTGCTGAACCCCCCATGTGCCAAAGAGGGGAGATGGGCCCCCCTCCCCCCCCAGAAAAGGGACTGCAGGGGGTTTTGGGGGTCCCCAGCCCCCTCCATGTGCCAAATTGAAGTGCCGCCTGCGGGGGTGGGGAGGCGCAGGCCCAGCATCTCCGCAGCCCCCTCACCCCCCGGGGGTCCCAGCTCCTTCTGGGGGGCTGTGGCGGGGAGGGGAGGGGGGAAAGACCCTCCCCCTTTTAAATGCAAAAAAAAAAAAAAAACCTAATGAAGTGACTTTTTTTTTTTTTTCTTTCTTTTATTTTTTTTTGGAAGCAGTTTTGGGGCGGGGAGGGGAGGAGTGGGGCGGGCACTGGCCCCCTCATCCCAGCGCAGACCTGAGGTACTTTGTCCTTCGTGTGTACAGATAAATTATATATAAAACACTTTGGATACGAGCTGTGGCCTGGCCTGTGGGGCGTACGGGGAGGGGGGGGGTCGGGATCCCGGGATCCCGGGGGGGAAAACACCGGGAACCGGTGAGGAGGGGTCCCGGAGGGAGACACAGCCGAGTCCCGGTGTGAGGAGAGGGGGTGTCCCGGTAAAGGAACTTGTCTCACTGGGTAAAGGAAAGGGGGTGAAAAGTTGGTTGGGGGGGCACAGGCAACGTCTTGAGGCTGCGGGACCCCGGTAAAACCGGATTTTGGAGGACTGTGGGGCTCCCGGTGCTCCCGGGAGTAGGGGGAGAACATACCGGAGGGGTACACTGAGGGGGGGTTCGGGTTGGAGTGCCACACCGGGTGTCAGTGCGTGGAAGGGGGAGGTGAGAAGCCGCTGGTGGGGCCACGGGGACCGCCCCGAGGTGCGGGAGTGTTGCGGGACCGCCCGAAACCGGAGCCCCTCACGGCGTGAGGGGAAGCGCGGGCGTCCCGGTAAGGGAAAGGGGGTGGAAAGTCGGTTTGGGGGGGCACAGGCAACGTGTTGGGGCTGCGGGAACCCGGTAAAACCGGATCTTGGAGGGGTGTGGGGCTCCCGGTGCTCCGGGGAGTAGGGGGGAAACATACCGGAGGGGTACACTGAGGTCCCGGTGAGGCGGGGGTCTCGGGTTGGATACACCGGTATCCCGGCAGTCCTCGGGTGTCAGTGCGTAGAAGGGGGAGGTGAGAAACCGCTGGTGGCGCCACGGGAACCGCCTCGTGGTGCGGGACCGGCCGAAACCGGAGCCCCTCACGGCGTGAGGGGAAAGCGCGGGCACCCCCTCAGCGGGCGGGGCGTGGCCTGTCCACGAGGAGGGCGTGTCCTCTCTTAGCCCCGCCCCTTAACGTCCCTCCCTGCTTTGGAACGCTCGCACCACCAACGGCTCCCCCCCGCGGCCGCCCACCCGACGCTTGACGTCATCGCGCCGCCGCGCTGCGTGCGCACGCCGCGTCCCCCGCGCGGGCGCAGAGCCGCCATGGAGGCCTCGGCGGGCGGCGGCGGCGCCGGGCCCGGGCGGCGCTGGTACTTCAGCCGCGAGCAGCTGGAGCGGAGCCCATCCCGCCGCGCCGGCCTGGACCCCGACAAGGAGCTCTCGTACCGGCAGCAGGCGGCTAACCTGCTGCAGGACATGGGGCAGCGCCTCAACGTGTATCCGGCCGCGCTAGGCCGCGCTAGGCCGCGGGTGGGAGCGGGGCGGGGCGGGGAGAACCGGGAGGGAGTGAGGGGAGAGCCGGGAGTCGGTACCGGGAGAGGCGGGAGGGCGTGCGGGGAGAGCTGAGTGTTGTGGGGATCGAGGGGAGCCCGGTTCCAGCTCGGTGCTGGGTGTCAGGAAGGCCTCGGCCGCTCTCGGGGCGGGGAGAGCCGGGCCCGGGGAGAGACGGGAGTCGGTACGGAGAGAGCCGGAAGGGAGTGAGGAGAGAGCCGGGAGTCGGTACCGGGAGAGCGGGGAGAGCTGAGTGTTGTGGGGATCGAGGGAAGCCCGGTTCCAGCTCGGTGCTGTGGTGTCGGGAAGGCCCGGGCGGTTCTCGGGGCGGGGAGAGCCGGTAGTCGGTACGAGGAGAGCCGGGAGGGCGTGAGGAGAGAGCTGAGTGTTGTGAGCATCGAGGAGAGCCCGGTTCTAGCTCGGTGCTGCGGTGTCGGGAAGGCCGGGGCGGGGAGAGCCGGGACCGGCGGGACCCGGGCGGGAGTGAGGAGAGAGCCGGAGTCGGTACCGGGAGAGCGGGGAGAGCTGAGTGTTGTGGGGTTCGGGGGGAGCCCGGTTCTAGCTCGGTGCTGGTGTATCGGGAAGGCCCCGGCGGCTCTCGGGGCGGGGAGAGCCGGGAGTCGGTACCGGGAGAGCGGGGAGAGCTGAATGTTGTGGAGATCGAGGCGAGCCCGGTCCCGGCTCGGTGCTGCGGTGTCGGGAAGGCCCGGGCGGCTCTCGGCGAGGGCAAAGCCGCTTTTCCCGTTTTTGGCTCGGCAGATCGCGTTTGGGGCGCGGGGAAAGCTGTGCTGGAGTGTTGGAGAGGTTTGGGAAGGCTCAGGAAGAGGGGAGAGCTTGGAAAGGGAGCTCGGGTGCGCCGAGCCCAGTTTGGGATCCAGGAGGTTTTGGGAAGGGAAAACACAACCGGAGAGGGAGCAGGGACAGCCGAGCCCCTTTGGAGACCGCGGAAATTCCTTTCCAGGAGCAGGGAAAGCTGCGCTGGTGACTCGGGGAGAGCCGAGCCCGTTTTGGGATTGAGGAAATCCGGTTGGAGGAGTGGGAAAAGCTGTACTGGGATGTTGGGAAAGTCAGCCCATGAGTGCCAGGGAAAGCTGAGCTTGTTTGAGGATGAAGGAGATCCTAAAAAGGGTTTTGGGAGCAGGGAGAGCTCTCTTGGGGTGTTGGGAGCTGGGATTGAGGAAATCTGGTTAGAAGAGTGGGAAAAGCTGTACTGGGGTGTTGGGAAAGTCAGCCCATGAGTGACTGGGAAAGCTGAACTTATTTTAGGACAAAGTAATTCCTAAAATGGGTTTGGGGAGCAGGGAGAGTTGTGCCTGTTTGGGATGGAGGAAACCTCATTTTGGGAGCAGGGAGAGCTCTCCTGGAGTTTTGGGAGCTGGGGTTGAGGAAATCTGGTTAGAGGAGTGGGAAAAGCTGTACTGGGATGTTGTAGAAGCTCAACCCACGAGTGACTGGGAAAGCTGAGTTTGTTTGAACATGCCAAGAACATCCCAAAAAGGATTTTGGGAGCAGGGAGAGCTGTGCCTGTTTGGGATGGAGGAGACCCCATTTTGGGAGCAGGGAGAGCTCTCCTGGGGTGTTGGGAAGGCTCAGTTTGGTTATGGGGAGCACTGAGCCCGTTTTGGGATTGAGGAAATCCGGTTGGAGGAGTGGGAAAAGCTGTATTGGGATGTTGGGAAAGTCAGCCCATGAGTGACTGGGAAAGCTGAGCTTGTTTGAGGACCAAGAAGATCCCAAAAAGAATTTTGGGAGCAGGGAGAGCTCTCTTGGGGTGTTGGTTATGGGGAGCACTGAGCCTGTTTTGGGGTTCAGGAAAGCTGTGTTAGGATGCAGGGAAGTGCCCTGGGAATGAGGGGAGGCTGTCCCATCTTGCTGTTGGTGTGTGGGGTCTGTTCCAGGGGCTCCCCTGGGTGTTTTGGGGGTCTCTGTGCTTTTCCTTAACCCCATTGCCAGCTCCCAGCTCACCATCAACACAGCCATCGTGTACATGCATCGCTTCTACATGGTGCAGTCCTTCACCCAGTTCCACAGGAATGTGAGTGCTGGGGTTTGGGGGGTGCTGGGAACCCCCAAATCCACTCCTGGGGAGGGGAACCCACCTTGGGAGGAGCTTTGGGAAGGCAAAGGGACCCTTTTGTCCCTCCTGTTGGTGGCCAGATCTGAACAGCCTTAATTCCCTGCAGGAATATTTTAGAATCCACCTGGTTTATTTATTTTCATCTTCAATTTAGTGACTTTTTAAGCAAACAGAGCATTTTCCTCCACAGTCAGTGGTGCCAGCAGCTCTTTTCCTGGCAGCCAAGGTGGAGGAGCAGCCAAGGAAGCTGGAGCACGTCATCAAGGTGGCACATGCCTGTCTGCACCCCCAGGAGCCTCTGCTGGACACCAAGAGTGAGGTGAGGGTGGGGAGGAAGGCTTGGGATGTGCTGGGAGAGCTGCAGGAGTGGGGATGGCATTGGAATCTTGGGGTTCCTCCACCTTGCTGAGGTGCTCAGGGGCAGCTTCTCCATCCAAGAGAGATTTGGGTTTCCCCCATCTGTGCAAAGCTTTTTTTTCTCTTCTGCTGCACATCTGGATCCAGGTGTGCTGTGTGCCAGTGTCTGCAGGAGGAGCTTCACTCTGGGAGAATGTCCCAGCACTTGTTTAATTGGGTTAAAAATATTGCTGGTCCCTCATCTCTCCTGGAGCTGAGCAGTGAGTCCTGCTGGAAGGGGCAGCTTTTTCCATGGAAATTGCCAGAAAATTAAAAAAAAAAAAAAAGCAGGAAAAGCTGATTCCTGCACTGCTCCTGTGGGGGATCAGCACCCAAACACTCTGATCCCTCTTTCTTAGAATCTCCAGATGTTTTGGGTTGCAAGGACCTTAAATCCCATCCCATTCCACCCACTTGCCACAAGCAGGGACATTTTCCAATATTTCATTTTGCTCTGAGCTCCATCCAGCCTTGCCCTGAACACTTGCAGGGAATCTCTTCCAGTCCCCCCATGCAGGGAAATTCCCATTTTTTTCTTGGAGAGAAGGGTGTTAGGAATGTGCAGGATTGTTCAGGAAATTCCCATTTTTGCCTTTCAGAGAAGGGTGTTAGGAATGTGCAGGGATAAGGAACATTTTAAACCTTGTGCAGGTTAAAAACCTTCCTGATCCCTCATCTCTCCAGCCAGCCCCTTTTAGCTGGAGCTGAGCAGTGACTCCTGCAGGAAGGGGCAGCTTTTTCCATGGAAATTTACAGAAAATTTAAAGCAAAAAAGGCAGGAAAAGCTGATTTTTTTCATTTTCCATCTTGCTCTGAGCTCCATCCAGCCTGGCCTTGAACACTTGCAGGGAATCTCTTCCAGTCCCCCCACGGAGGGAAATTCCAATTTTTGCCTTGCAGAGAAGGGTGTTAGGAATGTGCAGGATTAATCAGTGCCTCTCCATGAGTAACCTGCCTGTCCTCTCAACCCCAGGCTTACCTGCAGCAAGCCCAAGACCTGGTCATTCTAGAGAGCATAATCCTACAGACCCTGGGTAAGTTCCTCAGAGCGGCCGGACCGACCCCAGAGCCAGGAGAATTCCACAACAAAACCTGTTTTTAACATCAATTTTTCAGGTGAAACCTGTGCCAGGCTCGTTGCTGAGAGATTTAAGTGTGGTTTGTCACTTTTTTTTTTTTTTTTTTTCCCTAAAAAAATCAGGATTTGTGCTGTTTGGACACTGTTTTTTTGTCCTGGGTTGTGCTTTCCAGCTCAATTATAGAATGATGGAATGGTTTGGGTTTGAGGGGACTTTAAAGAACATCCAATTCCAGGCCATAATACTCCAGTTCTGTTGCAGGAAGCAGTTTGTACTGAGAAATGTCTTTAAAAATGGGTTAAAACTGAATATTTTGATTAAAGAATTAAATGGGGGGAAAATCTCCAGAACTCAACAAACCAGGAGGAGTTTCTGGGTGTAGGATTGTGACTGGTGGAGCTGGTGTCCTGTTTCTTTATCAAATGTACTGTTCAAAGTGGTGTTCACTAACAAATATTCTGTTTCAGAGGCAGTTTTTAGGTAGATTTTCCCTCCAAAAGAGCAGAATTTGTTATTCCTGACTGGACTCAGAGCAGACTCCGTGTCCCTCCATCAGTTGGGGCAGAGGTGCCGTGAGCCACAAACCTGTGGCTAAACCCAGCCCAATTCTGCAGCCTCTCAATTCTCCAGGGATCTACTAAAACCCCCAAATTCTCCCAGAACATTCTGCAGATCTGCTGTGCACATGGACCAGTTGGAATTCTTTTTTTTTTTCCCTTTTTCAAACAGAATTCCCGAAGTGAGGAGGAAGCAGGAGCCAGGATTAAACTCAGTTGTCCTCAATGCTTTAGGCCCATTCAAAGGGAAAACAAATCTGCTTCCTCTCAGCTTTTTGGGTGAGAGAAATCCCTTGGAGCAGATGCCATTGTGTTTGCCTTCCTCCCAGCTGCTTCAAGAGGCTTTTGTCTTGCTATTTTTAAAATTCTTTAATGGTTGTTTTGTTTTCAGTGAGGCCTTTCAGAAGCTGGGAGGTCTGGCAGCAGCAGAAACTTTCTGAGTTTGTAGCTGGACAAATTTGAGGCTTCTGGATACAGGAAAAAATGGGTTCCTCTATTCCTGCAGGGCTGTGGGAGGGAAGGGATGCAGGAAAACACAAATCCAGGTTCTGATGGATCTTTGTCTGTGTCCTTCCAGGCTTTGAGATCACCATTGACCATCCTCACACCCATGTGGTGAAGTGCACCCAGCTTGTCCGAGGTGAGAGGGAATTGGGAGGGAAATAGGGGGAAATTTCCAGCTGGGATTGCTTCAGAGCTTCCCAGAACCTGGAGTGGCTTGGGTTGGGAGGGCAAGGACAATTCCTACTTCTCTTGGTTGTTCCAGCTTGGCCTTGAACACTTCTAGAGATGGGGCAGCCACAGCTTCTCTGGGCACTCAGGGCCTTCCCACCCTCACAGGGATTTCTTCCCAGTTTCCCATTTTATTTTTATCTTTTCCAAGTGAAAAACCATTCCCCCTTTTCCTGTCACTCCAGAGTCCCACTTCAGCTCTATTGGAACCTGAAGGGCGCAACAGGGTCACCCCAGAGCCTTTTCCAGGCTGGAAATTCCCAATTCTCCCAGGAAAATTGATCTATCCCTCTGATTCTCAACGGGATCTCTCACAGGGAGGGATTTCTTCCCAAATTCCCATTTTATCTTTATCTTTTCCAAGTGAAAAACCATTCCTGCCATTCAGAGTCCCACTTCAGCTCTCTTGGAACATGAAAAGCCACAACAGGGTCACCCCAGAGCCTTGTCCAGGCTGAAAATTCCCAATTTTCCCAGATTTTCTTCCCAGGAGAGCTGCTCCATCCCTCTGATTCTCAAAAAAATCCTTCACAGGGAGGGATTTCTTCCCAATTTCCCATTTTATTTTCCCTTTTCTAAGTGAAAAACCATTCCTGCCACTCCAGAGTCCCACTTCAGCTCTATTGGAACCTGAAAAGCCACAACAGGGTCACCCCAGAGCCTTTTCCAGGCTGAAAATTCCCAATTTTCCCAGGTTTTCTTCCCAGGAGAGCTGATCCATCCCTCTGATTCTCAAAGGGATCCCTCAGAGGGAGGGATTTATTTCCAATTTCCCATCTTATTCTCACATTTTCCAAGTGAAAAACCATTCCTGCCACTCCAGAGTCTCACTTCAGCTCTCTTGGAACCTGAAAAGCCACAACAGGGTCACCCCAGAGCTGAAAATTCCCAATTTTCCCAGATTTTCCTCCCAGGAGAGCTGCTCCATCCCTCTGATTCTCAAAATAAAGGCATTTTTAGATGATTCAGGCATTTTTAGATGGTTTTTAGACTCTTCTGAACCACACAAAGCTCTCAGTGAGCAGCAATTCCCCAAATCCTTGTGGCTGTGGCCTGGTCAATCTGTGGGTGGCCCATGGTTCTTGCACTAAAAAAACCCATGAAAATTATGCAAATAACACCCTGATTGTTCTTATTTTTATTTTTTTTTTCTTGCAGCCAGCAAGGACTTGGCACAAACTTCCTATTTCATGGCTACAAACAGGTTATTATTTTATAATTTTATAATTGGTTGATCATTTATCTTGCTGCTCCAGAGGCATTGCTCAGCTGGGAATCCCACAGGAAGAGCCTTAAGGAAAGGTTCCAACCATTTTTCCTGCCAGCTGCTGGGTAAAATGAGCTGGAAAATAAGGCAGATGGGATAATCAGGAGCTTCACTGCTTATTTAATAGGAATTTAGATGTGAAATTTTGCAAAAAAAACCCCAAACAAATCAAAAAGATTGAGGGGGAAATGAGTATATAAATTTTTTCTTGCTTATTCCTGGGTGTTGGAGAGTTTTCACTCAAGAAGGTGCTGTGGAAATTGGCCACAAATGTGGTTTGTATCCCAAAAAAAAGGCTGATCTGGGGCATAAATGAAGAAAAAATCAAGCACAAATTTTTTGTATGGGTTGTTTTACCCCTGAGTTTTCACTGGAAAGAAAAATCACTCCTAAGTTCTTATTTTGGGTTGTTTGGTCCCTAAATTTTCCCTGGAAAGGAAAATCATCCTTAAGTTCTTATTTGTCCTTCAGTTTTCCCTGGAAATGAAAATCAGCCCCAGATTCTTTCTCTGCTTTGTTTTGTCCCTAAATTTTCACTGCCAGCTTGATGCCAGGATTTTATTAGGATTATTACTAAATTTAATTATTAATTAAATTTTAATTTAATTAATTATTGATTAAATTAATAAATAAAATTATTACTTTTATTAGGATTATTTCTAAATTTAATTTCCTGGATTATCATCTCCAGACAAATAATGGAGTTCATGTTTGGAACAGCCATGAAAAACCCTGAATTTTTAGGAAATTACAGAGGGAAAAGTGGTTTAGGTGCCAACACAGGTGAAACTGTAGGGCTGGAGATTCCAACCTAAATTTTCACTGCCAGCCTGATGGCAGCACTTTTGTTGAGATTATTTCTAAATTTAATTTCCTGGATTATCATCTCCAGACAAATAATGGAGTTCATGTTTGGAACAGCCATGAAAAACACAGAATTTTTAGGAA
Source organism: Ammospiza caudacuta (assembly GCF_027887145.1). Taxonomy (NCBI): domain Eukaryota; kingdom Metazoa; phylum Chordata; class Aves; order Passeriformes; family Passerellidae; genus Ammospiza; species Ammospiza caudacuta. The sequence continues at coordinate 2,906,892 of NC_080623.1, forward strand.
ATTACAGAGGGAAAAGTGGTTTAGGTGCCAGCACAGGTGAAGCTGTAGGGCTGGAGATTCCAACCTAAATTTTCACTGCCAGCCTGATGCCAGCACTTTAATTAGGATTATTTCCAAATTGAATTTATCATCTTCAGGCAAATGGAGTTTGTGTTTGGAACAGACATGTAAAACACAGAATTTTTAGGAAATTCAGGGAAAAGTGGTTTAGGTGCCAACACAGGTGAAGCTGCAGGGCTGGAGATTCCTCCAAGCTCTGTCTGGGAATGTGATTTCCCTTTTCCACCTGGGAGGTGTTTCCTGCTCACCTTCAGTGTTTGTTGAAGATGTTTTGTGCTCCAAAGGGCACCCTGTGCATTTCCACCCTCAGGAATGTGCTGGTGCTGATATTTGGGTAAACACAGCCCTAAAACCTGGTTTATCCCTGCAGCCAGAATTTCAAAGCCATGGGATTAGGAGTTAAGGCTGTAATTGAGGGAAATCCAGGCAGAAAGTGTGAGAAGAGCTTTGGTTTTACCTGAGAAAACCAGTTCTGGCATGAACTTGAATTAATCCCTTTGGTTTCATTCTGGCAGGGTTAAGTCTCTTTGTTGTCCTTGAATTTCTCTCTCCCAAGGTTCTGAATTTCTCTGGATAAACCCAGAATCCATAAAACGTGAGGATTTTTGGTTGTAGATGCCAAACTTCAACTTCTCCACTTTTCACTGATGGAAAAGGTGGTGAGATGGTGGCAGAATCCCCAAAAGGCCCATCCAGGAGTGGGCAAATCCCACATTCAAGATTTGGTTTCTGTGTTTCCTTAAGCTCTGGTGTCCTCATAATCCCTCAGTTCTGGTCCTGGTGCTGCCCACACACTCCCAGCACTCATGGCCATGTGGAAAATTAATTTATTAATGAAAATATTTCATAGATCACCTGGCTCAGGTTCTCTTCAGCATCAGGTGTATTCCTAAAAATCCTTTGAGAAGGAACAGACCCTTCCTAAAGCTGCTCCTTGGGTGCCATCTGGGAGTTGTGCTTGGAATTTTTCTCCCCAAAGCAGAGGTGGGGCTAGCAGGACTGACTTTTGTCCTTGGAGATCCCAAATTTTCTGTAGCAAAACAGGGATCAACAAGGAAACCAATGGAGGAGATGCCAAATTTTTCTGTAGCAAACCAAGAATGACCAGAGATGGAGAAAATTCCAACTTTCCTGTAGCAAAACAGGGATGAGCAAAAAAATCAGACAAATTTCTCTTCATGAGCAGAGCTGGGGCTGGTGCCCAGTGACTTTTGCCCCTTGGAGAGGAATCCCAAATTTCCTGCATGAAAAGAGGGATAAACAGGGAAATTGATGGAAGAGATCCCAAATTTCCTGCATCAAAACAGGGATAAACAGGGAAATTGGTGGAGGAGATCCCAAATTTCCTGCACCAAAACAGGGAAATTGATGGAGGAGATCCCAAATTTCCTGTAGCAAAACAGGGATGAGCAAAAAATCAGACAAATTTCTCTTCATGAGCAGAGCTGGGGCTGGTGCCCAGTGATTTTTCCCCTTTGGAGGGGAATGCCAAATTTCCTGTATCAAAAGAGGGAAATTGGTGGAGGAGATCCCAAATTTCCTGTAGTAAAACAAGGATGAGTTTCTCCTCAGAGCAGAGGTTGGTTGGGGTGACCTCAGCGCTGATTTTCTTTCTTTTGGAGGAGATCCCAAATTTCTTGTAACAAAATGGGGATGAGCAAAAAAACCAGACAAATTTCTCTTCATGAGCAGAGGTGGGGCTGGTCCCCAGTGATTTTTCCGCTTTGGAGGGGAATGCCAAATTTCCTGTATCAAAAGAGGGAAATTGGTGGAGGACATCCCAAATTTCCTGTAGCAAAAGAGGGAAATTGGTGGAAGAGATCCCAAATTTCCTGTAGTAAAACAAGGATGAGTTTCTCCTCAGAGCAGAGGTTGGTTGGGGTGACCTCAGCGCTGATTTTCTTTCTTTTGGAGGAGATTCCAAATTTCTTTCATGAAAAGACAGATGAACAGGGAAATTGATGGAGGAGATCCCAAATTTCCTGCATCAAAAGAGGAATAAACAGGCAGACTGGTGGAGGAGATCCCAAATTTCCTGCATTAAAACAAGGATGAGATTCTCCTCAGAGCAGAGGTTGGTTGAGTGACCTCAGCACTGACTTTCTTTCTTTTGGAGGAGATCCCAAATTTCCTGTAACAAAATGGGGATGAGCAAAAAAACCAGACAAATTTCTCTTCATGAGCAGAGGTGGGGCTGGTCCCCAGTGATTTTTCCCCTTTGGAGGGGAATGCCAAATTTCCTGTATCAAAAGAGGGAAATTGGTGGAAGAGATCCCAAATTTCCTGTAGTAAAACAAGGATGAGTTTCTCCTCAGAGCAGAGGTTGGTTGGGGTGACCTCAGCGCTGATTTTCTTTCTTTTGGAGGAGAGTCCAAATTTCTTTCATGAAAAGACAGATGAACAGGGAAATTGGTGGAGGAGATCCCAAATTTCCTGCATCAAAAGAGGGATAAACAGGGAAACTGGTGGATATCCCGAATTTCCTGTAACAAAACAGGGATATGTTTCTCCTCAGAGCAGAGGTTGGTGGGGTGACCTCAGAGGTCGGTGGGGTGACTGATTTTCTTTCTTTTGGAGGAGATCCCAAATTTCCTGTAGTAAAACAGGGAAATTGGTGGAGGAGATCCCAAATTTCCTGCATCAGAACAAGGATGAGTTTCTCTGCAGATCCCCAGTGACTTTCCCCTCTCAGAAAATCTCCCAAATTACCTCTACACAAAACCTGGTGGAGAGAAGCAGAACCCAAACTCCCTGTTTGAAAACAAGCCCAACCAAGCTGTGCTGGAGCAGGATGGAGCTGCCTGTGCCCCAGGGTCCTTCTGGGGTGCTCCAAAGGGCCGCATTCCCCCCAAAATCCCGCGTGGATCTGCAGCTCAGGCGTGGGAGTTGATGGATTTTTGTTTTCTCTCCCGGTGACGTCAGCCTGCACCTGACCACCTTCAGCCTGCAGTACACCCCTCCCGTTGTGGCCTGCGTCTGTATCCACCTGGCCTGTAAGTGGTCCAACTGGGAGATCCCAGTCTCCACGGACGGCAAGCACTGGTGGGAGTACGTTGATGGCACTGTAACTCTGGAGCTCTTAGATGGTAAGTTTGGGAGAGAGGTGTTGTTTTTTTTTTTCCTCCCCACTGCAAAAGGCAGCTTAAAAAAAAAAAAGATTTTGGCATCGTTGGTCCAGGGTCTGATGGTTCCAGCATCACCTCATGGGCTCTCCAGGAGTTTCAGGGCTTGGTGAGGTTTTCCAGCAGCAGCAGCTTCTGTAGCACCACAGAGAAATGAGTTTGAACGGGTCAGATTGTCAGGATGTCCCTCCTGGCGCAGCTCCATCCCACCAGTAGCTCCATGTGGCAGATGAGGGGGTTTGTCCTGCTGGACTGAGGCTGTTCTGACCCTCCTGCTTGGCTTTGTGTCTCCTCTGCAGAACTGACTCATGAATTCCTGCAGATCCTTGAGAAAACTCCCAGCCGGCTGAAACGGATCCGGAACTGGCGGGTAAGAACCTCGGCCAGAGGACAGCAAGGGAGGGAGCTGTGTGTGGGATTGGGATACTGTGGGTGATACTTGTGGTGCTGAAGTTCATCTGTTGTGATTTAACTTGTACAGAAATTGTGTGTGGAATTGGGATACTGTGTGTGATGCTCGTGGTGCTCATCTGTTGTGATAGAACTTGTACAGAAATTGTGTGTGGAATTTGTATACTGGGTGATGCTTGTAGTGCTTGAGTTCATCTGTTGTGATTTGTACAGAAATTGTGTGTGGAATTGGGACACTGTGTGTGGTGCTGAAGTTCATCAGTTGTGATTTAACTTGTACAGAAATTGTGTGTGGAATTGCGACACTGTGTGTGATGCTTGTGGTGCTCGAGTTTATCTGTTTTGAATTAACCTGTACAGAAATTGTGTGTGGAATTGGGATATTGTGTGTGGTGCTCGAGTTTATCTGTTGTGATTTAACTTGTACAGAAATTGTGTGTGGAATTGGGATACTGTGTGTGGTGCTGAAGTTCATCTGTTGTGATTTAACTTGTACAGAACTTTGGTTTTCCAGCTGCATTAGCAGCTCTGCTTCCAGGGGTTGGGAATTTTTCCACAAGGAGGGATGGGAGCAGAGTGGATCTGTCTGTAAAGAAGACCTTGCACTGTCCTGCTGAGCTGCTTGGATTACACCAACTCCATCAACACCCCTGAGTAAACACCCACTGATCTGTTTAATTCCAGGCCTCTCAAGCAGCCAGGAAATCCAAAACCGACGACCACGGCGATGACGAGAACCTGTCGGAGCAGACAATCCTCAACATGATCTCCAGGAACAACAGCTCGGACATGAACATCGCCGGCCTCATGAGCATGTCCACATCCTCCACGGCCGGAGCAGGGCCGGCTCTCCCGGCCTCCACCGATTCCCCCGGGGAGCCGAGCGCCGCCGACCCATCCCAGGCCGATCATTGGCACCCCCTGGCCAAGCTGGACATCCACAGGACTAACGAGGCTACATCAGGCACTGAGCACCAGCAGCAGGATGGTGCTGCTGCCTACCCCAAGCAGAGCACCAAGAACGCGCCCTCGGCCAAGGTGTCCCTCAAGGAATACCGGGCCAAGCACGCCGAGGAATTGGCGGCGCAGAAGCGCCAGCTGGAAAATATGGAGGCAAACGTGCGCTCCCAATACGCCTACGCCGCTCAAAACCTCCTGGTGCAGCAGCAGAGGGAGAGGGAAGGGCAGCAGGACAGCAACCCGTCCCCAATCGTCCTGAAAATCCCCAGCACGGGGCAGGAGAACCCAGGCAGCGCCGACAAGGGTGACAAAGCTCTCAAGATGAGGATCCCGGCGGTGGCGGGAGGCGGGGAGAGGCCCATCCCCTCCAAGCAGGAGGATATCAAGATGCGGCTCAAAGTGCCGGCTCCCGGAGACAGACACAGCTCTGCAGATGAGAGCAGCGGCAAGAGCAGGGAGTACAAAGAGAAGCACAAGGGCCACTCATCCAACCACCACCACCACCACCACAACCACCACTCGCACAAACACTTGCACGCCCAGCTCGGCGCCGGCCCCAGCACCGCGCCCAAGCGCCCGGGGGACTCCAGACACGGCGCCCAAGCTGGCGCTGCCGCCGCCCCCCACAAGGGCTACGGGCCCCTGGCACCCACCCGCAAAAGACCCCTGCCCGAGGAGCCCCCTGCCTTGCCCCACGAGCACCAGCCCAAGGTGGGCAAAGTCTCCAAAGGGCCCGGAGTGCCGTTCCCGTATGCCCACCTGGCCGGGGCTGCCCATCTGGCCGGGCACAGCTCGGATTTAGCGCAGCCCAGCAAAGCTCGGGGCGCTCACAAATCGGACAAGGGGCCCTCGGGGGCCAACGGGCACAACGTCAGCCAGGCCAGTGACTATCAGGACACGGTGAACATGCTGCACTCGCTGCTGAGCGCTCAGGGCATGCAGCCCACGCAGCCCCCAGCCTTCGAATTCCACTCGTACGAGCTCCTGAACCCCCGGGCTTCCAGCGGCTCCAGAGCTGCCAGCAACACGGACAAGCCCCGACCGCCCCCTCTGCCCTCGGAACCGCCCCCTCCGCTGCCTCCCCTCCCCAAATAACCCCTCCCCCTTTTTACTACTGAGTCCAGAGCCCGAGCCCGAACCCTGCGGGGCTTTTCTAAGGGCTTTTTGATCTCCACTGCCTCACGAAGAACTTATTTTATTATATTATAACTTTTATTATTGATATTTAGTTGTTAAAAGCTGTGAAAGGATAAGGAACCCTTTCTCTATTCCTCCCTTTTTCCCCCATAGGCTCCCAGTTAGTGTTGGGCTTTGACCCCCCCATCTGGGGAACATGGGGGATATTTAAAATATGTCACAGAAAATTTAAGATGTTTTACAAATAATTTAAGCATTAACTTATATCTCAGTGGTTTGGTTCCTTTTAATTTCGAGGGGCTGTGGCAGAGCCTGGGGGGACTTTTGGGGCAGGTTCCATTTGAGGCATTGGTGTTGAGTTTTTGAGGTGATGGAGGGATGGGAGCTGGGTTGTGTTTCCTTGCCCCTGCACCTGTTCTGCTTTGAGATTCTGTCTCCATCCCTTGCTCCCTTCCTGCAGATCCCTGGATTTCCTCTGGAAAAATCCAGGATTCCCACTGGGATCTGGGGTGAGAAAGTGCCAGGCTGGTCCTGTAGGCACCATGCCCGGGGCAGCCCTTCAGGGAATCAATTGGCACAAGGCTGTGCCCAGCTGAGCTGGAAGCAGCTCCTCCTGAAACCTCAGCCCAGGGCCAGGGGACCTGCCAGGGTTTGGGTTGAATATTTGAGGAAAAAAGCCCTATTTCCTTTTTTAGACTTGACTTTTCTGACCTTCAATAAATGGGTGGTCTCTGGATGCTTTTGGGAAACTCTTGTTCCACGTCGAGCTTGATTTTAGGAGAAACTGCTGCTACCAAACCCCCTCCAAGGATCTGGGCACCGATTTGGTCCAGTTTTGGGACCAATTCTTGGATTTCAGGCCCATCCCTTGCTTCCCTTCCCAATTTTGGAGCCCCTCTTGGAGGCGGCTCCTCCCGGGATGTCGTGGCTCTGTCGGTTCATGGCAGGCTCGGGAAACCGGGAGGGCACCGAGTGATGCCGGGGGTGCCCAGGGTGGTACTGTGGGACCGAGCCCAGAGCATCTCCTGACCCGGAGCCAAAACCCGGTCCCGCCTCGTTCCCCCTCTCCACCCCCGGTTTTGGGGCCGGTGTCCTGGCCCAGTATGCGTCCCTGTCGTGGCCCGGGACCCCCCTCTCCCCCGGTGTCCTGGCTCGGGATCCGCCCCGGTCCTGTCCCGGGACCCCCACCCCGGTGTCCTGGCTCGAGACCCCCCCTCTCCCCCGGTATCCTGGCTCGGGATCTGCCCCAGTCCTGTCCCGGGACCCCCTCTCCCCCGGGACCCGCCCCAGCCCTGTCCCGGGACCCCCGTCCCGGTGTCCTGGCCCGGGACCCCCACTTCCCCTGGGACCCGCCCCAGTCCTGGCCCGGGACCCCGCTCTCCCCTGGGTCCTGTCCCGGGATTCGCCCCGGTCCCGTCCCACTCCCGCTGCCCCCACGTGTCGCGTTCCCGCCGCGCCGCCCCCACGTGACCCTAGGAAGGCGTGGTCTCTCCCAGAGTGAGTGACGGCGAGCTGAGCCAATCACGCGCGAGAACGCCCCCGTGCTCGCCGCTGATTGGCGGACGGGCGGGCCAGTGAGGAGGCGGGGCGGGCGCACGGCGCGGCAGCGCGGAGGCCGCGGCGGCAGAGAGGTAAGATGGCGGCGGCGCATCCTGCTCACAATGGGGCCCGGTGTGCCCCTCAGCGCGGCCCCTGAGTTCTCCTCCAGGGCTCGTCTGCTCTGCGCCGTCCCGGGGGCGGCTTTCCTCTCGCTCTCCGCTCCGGTAGCGCTTCCTGGGCTCCCCTCAGGTGTGCCCCTTATGCCCGCCGCCCGCGGACAAAATGGCGGCGCTTGGGCGGCGGGAGCGCGCATGCGCGGGTGCGGGGCGGCAGAGCACGTGCGCGGGCGGGAGAGCGCCGGGACAGACCCGGACAGGCACCGGGAGAGAGACTGGGATGGACCGGGATATACCGGGATGGGCACCGGGAGAGAGACTGGGATGGACCGGGATATACCGGGATGGGCACTGGGAGAGAGATTGGGATGGACCGGGATATACCGGGATGGGCACCGGGAGAGAGATTGGGATGGACCGGGATAGATCAGGAGGAGCACCTGGAGAGAGACTGGGATGGACCGGGATAGATCAGGATAGAGACGGTGATAGATCAGAATGGGCAGCGGGAGAGAGGCTGAGATGGACCGCGATATACCGGGAGAGAGCCTTGGATGGACCGGGATGGACACGGGGATAGATCCAGATTGGCACCGAAATACACCCGAGGATAGACCGGGATGCGCACTGGGGGATACCGGTACAGGGGCGGGAATAGAGCGGGATGAGCACCAGAAAGGACCGGGAATAGAGCGGGGTGAACACCAGAAAGGACCAGGAATAGAGCGGGGTGAACACCAGAAAGGACCGGGATAGAGCGTGCTTGGGGCTGGCTGGGCAGCGGGGATGCCCCGGTACGGAGCCGTGCAGGGACACAGGCGGCGGAGCAGGACGAATCACCGGGACACATCGAGGTAGAGGCACTGGGGGTTCACTGGGAGGATCCCCCCAGATTCCTGCAGGGCTCAAAGCTCCCTCCAGCATTTTTGGGAGTTACCTCCACAGGAGCAGCCTCATCTTCTGCTGCAGGGCTCGGATTGGATTCAAATTCTTCCCCGCTGCTACTTTTCATTGTATCAGCGTTTCATTCCCCTCCCTTCCCTTGCTCTGCAGCATGAACAGGATCCGCATTCACGTGTTACCGACCAGCCGGGGCCGCCTGACCCCGGTGCCGCGGCCTCAGGAGCCCCTGGCCTGCTCCTTCAGCCCCCGGCCCTGCTCGCAGCCCCGCCTGGAGGGGCAGGAATTCTGCATCAAGCACATCCTCGAGGACAGGAATGCTCCCTTCAAACAGTGCAGCTACGTGTCCACCAAGAACGGGAAGCGTTGTCCCAATGCTGCTCCCAAACCTGAGAAGAAGGATGGGTGAGTGGCTTTTCCTCCTGCTTTTCCAGTCCCAGACTCTGTAGAATTAAAACAGGCAGGGGGAGGGTTTTTTTTCTTTGACTTCCCTTTTGAAGGAATGGCTGGAGTTGTGTCAGGGGAGATTTAGGCTGGATTTTGGGGAATCTTCCCCCAGTTGAGTACTTGAGCAGCTCCTGAGGGCAGTGGTGACATTCACAGCCCTGCCAGAGCCCAAGGAGTGTTTGGATAATGCACCCAGGAACGTGGTGGCATTTTGGGATGTCGCAGGAGTTGCACTTGGTGATCCTTGTGTGTCCCTTTCAGGATATTCCATGATTCTTCTCTTTCATCTGCTACATTGGATTACCTCTGAGAAGCATCTCCCTTTTCCCAAAATGTTTTTAAGCTGGAGAAAGACTCCATGGAGTTATCTGGGGACTGTGGGCTGTGCCCTGAGCCAGCAGAAGGTGGCTGCAGTGCTCCAGGCCCTGCACTGGATCTGTGTGTGCAGTCCCTCCCTCATCCCAGCACATCCCCAGATAATCCCCAGAGCAGCCACTCTGATCCCTCTGGAGCTTTGGTTATGCTGCTGCTTCCCTTATGGCCTTTAAAATGTTTAAGGGGTGGAACAGTTATGCATGATAGAGCACAGATTCCTGACAGGAGCATTATTTCAGGGATTTACTGGGATGTGGGCAGTGGATGTCTCCACCCTAGTCCCTGTGCCATAAAATGAGAGAACATTTGGAAGCAGAAGAGCTCAAAAACTCCCTCACCTCACTGGTTTTAACCAAAAGCTGGTTTTACTCCCTGCTGCTGGTGGCAGAGGTGATGTTCCCACAGTGGTGGATGGCATCTCAGCATTCCCAGACTGGATCTGCAGCTCCCTGTGAGAGATTCCAGGTGCCAGGGCTTGTTCCTTGCACTTCTGCCCTGCTCAGGTGAAACCCTGCATCCAGAGCTGCCTCCAGAGCTCAGGAAGCTTTTCCTGACCCCCCCTGCTCAGGGAAAAACATGGAGCAGTTGGAATGAGTTCAGAGATGAGCGTGGAGCAGCTCTCTTAGAAGGAAAGGCTGAGAGAATTTAAATTGTTCTGGAGAAGAGAAGCTCAGAGATGACTAAAGAGCTGCAGGAAAGATGGAGAGATTATTTTCAAGGGATGGAGTGCCAGGACAAGAGGGAATGGCTTCCCACTGCCAGAGGGCAGGGCTAGGTGGGATATTTGGAACAAATTTCTTCCTGTGAGGGTGGGGAGGCCCTGGAATGGATTTCCCAGACCAGCTGTGGCTGGCCCTGGATCCCTGAAAATGTCCAAGGCCAGGTTGGACAGGGTTTGGAGCCACCTGGGATAGTGGAGGGTGTCCATGTCCCTGTCCATGGATGATCTTTACATTCTAAATCCATCATTTAGTCTGAAAATGCAGGAATGTGGAGGGTCTAGGAGCTATTCCAGGCTTGGTGGCTGCTCCTTTGGAATGGCTGTGCTCATTTAAATGCCTTAAAAAGAGGATTTTTTTTATCCCCCACCCCCATTTTCTCCGGCATGAGGAAAACAGGAAGATTTTAATCCCCAGATTATTGTGGCATCATGGTGCATTTAAAGCAACAGAGCTCAGAGCCTCAGGAGTGCATTGAGGCCAAAGCAGAGCAGCAGGATCCAGGGGAGCTGCTCCTGTGAGGGTCCCCTCAGTGTTGTCCCCTCCTCAGGGGATTCATCCCTGAGGAAACCCCAAACTTTTCAGCAGAAAATACCCATGGAATCTCCACACCATTTGGGGATTTGTCCTTTGGGGGGCTGCTGAGGCTGCTGAGCTCTGCTCTTGGAGGCAAACCTGCACTGTGATTTGTCATTTTGTGGCCACATTTCTCTCCACAGAGAAAAGCAAGGCACAGTAATTCTTCCCAAGAATATTTCTAGGATTGACATTCTCTGAACCTTAGAGGAAGGAAACAGAATTCTTATCGTTTGCTGTGCCTGTGTTTGTGCAAATATGAATGCAATAGGGAGATTGTTTACCCAAAGTGATGGTGTTTTGTTTCCTTGGCCTATGAAGGCTGTGTGTGTGTGTTATGACAGTCACGAGTTTCAGAATGTTGAGATCTTGGCAGATTCAGTTTAGTTGTGATGTAATATATTATAAAATATTATAGTATAGAATATTAATATATACTATATATAGTATACTATGTATACTGTAACCCTATATATGTATAGTATGTATAGTAAAATTATAGTATAGAATATACTATATATAGTATATTATATTATATACAGTATAAGCCTATATATTATATATAGTATAATTATAATATATATAGAATATATATAGTATAGGGTATTATAGTATATGTGTGTATATATACATTATATATAGTATATATATATAGTATAGAGTATAGAATATTATAGCATATGTATATATATTATATATAATATATATAGCATATATAGTATAGTGTATTATAGTATATAATATACTATAATATTATAATGTAGTATAATAAAGTAATTAATTAATTAGCCTTCTGATATCAATGGAGTCCTCCTCATCATTCCTCTTTTGTTTAGATGTAATGCAATATAGTATAGAATATTATAGTATACTATACTATATATAGTATATACTATGTATAGTGTAGAGTATTATAGTATGTGTGCATATACATTATATATAGTGTATATAGTATATAACATAGAATATTATAGTATATGTATATATATTATATATAGTATATATAGCGTATAGTATATAGTATAGTATATTATAATATAAATAGTGTATCCTATACTGGAATATTATAATATAGTACAGTAAAGTAATTAATTAGCCTTCTGATATCGATGGAGTCCTCCTCCATTATTCCTCATCATTCCTCCTTCATCGGGGCCTCCTCATTGCAGCTGTAGTGTTTGCTGATGGACGAGGGATTCCAGCAGCAGCAGCTGGGAGAGCAAGCAGGGTCAGGCTGGGGAGGAGGGGATGCTCAAATCAGCTTTTAGCTTCTTCCTACCCAAACTACCCCACAAAATCCTCTGCTGCTTTGTCCCACAGCACCTCGTTCTGCGCGGAGCACGCCCGGCGCAACGCGCTGGCACTGCAGGCTCAGGTGAAGAAATCCAACCCCGGGCCCGTGGGTGAGACCCTGCTGTGCCAGCTGAGCTCCTATGCCCGGGCAGAGCTGGGCAGCCAGAGCGCCGAGAGCAGCCGCAGCGAGGCCAGCCGCATCCTGGGTGAGCACTGAGCCCCTTGCCTTGAGATCTGAGCTTTTATTTTTTTCCAAATCCTGTGGGGGAACCACTCGTTGGTTTTTTTGGGTCTGGATTGAAGGAATTTAAACCAGTAATTCATGTTCCAGCTCAGGTGGTTTTTTTTTCTTATCAGAAAAACAGTCTCACTACTGTGAGTTCAGCCACAAGGCACAAAACAGCCAACAATCTCTTGTTCCAAGGTCTTTTAAGACTAAACTATCCAATTAAGAACTGACACCTAGATTATTTTCCCTTTTAACTCAAGAACTGATCCCAAAGAACTGATCCCCTTTTGGCACCTGGATTATTTTCTCTTTTAATCCAATAACTGACCCCAAAGAACTGATCCCCTTTTGGCACCTGGATTATTTTCTCTTTTAATCCAATAACTGACCCCAAAGAACTGATCCCCTTTTGACACCTAGATTATTTTCCCTTTTAACTCAAGAACTGATCCCAAAGAACTGATCCCCTTTTGGCACCTGGATTATTTTCCCTTTTAATCCAATAACTGATCCCAAATAAATTATCTCCTTTTGGCACTGGGATTATTTTCCCATTTAACCCAATAACTGATCCCAGAGAGCCCCCAGTGCTGACTGGAATTCTGTGGTTCCTGGGAGGGCTGAAGCATCATTCCAAGTGTGTTCTGGAATTCCCTGGTTCCTGGGAGGGCTGAAGGATCATTCCCAGAGTGTTCTGGAATTCTGTGGTTCCTGGGAGGGCTGAAGCATCATTCCAAGTGTGTTTTGGTTGTTCTGGTTGTTCCAAACTGTGATGTTTTCTGTAATTTCCCGCTCCATGTCCCTCACTCAGAGTTTTGAGGTGGAGAATTCCCTCTTGGCGTGAGGCAGAGCCTGCTCAGCTCCATGGGGCTGAGCTCCAGGGTGTCCCTGGCCATGTTGGGATGGGGCTGAGCTCCAGGGTGTCCCTGGCCATGCTGTGATGTGGGACAGTGTCCTGTCACTCTGCTGCTGTGTCTTGCAGACGAGGACAGCTGGAGTGACTGTGAGCAGGACCCTGTCACTGTGGAGCAGACGTGGCGTGGGGACCCTGACAGTGAAGCTGACAGCATTGACAGTGACCAGGAGGATCCCCTCAAGTAGGTTGGGGGAGTAGTTAAATTTTTATTTTGGGGGGGGCTCAGCCTGGAACCCAGACTCTTCAGCAGAAAAAACCCATGGGATTCCCACACCATTTGGGGTTTCATCCCTGAAGGACCCTCAGACTCTTCAGCAGAAAAAAAACCATGGGATCCCCACACCATTTGGGGTTTCATCCCTGAAGGACCCTCAGACTCTTCAGCAGAAAAAAAACCATTAAATCCCCAGACCCTTCAGGGATCGGCCCTTAGGTACCCCCACACTCTTTGGGGGCTCATCCCAGAGGAAACCCCAAACTTTTCAGCAGAACAAATTCATGGAATCCCCAGACCTTTAGGGGATCAGTCTCCAAGATACCCTCACACCTTTTGGGGGTTCATCCTTGAGGAACCCCCAGACTCTTCAGAAGAAAAAAACCCTGGGATCCCCAGACCCTTCAGGGATCAGCCCCAAAAGACCCTCACACCCTTTGGAGACTCTTCCATGAAGAACCCTCAGACTCTTCTGCAGAAAAAACCCCTGGGATCCCCAGACCCTTCAGGGATCAGCCCTGAGGAACCCCCACACCCTTTGGGACAATCAGTCTCCAGGAAACCCGCAAAGAGACCCTATTTCCCTGGGTTTTCCAGGCATGCTGGTGTGTACACAGCCGAGGAGGTGGCTCTGATCATGAGGGAGAAGCTGATCCGCCTCCAGTCCCTCTACATTGACCAGTTCAAGCGGCTCCAGCACCTCCTGAAGGAGAAGAAACGGCGGTTCCTGCACAGCAGGAAGGGAGAGCACGAGGCCATCGGTGAGCCCAGACCTCCTGCCTGGGGGTGGGCACAGAAATCTGCTAAAAATGGAGGGGTTGGGCCTTTCTAGAGGCTGATTTCAGAGCAGGATAAAGAGCAGGGGGGGGTTCCACACTCAGTGTTTTGTTGAAGAGATGGGGAAGTGGCTGGAGCACAAGGAGGAGGATCTGGAGAGCTGGGGAGGGGCTGAACCTGGAGAAAATGAGGCTCAGGTGGGACCATCTCAGTCTGTGACTCCCTGAGTCCTCCTCATCATTCCTCCTTTGTTTAGATGTAGTGTAATATAGTATAGAGTATATAATACAGAATATGTAGTAATGTAATATAGTATAGAATATATAGCATAGTGTATATATAGTATATATAGAATTGTATATAGAATATATATAGTATAGAATATTATATGGGATACTATATATAGTGTACACTATATATAGGATACTATATATAGTATAACCCTATACATATACAATTATAGTATAGTACAATATATATAGTATATATTGTATATAGAATATATATAGTATAGAATATCTTAGTATATGTACATATATATAATATATATACTATAATATAGAATACATAAAATACTTATATAGTTTATAGTATAGTATATTATAGTATAATATATGTAGTATATCTATAGTATATATAAATACTCTATATACTACATATACTGTATAAATAGTATATATACTATATATATTATATATTATATATATAGTATATATATACATGATATAGTATATAATATCATAGTATATGTATATAATATGGTATATGTATATAATATAATATTTTATACTATATACTATATATAATATACATTTACTATGATATTCTATACTATATATGATATATATTATAGAATATCATAGTATATGTATATATATTATATATATAGTATAGTATAATGTAGTGTATGCTATACTATAATACTATAATATATTGTAATATATCTGCTCCCACAGAACAATGCGACAAAAGGAAATGGCCTCACACTGTGCCAGGGGAGGTTTGGGGTGGGCATCAAGAGGATTTCTGTATGGAAAAGGTGGTCAGGCATTGGAAATGCCCAGGAAGGAGTTCAGTGCGCAGCTGGACATTGCACTCAGTGCACTGGTCTGGTTGGCAAGGTGGGGATCAGTCACAGGTTGGACTCTGATCCTGGAGAGCTCTTCCAGCCTGAGTGATTCCATGATTCTGTGCTGGTCCTGTGCCCGGAGATCCCTATCACTGCAGCTCCAAAGCTTGTGCATTTCTTTGCTCTTCAGAGCTTGCAGTGTTGGCAGGAAATGAGCTATAATGTTAATTCTGAGACAAAAGTGCTTATTTTGTACTGGGATTTCCTGTTTTTTCCTTTTACGAACAAAAAATATTCATCCATAAGGCCCTTGGTGTGTGGACAGGAGCTGGTTCCAGTAACACCAGTGCTGCTGTATTGGTTTATCCCTCCTTAGCAGCTTTCCCTCTGCCTCTGCTGGCGTTATCTCTATGCAGAGCATACTTTTGAAAGCAGGAATTCCCAGTTCAACAGAGGCAAAACCCAGTTGTGTAACTGATCCCAAGTATTGCAGAGCAAAGGACTCTTTTTCCAGCATCATCCTTTAATAGCTCATCCTGGAAAACGCCATAATTCAGCTCAGGCTCGAGTAAAAATAACCAGGAGTTTGGTACATACCAGTTTTGCAGAACTCTTTTTAGCAAAGCAGGCAGAGAAAAACAGGTCCTGTAATTACACCAGGAATGCTGGCAGGAAGCTTCCAGAACTCACCCAGGAGTGACCTGGAATTTGACAAGTTTTTTGTTCTGCTGAAATCACAGTGCACAGGAGTGGCTCGAATTATTTTTAAAGGAGCTTTTAAAAATACCCTGTGGGTTCCTGGTGCTCAGCAGAGGTCAGGATAAATTTTGGGATGGAACCTGCACCGCCAGGCGTCACCCAAAGCTGGTGGGTGAGGGATGGAGCCCTCAAACCCCAAAAATCCAGGCAGATTCGTGACTCTTCCTTTATTCCTGCAGGCAGCAGCCTCCTGACAGGGCCAGAGGGGCTGATGGCCAAGGAGAGGGAGAACCTGAAGAGGCTCAAGTGTCTGCGGCGGTACCGGCAGCGCTACGGGGTGGAGGCTCTGCTGCACCGGCAGCTCCGCGAGCGCCGCGTCCTGGCCACCGATGGCGCGGCCCAGCAGGTCCGTGGGGACACCCTGGAGGGGGCTCCGTGTTCTCCTGTCACCCTGGGAGTGACCCCAGGCCCTGGCAGATTGCCCCATGTAACGTCCTTCCTGCGAGGGTGCTGCCCTGCTGGGTTTGGAGGAGCTTTTGGAGTTGCTGTGGGAGCTTCTGGGTTTGTAGGAGCTCCTGGGGATGTTGTGGGAGCTCTCGGGTTTGGAGAAGCTTTTGGGGTTGTTGTAGGAGCTCCTGGGGTTGTTGTGGGAGCTCCTGGAGATGTTGTGGGAGCTCCTGGAGATGTTGTAGGAGCTCCTGGGGTTGTTGTAGGAGCTCCTGGGGTTGTTGTAGGAGCTGTTGGGTTTGTAGGAGCTCCTGGGGTTGTTGTGGGAGCTCTTGGGTTTGTAGGAGCTTCTGGGTTTGTAGAAGCTCCTGGGGATGTTGTAGGAGCTCCTGGGTTTGGAAAAGCTCCTGGGGTTGTTGAGGGAGCTCCTGGGGATGTTGAAAGAGCTCTTGGGTTTGGAGAAGCACCTGGGGTGGTTAAGGGAGGTCCTGGGGTTATTACAGGAGCTCTCAGGTTTGGAGAAGCAGCTGGGGTTGTTAAGGGAGGTCCTGGGTTTGGAGAAGCTCCTGGGGATGTTGTAGGAACTCCTGGGTTTGTAGGACCTTCTGGATCTGTGGGACCTCCTGTCCTTCCTGCAAGGACAGCTCTAGCTGCCACCATGCTGGGTTTGGAGAAGCTCCTGGAGTTGTTGTACAAGCTCTTTGGTTTGGAGAAGCTTTTGGGGTTGTTGTAGGAGCTCCTGGGGTTGTTGTGGGAGCTCCTGGGGTTGTTGCAGGAGCTGTTGGGTTTGGAGAAGCACCTGGGGTTGTTAAGGGAGATCCTGGGTTTGGAGAAGCTCCTGGGGTTGTTGTGGCAGCTCTTGGATTTGTAGGAGCTTCTGGATCTGCGGGAGCTCCTGTCCTTCCTGCAAGGACAGCCCTGGTTGCCACCATCCTGGGTTTGGAGAAGATCCTGGGGTTGTTGAGATTTGTGGGAGCTTCTGCATCTGTGGTAGCTCCTGTGTCTGCAAGAGCCCTCAGGTGTGTGGGAGCTCTTGGTTCCACACCTTGAATGCTGGGCTCAGTTTTGGGCTCCTCACAGCAAGACAGACATTGGGGGTCAAATCCAGAGAAGGAAAAGAGACTGGAGGCCAAGAAAGGTCTGGAAAACTCCTGAGGAGATGAGGGAGCTCATCCTGGAGAAAAGGGGGCTCAGGGTATTGGGAGGTTTGAGGATTCTTAGGAGCTCATAGCTTGTGGAAGCTCATGGGTTTGTTTGTCAAGGCTCTCAGGTTTTTGGGAGCTCCTGGCTCTGAGTGAGTCCATTCCAGTGCCTAAAAGAGGCTTAAAAAAAAAGGAGTGGGAGTTTTAAATAGACATCCAGTGACAGGACGAGAGGAAATGGTTTTAAACTAAGACATGAGAGGTTTAGATGGGATATTGGGAACAAATCCCTCCCTGTGAGGGTGGGGAGGCCCTGCAATGGATTTCCCAGACCAGCTCTGGCTGCCCCATCCCTCCGATGCTCAAGACCAGCTTGAATATGACTTAAAACAGCGTGGGACAGTGCAAAATGTCCTTGCTGTGGGAACATGAGCTTTAGGATCTCTCCCAACCCAAACCATTGCACGATTCCAGGCTCACACCACCCGCTCCAGCCAGCGCTGCTTGGCCTTTGTGGACGATGTCAGATGCTCCAACCCCTCCCTGCCACTGACCAGGCACTGCCTCACACGTATCCTTTGATCCCAGCCTCTCCCTGAGTGTTTTCCAGCAGTTTTCCCCCTGGTTGTGCCTCTTTTCTCCCTCCCTGGCCCTGAATCAAGGCCCTCGGTTTGCTGTAGCCGTTGGTTTCAAGCAGGAGCCCAGAGGAAATGTCTCCCAGTCTGCTGGTGCTCCCCTGCCATGGATCAGCCAGTTCGTGTGGGAGCAACAATGTCTGAGCTTGTTTTCTATGGAAAAATTCCTCCTGATGAATTCAGAAATCCCTAATGAGCTCAGAAATCCCTAATGAGCTTAGAAATTCCTCCTGATGAATTCAGAGATCCATGATGAATTCAGAAATCCCTAATGAGCTCAGAAATCTTCCTGGTGAATTCAGAAATCCCTAATGAGCTCAGAAATCCCTGATGAATTCAGAAATCCCTGATGAATTCAGAAATTCCTCCTGATGAATTCAGAAACTCCTCCTGATGAGCTCAGAAATTCCTGATGAGCTCAGAAATCCCTTATGAATTCAGAAATTCCCCTGATGAATTCAGAAATCCCTGATGAATTCAGAAATTCCTGATGGATTCAGAAATCCCTGATGAATTCAGAAATTCCTGATGAGCTCAGAAATCCCTGAATTCAGAAATCCCTGATGATTCAGAAATTCCTGATGAATTCAGAAATTCCTCCTGATGAATTCAGAAATTCCTCCTGATGAATTCAGAAATTCCTGATGGATTCAGAAATCCCTGATGAATTCAGAAATCCCTAATGAGCTCAGAAATTCCCCTGATGAATTCAGAAATTCCCCTGATGAATTCAGAAATTCCCTGATGAATTCAGAAATCCCTGGTGAATTCAGAAATCCCTGATGAATTCAGAAATTCCTGATGAGCTCAGAAATCCCTGATGATTCAGAAATCCCTTATGAATTCAGAAATTCCCCTGATGAATTCAGAAATCCCTGGTGAGCTCAGAAATTCCTGATGAATTCAGAAATTCCTCCTGATGAATTCAGAAACTCCTCCTGATGGATTCAGAAATCCCTGATGAATTCAGAAATTCCTGATGAATTCAGAAATTCCCCTGATGAATTCAGAAATCCCTGGTGAGCTCAGAAATTCCTGATGAATTCAGAAATTCCTCCTGATGAGCTCAGAAATCCCTGAATTCAGAAATTCCTGATGAATTCAGAAATCCCCTGATGAATTCAGAAATTCCCCTGATGAATTCAGAAATCCCTGATGATTCAGAAATCTCTGGTGAGCTCAGAAATTCCTGATGAATTCAGAAATTCCTCCTGTTGAGCTCAGAAATCCTCCTAATGAATTCAGAAATTCCTGAACCTCCCCTGACAAAGACTGAGGCTCTTCCCTCTTGTCCTGTTCCTTGGGAGCAGAGCCCCAATATGGGATCAAGGATCTCCCAGCTCAGGGATCACCCCAAATATGGGATTAAGGATTCCCCAAATATGGGATCAAGGACCCCCCAGCTCAGGGATTTGTGGGAGCTGCTGGGTTTGTGTGAGCTCTTGGGGTTATCAGAGTTCCTGGGTCTTTGGCAACTCTGAGTTTGTGGGAATTGCTGGATTTGTGGGAACTCCTTGGTCTGTGAGAGCTCCTGAGTTTTTGGGACCTATTGGGTCTTGAGGAGCTTTCAGATTTCTTTGGAAATTCTGGATTTTTGAGAGCCCTTGTTTTGTTTGGGGTTTTTTTCTCCCTGGAGTTCTCCTACTCCTCCAGCCCTGTGCAGGGAGATGGAAACTGCTTTTGTTTCTCTCTAACCACCACAGACCTCAAAATAAAGCCAGGAGAAATCCCATAAAACAGCCAGAGAAGCTGCTGTGGGCAGCTGGTGCTCCTGGGAGGGAGGAAAGAGCTGGGTCTGACTCTCAGTGACACAAACAAGCTTTTCCTGGGGCAGCTGATAACATCTGATAACATCTGTGGCTTTTCTGGAGCTCTGTTTGCTTCCAGGAGCTGGATTGTTTGTGACAGGGCACTAAAGGGATGGGGGAAAGCTGGGAGGTTCCAGATGGAGCTTGGGATTTTTGTCCTCTTGGCGATCTGTGCTTTTGGCTACCAGTAAAGCCAGTGCTGGAGCTGAAAATCTGATTTTCCCACTCCCTGTTCCCTCACCACAGCTTCCCTTGGGTGTCCCAGGTCCTTTTCTCTTGGGCTGGGCTCTGATTTTGCTGCCAGCCCAAATTCTGGCTCCCCACAGCCTGCCAGGAAATGAATTCCTGAGAAATCCTTGGAGTAGGGAGGAGAGGAGGGAGGGGTGAATCTCCAACCCAGCCAGCTTTAAGAAACTGCCTTAAATTTGGTGTCTTTTCCCCATTTTTTGTGAGTTTGGGGGATTTTTTTCCCCTCCTCCCACACTGGTGTGTGTGTGAGGAAATTGCAGTTGGGATGATTCTGGTTGGAAGGGGGTGGAAGAGGAGAAAGGTATAGGAGGAGGAGGAGGAGGAAGGGGTTGGAATAAAAGGATGAGGATCAGAAGGGGAGAAAGGGATGGAAGAGAAGGAAAAGGATGGAAGATAAGGGTGGGGATCAGAAAATGAGAAAAAGAAATGAAAGAATAGGAAAGGATGGGAAGAAAAGGTTGGAAGAAGTGAATGGGGATTGAAATAAAAAGGGGAAGGGATTGGAAGAAAAGGATGGGGATCAGAAGGGGAGAAAAGGATGGAAAAAGAGGAAGGGATGGGAAGAAAAGATTGGAAGAAGTGAATGGGGGTTCAAAAAGAGGAAGGGGTGGGAAGAAGAGAAAGATTAAAAGAGGAGGAAAAGGAGGAGTGGAGTCAGAAGAGGAGGATGGGATCAGAATAGGGCTTGGAAGAGGAAGAAGAGGGTGGGTGTGGGTTGGGAGGTGATGGCTTTGATCTGTAGCTCCTTTGCCTCTGGATGGCTCTGCAAGTGTGATGCAATTGAAGAGGAGTTTCTGTCTGGGATTAAAGGCAGGAAATCCCATTTACACCTCTGGCAGGAACAGCTTTTCCACTGGGAAGGAAAATGCAGTGAGAAAATAGAAATAACATAACCAAAATGCTGGCTGTGGGAGAGGCATTGTGTGTGCTGGGATCTCCCTGCCCGTGGGGCTGGAGCTGCTCCTTTCCCAGGGATGTCTGCAAACAAAAGTTAATCCTGAACCTTTGTGCCATCCAGCTGAGAATCTCTGAGTGGTTTATGGGATCCAGCCACATCTCCCAGCCCCCACAGAGAGGGGATTATGGCTGTTGTCCCAGATTTGCATCATGGAAATGATGTCACCCACATCCTTGGGCATTGGGGTGCAGTTTTAACCTCTGCATTTCTGATCTGGGATAAATTGGGGTGGGTTTAGCAACATTTGTGGGGGATTTGGGAGCATTTCTCAGCATTTATCCCTCTGGATCCCCCAGTATGGGATCAAAAATTCCCCAGCTCTGGGATCACCCCCAATATGGGATCAAGGATTTCCCAATATGGGATGACTCCCAAATATGGGATCAAAGATTTCCAATTATGGGATCACCCCAAATATGGGATCAAAAATTCCCCAGCTCAGGGATGACCCCAAATATGGGATCGAGGATTTCCACATTTGTGATTACCTCCAATAAGGTATCAAGGATCCCCCAGCTCAGGGATCACCCCCAAATATGGGATTAAGGACTCCCCAGTATGGAATCAAGGATCCCCCAGCTCAGGGATGAGCTCCAATATGGGATCAAGGATTTTCCAATATGGGATGGCCTCCAATATGGGATCAAAAAATTCCCCAGCTCAGGGATGACCCCCAATATGGGATGACCTCACATATGGGATCAAGGATTCCCCAGCTCAGGGATAACCCCAAGTATAGGATGAAGGATCCCCCCAGCTCAGGGATGACCTCTAATATGGGATTAAGGATTCCCCAGTATAGGATGAAGGATCCCCCAGCTCAGGGATGACCCCTAATATGGGATTAGGGATTCCCCAATATTGGACCACCCCAATATGGGATTAAGAATTCCCTATATGGGATCAAGGATCCCCCCAGCTCAGGGATGACCCCTGATATGGAATTAGGGATTCCCCAATATGGGACCACCCCAATATGGGATTAGGGATTCCCCAATATGGGACCACCCCAATATGGAATTAGGGATTCCCCAATATGGGACCACCCCAATATGGGATTAGGGATTCCCCAATATGGGACCACCCCAATATGGGATTAGGGATTCCCCAATATGGGACCACCCCAATATGGGATCACTCTCTGCCTGTACCTCTGCTGCTTTCCTTGACCTCCTCTCCCCAGATATCTGCCAGGACACCAACCAGAGCCTTTTCAAGCCTTGCCAGGGCTCTGAGGAGGTTCCCTGCAACAAGCCCGTGCCCGTGAGCCTGTCGGAGGAGCCCTGCTGCCCCCTGCACCTGCGGCTGCCCCCCCAGATGTACGTGCCCGAGCAGGGGCTGGCAGTGCCCCAGGAGCTGGGGGCAGCGCCCTCAGAGCTGTACCTGAGTGCAGCTGAGCTGCAGCCCACCGAGAGCCTGCCCCTGGAGTTCAGTGATGTAAGTGGCACAGCTGGGAGGGCTCTCCTGGTCCCACCTGGGGTGGGAGAGGAGGTTCTTGCAACCTTTGCTTCCCATCCCTTCCTCCTCTTCCATTTATCTTCCTCCTTTTCTGATCCCTGTCCTTTTCTTCCCATCCCTTCATCCTCTTCCATTTCTCTTTCTCCTTTTCTTCCCACCCCTTCCTCTTTTTCAACCCCCATTCACTTCTTCCAGCCTTTTCTTCCAAGCCTTTTTTCTTCCATTTCTCTTTCTCCTTTTCTGATCCCCATCCTCTTCTTCCTGTTTTTCAACCCCTATTCACTTCTTCCAACCTTTTCTTCCCATCCCTTCCTCCTCTTCCACTCCTTTCTCCTCCTCTGATCCCCATCCTTTTCTTCTACCTTTTCAGCCCCCATTCACTTCTTCCAACCCTTTCTTCTTCCATTTCTCTTTCTCCTTTTCTGATCCCCATCCTTTTCTTCCAAGCCCTTCCTCTTTTTGAACCCCCATTCACTTCTTCCAACTTTTTCCTCCCATCCCTTCCTCCTCCTCCACCTGAGAGCCCACCTGGGATGGGAGAGGAGCTTTTTCCAACCTTTTCTTCCCATCCCCTCCTCCCCTTCCATTTCTCTTTCTCCTTTTCTTCCCATCCCTTCCTGCTCTTCCATTTCTCTTTCTCCTCCTCTGATCCCCATCCTTTTCTTCCTCTTTTTGAACCCCCATTCACTTCTTCCAACCTTTTCTTCCAACCTTTTCCTCCTCTTCCATTTCTCTTTCTCCTTTTCTTCCCACCCCTTCCTCTTTTTCAACCCCCATTCACTTCTTCCAATCTTTTCTTCCCATCCCTTCCTCTTCTTCCATTTCTCTTCCTCCTTTTCTGCTCCCCATAATTTTCTTCCCACCTCTTCCTCTTTTCCAGCCCCCATTCACTTATTCCAACCTTTTCTTCCAACCTTTTCCTCCTCTTCCACCTGAGATCCCACCTGGGATGCTGCATTCTGAGGTTCTGAGCACAGGAGGAGCTGCTGGAGTGAGGCTGGAACAGCTCTGGGATCAGGCTGGGGATGTCCAGGCTGGAGAGGAGAAGGATCCAGGGACACCTTGGAGCCCCTTGTGCCTGCAGAGAGCTGGAGAAGGATTTGGGACAAAGGATGGAGTGCCAGAATAAAGGGGAATGGTTTCCCACTGCCAGAGGCAGGGTTAGATGGGATATTTTGAACAAATTTCTCCCTGTGAAGAATCTCCCTAGGGAGGCCCTGGAATTGATTTTCCAGAGCAGCTGTGGCTGCCCCTGGATCCCTGAAAATGTCCAAGGCCAGGCTGGACAGGGCTTGGAGCCACCTGGGATAGTGGAGGGTGTCCATGTCCCTGTCCATGGATGATCTTTACATTCTAAATCCATCCTTTAGTCTGAAAATGCAGGAATGGGAAATGTTTGGGAGCTATTCCAGGCTTGGTGGCTGCTCCTTTGGAATGGCTGTGCTCATTTAAATGCCTTAAAAAGAGGATTTTTTATCCCCCACCCCCATTTTCTCTGGCATGAGGAAAACAGGAAGATTTTAATCCCCAGATTATTGTGGCATCATGGTGCATTTAAAGCAACAGAGCTCAGAGCCTCAGGAGTGCACTGAGGCCAAAGCAGAGCACAGGATCCAGGGGAGCTGCTCCTGTGAGGGTCCCCTCAGTTTTTGGGGGCTCCTGAGGCTGCTGAGCTCTGCTCTTGGAGGCAAACCTTGGATCTCTGGTGATGGAGGAGAGATTCCAGCCCCAGGAGCCAGGAGAACAAGCAGGGTCAGGCTTGGGGAGGGCTCAGATCAGATCCCAGCCCCTTTCTGTGCAAACAGGAGGTGAAATTTTGGGTTAGAAAGGAAAAGCAGGGCTGGTTTCCCTCATGCTGTCCCTTGGGAGGCTTCTGAGCTCTCTCTGGAGCGCTGCAGATCCATGGGAGCTGCTGGGGGTGTCTGTGTTGTGTCTCAGCAGGCTGGGGAGGTGCCACTCCTGAGGCACGGGAATGTCACCAGGAATGTCACCCTGGTGTCACAGCCCCTCTGGAGCCAAAACAAATCCCAGATTCTGCTGAATCCCAGCTCCTCCTGAATCCCAGTTCCTCCCAAATCCCAGCCTCTCTTGAATCCCAGCTCCTCCTGAATCCCAGTCTGTCCCAAATCCCAGCCTTTCCAAATCCCAGCTTCTCCCAAATCCCAGGCTCTGCTGAATCCCAGTCTTTGCTGAATCCCAGCCTGTCCCAAATCCCAGCCTCTCCTCAATCCCAGCCTCTCCTGAATTCTCCTGAATCCCAGCCTCTCCTCAATCCCAGCTTCTGCCAAATCCCAGCTCCTGAATCCCACCCAGCTCCTCCTGAATTTCAGCCTCTCTCAAATCCCAGCCTCTCTCAAATCCCAGCTTCTCCTGAATCCCAGCCTCTTCCAAATCCCAGCCTCTCCTGTTCCAGGGGTCCCCAGGAGTGTGTGTGACATCCTGGATTGCTCTGGGGGTCCCCAGAAGGGTGTGTGTTACATCCTGGATATGGGGGACTGATCTGGGGGTCCCCAGAACTGTGTGTGACATCCTGGACTGCTCTGGGGGTCCCCTGGAATGTGTGTGACATGCTGGAGAGCAGGGACTGGTGTGGGGGTCCTCTGGAATGTGTGTGTGACATCCTAGGAGAGGATGGGGATGTTCCAGGTGTCCCCAGGAATGTGTGTGACATCCTGGG